>NW_027397064.1:47138588-47214732 GCF_003265705.2 Callorhinus ursinus
AGAAATACAAACAATTATAAGAACATATTATGAGCAACTCTATGCCAGGAAATTAGATAACCTGGAAGAAATGGGTGCATTCCTAGAGATGTATCAACTACCAAAATTGAACCAGGAAGAAATAGAAAACCTGAACAGACCTATAACCACTAAGGAAATTGAAGCAGTCATCAAAAATCTCCCAACAAACAAAAGCCCAGGGCCAGATGGCTTCCCAGGGGAATTCTATCAGACATTTAAAGAAGAATTAATACCTATTCTCCTGAAACTGTTCCAAAAAATAGAAATGGAAGGGAAACTTCCAAACTCATTTTATGAGGCCAGCATTACCTTGATCCCAAAACCAAAGACCCCATCAAAAAGGAGAACTACGGACCAATATCCTTGATGAACATGGATGCAAAAATTCTCACCAAAATACTAGCCAATAGGATCCAACAGTACATTAAAAGGATTATTCACCACGACCAAGTGGGATTTATCCCTGGGCTGCAAGGCTGGTTCAACATCCACAAATCAATCAACGTGATACAATACATTAACAAAAGAAAGAACAAGAATCATATGATCCTCTCAATAGATGCAGAAAAAGCATTTGACAAAGTACAGCATCCTTTCTTGATCAAAACTCTTCAGAGTATAGGGATAGAGGGTACATACCTCAATATCATAAAAGCCATACATACCTCAATATCATAAAAGCCATCTACGAAAAACCTACAGTGAATATCATTCTCAATGGGGAAAAGCTGAGAGCTTTTCCTCCAAGGTCAGGAACGGGGCAGGGATGTCCACTCTCACCACTGCTATTCAACATAGTATTAGAAGTCCTAGCCACAGCAATCAGACAACAAAAAGAAATCAAAGGCATCCAAATCAGCAAAGAGGAAGTCAAACTCTCACTCTTTGCAGATGATATGATACTTTATCTGGAAAACCCAAAAGACTCCACCCCAAAACTGCTAGAACTCATACAGGAATTCAGTCAAGTAGCAGGATATAAAATCAATGCACAGAAATCAGTGGCATTCCTATACACCAACAACAAGACAGAAGAGAGACAAATCAAGGAGTCGATCCCATTTACAATTGCACCCAAAACCATTAGATACCTAGGAATAAATTTAACCAAAGAGGCAAAGGATCTGTACTCAGAAAACTATAAAATACTCAGGAAAGAAATTGAAGAAGACACAAAAAAATGGAAAAACGTTCCATGCTCATGGATTGGGAGAACCAGCATTGTGAAGATGTCAATGCTACCTAGAGCAATCTACACATTCAATGCAATCCCCATCAAAATACCATCCACTTTTTTCAAAGAAATGGAACAAATAATCCTAAAATTTGTATGGAACCAGAAGAGACCCGGAAAAGCCAGAGGAATATTGAAAAAGAAAAGCAAAGCTGGCGGCATCACAATTCCGGACTTCCAGCTCTATTACAAAGCTGTCATCATCAAGACAGTATGGTACTGGCACAAAAACAGACACATAGATCAATGGAACAGAATCGAGAGCCCAAAAATGGACCCTCAACTCTATGGTCAACTTATTTTTGACAAAGCAGGAAAGAATGTCCAGTGGAAAAAAGACAGTCTCTTCAACAAATGGTGTTGGGAAAATTGGACAGCCATATGCAGAAGAATGAAACTGGACCATTTCCTTACACCACACACAAAAATAGACTCCAAATGGTTGAAAGACCTAAACGTGAGACAGGAGTCCATCCAAATCCTAAAGGAGAACACAGGTAGCAACCTCTTCGACCTCAGCCGCAGCAACTTCTTCCTAGAAACATCACCAAAGGCACAGGAAGCCAGGGCAAAAATGAACTCTTGGGATTTCATCAAGATAAAAAGCTTTTGCACAGCAAAAGAAACAGTCCACAAAACCAAAAGACAACCGACAGAATGGGAGAAGATATTTGCAAATGACTTATCAGATAAAGGGCTAGTATCCAAAATCTATAAAGAACTTATCAAACTCAACACCCAAAGAACAAATAATCCAATCAAGAAATGCGCAGAAGACATGAACAGACATTTTTCCAAAGAAGACATCCAAATGGCCAACAGGCACATGAAAAAGTGCTCAACATTGCTCGGCATCAGGGAAATCCAAATCAAAACCTCAATGAGATACCACCTCACACCCGTCAGAATGGCTAAAATTAACAAGTCAGGGAACGACAGATGTTGGTGGGGATGTGGAGAAAGGGGAACCCTCCTACACTGTTGGTGGGAATGCAAGCTGGTCCAACCCCTCTGGAAAACAGTATGGAGGTTCCTCAAACAGTTGAAATTAGAGCTACCATTCTATCCAGCAATTGCACTACTGGGTATTTACCCCAAAGATACAAATGTAGGGACCCGAAGGGGTACGTGCACCCCAATGTTTATAGCAGCAATGTCCACAATAGCCAAACTGTGGAAAGAGCCAAGATGTCCATCGACAGATGAATGGAGAAAGAAGAGGTGGTATATATACACAATGGAATATTATGCAGCCATCAAAAGGAATGAGATCTTGCCATTTGCAACGACGTGGATGGAACTGGAGGGTGTTATGCTGAGTGAAATAAGTCAATCAGAGAAAGACATGTATCATATGACCTCACTGATATGAGGAATTCTTAATCTCAGGAACAAACTGAGGGTTGCTGGAGTGGTCGGGGGTGGGAGGGATGGGGTTGCTGGGTGATGGACATTGTGGAAGATATGTGCTACGGTGAGCGCTGTGAATTGTGTAAGACTGTTGAATCACAGATCTGTACTTCTGAAACAAATAACGCAACATATTTTAAGAAAAAAGAAAAAGAAGATAGCAGGAGAGGAAGAATGAAGGGGAGTAAGTCAGAGGGGGAGACGAACCAGGAGAGATGATGGACTCTGAAAAACAAACTGAGGTTTCTGGAGGGGAGGAGGGTGGTGGGATGGGTTAGCCTGGCGATGGGTATTGAGGAGGGCACATTCTGCATGGAGCACTGGGTGTTATGAACAAACAATGAATCATGGAACAGTACACCAAAACAAATTATGCAATATATGGTGATTAACATAACAATAAAAAATTTAAAAAAAATAACATATGGCTTTTAGTTTGTGTAGTGCTGCTGTTGATGGAACTGATTGTTCCAATTCCTGGTTTCTCAATGCAGCATCATATATTTGTCATGTGGGCACCCCTCCTTCAAAGGCTATTTTCTAGTTTACTTTACAGGCAGTAATTGAATGACATTCCATTTACTAAAGATTTTCCTTCAAGTCTGTTTCCCAGGCCCTTTTCCTTCCTTATTTACTTTTATGCTTATTTATTTAAATTAGTCTCTGGAGAATAATTTAATGTGACTCACTCTTAGTTAATCTTCAAATACATACACACACACACACACACACACACACACACACACATACACACACATTCTCTACAAATACATTAGCTCTTTCGTTTCCAGTGTTTTTGTATTGTTCATGTACAATTAGTATCACAGACCTGAAAAGCCTCTCCCAAAGAGCATTTGTTTTTGAATATCATTGGTAATCTGAACGGACACAGCAAAAAAAGAATGTCCATGGATAGATATCATGTCTTCTCCTTTAGAATTTAAGATAAAAAGGAATGAAAAAATAATGAATTTAAAAATTAACTGAAAAAAAAGTGTCAACTTAAAACTCCCAAGTTTTAAGAATTATCTTTTCTGCTGAAAACTTATAATGATGATGGAACTTATTTCATTAAAAAATAAAAGTCTAGCTTTGTGTCCAGAGATTGTTCAATACAGTGCACATCATGAATTCTTTCTAAATCCCAAGTCTGCTCCTCAGGTAGAGATGAGAAAGCACAGGAAACTGGAATGAGGCAAGAATGACCAATGACTATTAAAATATATCTCCTAATCCAGACCTTATTTGTGACCTCTAAATCCATATATCTATGTTCCTGAAATATTTGTAAAAAGCATTCCATGTTCAACATGCCCAAAGACACTTTAATAATATTTACTATCACTACGTCTTATGCCAGTGAGTGTACTCACACTTGTACAGTGCTACAGGAGGGTAATTTAGGAGCATTTTTGGCACATATTTTTGACTTCCTTCCCTGCATACTATTTTTCCTATATCCTGTGGATTTTGTTTAGTGAATGTATCTTAAATCTGTACACATGTCTCCAAATACATTGTTTTAATCCCAGCCATGTCTAGCTTAGACTGCCACAACTGACCTTTAGCTGGTATGTCTGCATCCATCATTATACCCTCCCCATCTCGTATTTCCCAAGAGCTGCAGTGATATTTTCAAAATGCAATCAGATCATTTGTTCAGTACACCTTCAAAGGAAACACAAAATTTGCACTTTCTGGACCTATGCACAATCCCATCTCCACCAATTTCTGACCAACTCTAAGATCTCTAGTCTAGGCTTTCCTTCAGTTTCTCAAAGATGCTAAGTGTCCTCTCTCCAAAAGGCACAGCCCATTCCATTGTCTCTGCTGAACCCACCTTCTGCCACCTTTGCCTACTTAAAATTTACACAGCCTTCCTTTCATTCCACACTAGATCTGTTCCCCACTGTACATGCTGTCATTCTGGTTGTACCTTTCCTTCATGACACATAACACAGCTTGCAATGATGCCTATTATGGCTTGAACTGTATTGCCAAAGAGATGTGTTGAAGTTCTAACCCTCAGTATTTCAGAATGGCCTTATTTGGGTCTTTGCAGGTGTAATTAGTTAAGATAAAGTCAATAGGAATAGGGTGGGCTTTTAATCCAGTAATGGTCTGTGTCTATAAGAAAAGAAGCAGTGACACACAGGGAGAATGTCATGTGAAGATATAGAGACATTCAGGTACAGAAAGGAAGATAACATGTAAAGAGGAAGGCAGAGGTTGGATTTCTGCTGTCACAAGCCAAGGAACACCTGAGGGTACTAGGACCTAGAGGAGGCAAGAGAGGACTCTCCCCCAAAGGTTCAGGTGGGGCATGGCCTGGCCAATACCTGGATTTCTGACTTCTAGCACCAAACTGTACAAGGATAAATTTCTGTTATTTCAAACCATCCAGATTGTGGTTCTGTGTTATGGTAGCCCTACCAACCTAATGCAATACACTTAGCGATTAACACCTACCTCCCCTGCTAAACCGTAAGGTTCATGAGGGCAGGAAACGTGTGCTTTTGCTCACTATTACATTTCGAGCACCTACCCCACAATAGCTGCCTACACAACAGACGCCTACTAGATATTTTTGAATAAATGCACATATCTTATAACTTAACTCACATAAAGCACTTTATATTTGGTTTTAATACAAAATAAATAAAATTATCAGTATTTTCTGAAAACAACTCAATAGCTAATCACTAGAATTTATGCATTATTAAAATTGACATAAAAATGAAAATAAAAGTTTGATATATCCCAAAGCGTATATAATATGAATCACTTTCAATAAATAGAATGGAATTCTATCAAAGGAGTTAAGAAAGTTTTTCATTCAACATTTTATAAAATTTAAAGTATTATACTAATATTTAGTGCAAAATTGAGGTTCCTACTGGTACAGAGCATTTATCTCAATAGGCTCCATTTTTCCAGGTCTGGATATAGTGCTCTCAGCACATTGTAAGGTTCAAATTTGACTTAATCTTTGATGATTATTCAAACAGAATTTTAAAAGAATACCATCGGAAAACTATAAATTGATGCTGTGAGGAAAGATGTACTTCACGGCAAAAGGAAGACTGTCTATCTCATGACATACTGTAAAGATGCAACTAATGAAAAACAGACTAAAGCTATTAATACCATACTTATTTCCAGATCTGCCAATATCATTGCACTCTATCAATACAATTGACATGTGAGAAACAGGCTAGCATAGTGGATATGAACTCTGGCTCTGGAGACAAATTACCTGAATTTGAATGACACTTATAAGTTAGACATAATCAGATTACCTTCCAAATAGGGTTGCTCTAAAGATAAAATGTGTTAATTCAAACAAAATGCTTAGAAATGTGTCTAAAACATAGTATGTTCATATTGATGCTTAATTGCAAAACTACAGGGGACATCATACATGTGATGTTTCAAAATGTTCAAGCCAAAAACAAATTAAATCCATCATTAATTATAATTATAATTATATTATAATATTATATATTGTTATAAATATAATTATAATTATATTGTCTTTGGCTATAACACTTTTCAATTCATTTGATTCTTTTCCCTTATACTAATTCAGTCTCTGAATTTGTTTGACAGCACATCCTATTAACAAAAGACTTTCAAGCTAATATGCCAATACATACATGCATTTCTATATAGCATGAACTATTATAAAACATTTTAAAATGAGATAATCACAAATATAATGATAATTTTTAATATTTCTACTTGTTCCCTATAAAGCATATTGCACACTTTCTGGCATATTGCATGCACCCTAATTTGGAGACCACTCCATTAGGCAATACATTCTAGAAGCAAAGTCTTTGTTGCCTTCCATTATTTTAATAGTGCCTAGTACAGAATCTGACACATAGAGGTAATCAATAAATATGTTACAGGAATATAGAAATAAATGAATATATGTATCTCAGAGCAGATATATACTTTCTCAAGGATCATACATAATTAGCCAGAAACTAAGTCTTAGTTAATTAGACAGAATAATTAGGCAGGAACTAAATCTTCAGATTCTAAATCCAATGCTCTTTCACTTGTCCATCTAGAAATATAGACCAAAGTATGCAAATATATGTACATATGTAATTATTAATGTAAATACTGATAATGGGAAATAACTTGTTACTGGGACTAATATGCAAGTTTATAAGTTATTTTACTAGAAAATTTTCAGGATTTTAAATTTCAATCCTAAGTACCTAAATATTTTTTTTTTAATCTGACACTTGTTAAAAGTAGGGGAACAAATATTTTATCTGGAAAGTAACTTTTCTAAATGATTACATATAAAAAAATTAGACATGGAAAATGTGTTTGGGGAAACAAAATTTCAAGAGTGTTTTATAGGGGCACCTGGGTGGCTCAGTCGTTAAGTGTCTGTCTTCGGCTCAGGTCGTCATCCCAGGGTCCTGGGATCGAGCCCCACATCGGGCTCCCTGCTCCGCGGGAAGCCTGCTTCTCCCTCTCCCACTCCCCCTGCTTGCTGTGTACCTGCTCTCGCTGTCTCTCTGTCAAATAAATAAAATCTTTAAAAAAAAAAAAGAGTGTTTTATATGTGTATGTATGATATTTTCTTTCTAGTTTTCTGAAATACCAAATTGACAGAAATTAATAGCAATCTGTTTTTATACTTTCTATGTCATTAACTGTCTATCTCTAAATCTATTTATCTACCGACTTATGTGCCAATCATCTATTAATTAATCTTGGTAATAAGAAATATATATATAAATATACAATTTATATATATTAAATATATAAAAAAATAAAATCATTAAAGATTCAAATATTCAATTGTGAAATATTAAACATTTACTACAGTTGAAGATAACAGTCTACCTGTTTTTAGATTCTGAAATGATAAAAATATCAGTAGGCTGTTCATGTTTTTAGCCGATGATATTGATCAGGTAATAACAACATTTTTACCCTACCAATAATTATAACACTTCTCTGCAGAATGTCCATTACATCTCTGAAGTTATTTCCTATTTTTTTGTCTGCAATTTGAAAGTCTCTTTTCCTTCCTCTCCACTGACTGTGTTATTACAGTCTCCTTGCAGATGACTTTCAACAGGCTCTAGGAAGAAGAGGTGTGATTCCACATCCTGATGACTAAGCAACCACCAGAGGAGAAAGGGAAAATCATCAGATAATATTACTATCCTGCTTAATTCATATTTGGTGAATAAATACATGAATTCATTTTGCCAATTTTTAATGAGAGATAATTGCTAAAATAAAAAATCAGATCACTTAGCTTCCTATCTACTGTCAAAAATATAACTTTATTTTTTACTGGTTGTTCTTCTGGTGAAAATCATTGCTTACCCCTTTCTCCCTTTTGTGAATCAATTTGCAAAACTAGAAGATTTTTAGCAGAAAACAAAGCAAAGTATTTTATTTCACATTTGGGGGAATCTCTGCCACACAATTTGTTCCTTTTAACTTGTATTAAAGGGAGTTAATGAACTACAGTTTTATTGTGTGCAGCATTTGGCACACAAAACAGGTATGAAGGATTGATAGACAACAGCGCAACGAGTTATGTTAAATGTGATTACTCTCTATTTTTGAAATGATTTCATACAAACTGTCTTTAATAGTTTGTATTTTTAAGTTAGTGGAATAAGTATTCACTATTGATTCTCTGACAAACCTATATAATCATGTGATATGAAATTAAAACTTACAAAGGGAAAAATATGTATTTCCCTGTGAATACTTGTACACTTATTTTTGGAAATATATATTTGAATTCTAGTTAAGTATATTTTTATTATATATAGATTTAATCATGAACTGTTTTAAGGGTAGCATGTAAAATATGACTTTTGCAAATAATATATAAAACTTGAATTGTATAATTAACTAACCTCTTAGTTATTCTTCTTTGTAAAATGGAAGTGCTTAAAGCATTATTATAAAATTCACATAATTAACTAACTTATTATGGTTGTGACTAAAACACAACTCAAGACAACATTAGGCTTAACTACTCACAGCTTTTATAATCTCTAGCAAGAACCCTAGATTCTCTTCAGTTTTCCCTAAGTAAAATGTAGATAATATGGTAACTGCCTGATTAAACATCATATTATTTTTGTATTATGAATACATATTCATATAAAAGTATGAAATTAGAAGAAATGCAATGTAGGGGTATGCTATTATCTTGTGAGTCTCCAGTCTAAGGATATTTATTATCACATTTATTCTTAGCCATACAGTTTTCGTTTCTAGCTCCTGTTTTGCAATAAATTATGTTGCCTTTATTCTCTACTTCAAAAACTTACCATAATATTTTCTTAGCACAAAGACATCCTTAATCCTTAAAAATGTTCTTATTCCCGGGGTGCCAGGGTGGCTCAGATGGTTAAGTGTCTGCTTTCAGCTCAGGGCATGATCTCAGGGTCCTGGGATGGATCCCTGTATCAGGCTCCCAGCTCAGCAAGGAGACTGCTTCTCCCTCTCCCTCTGCCTCTGCTCATATTCTCTCTCTCTCTCTATCTCTTTATCTCTCTCGCTGTCACACGAATTAAAAAAAAAAAAATGTGGGCGCCTGGGTTGCTCAGCTGGTTTAGCGACTGCTTTCGGCTCGGGTCATGATCCTGGAGTCCCGGGATCGGGTCCCGCATCGGGCTCCCTGCTCGGCGGGGAGTCTGCTTCTCCCTCTGACCCTCTCCCCTCTCATGCTCTCTCTCTATCTCATTCTCTCTCTCAAATAAATAAATAAAATCTTTAAAAAATAAAAAAATAAAAAAAAAATAAAAAAAAAATGTTTCTATTCCCTCCAGATATCCCAGAAGCTTGTAACTTCATTTAGACCTTTTATCTTGATTGTATGTACACACACACACACACACACACACACACACACACACACACACAGAATTTAGTCTTGGGCCAAACTGATGAGTGTAGAGTTAGTAGGAATCTCCTTACAAGTAACACCAAAGGGCCGCTCAAAGCCTCCTTTCTGTTCACACATTATAAGGTGCTTTTCTCATCACCCCATTCATCCCTCATTCCTCTCCTTGCAGCACAGCCAGCAATTAGGAGAAAATAAATTTAGAAGCACCAGCATCTTACCAAAAAATATATTAAAAGGCTTCAGATCTTTTCATTTTCTTGTATTCTCCCTGAAAATAATCTTCTGAGAAAGATGGGAGGATAACCTACACATTATGAACTGTCTAGAGCTGAAAGCCAACCCTTTACAAATGTGTGCTGCAAAGCCCCGTGATTAGAAAATGGATAGTTTCTCTTATCTTATTCCTATAAATGAAAAACCCAACAATATATCCTAGAAAATGATGGTGTTCTTTCAGCTATAAATGACTTGCAAATAACTCATTATCTGCTTTAGTTGGAGAACTTTCATTACTCTTAATGGTTACCAAACAGAAGATTGCCAACATTAGGAGTGACAAAAGCTGGAGGAAAAAAATTGCAAAGTGAATTGAAAGTACTAGAAAAATATCTCAAGCTCTGAATTTTACTAAAATCATATATTTTGCTACATAATTGTTTTTTTCTACCTTGGTGCAATATAAAGTACGTATAAAATATGCCACTTAACTCATTTAATCTAATTAGCTTCTGTCCAGTTACCTATATGAAAAAAAAACGTGAAAATGTCATTATTGAATACTTTATTGATAAGCACACAAGTAGGCAATAATGCAAAATTTAATTAAGTATCCAGACTTCAGTACCAAAAGTAGGAAAACTATTAGACAAATGAAATTAAAAAATTATTCTTGAGAAGGAAACCATGATATTTGGAGGAAATATTTAAAGATTTATGTAGAGATTTCCTAATTCTATATACCTGAGCATAGCCATCCATATTTTATAGAATATGAGAATGGATGCAGTTCATTATTTGTATCCTATGTTAAACAAAATGGAATGTACATGGACATATGTATATTAAGTCTTAGCACTTAGGCTCAGACTCCGAGATCTCTGAGAAGAGCATTCCCATCTATTCTCTACAGTGTCCACATGACAGCTATGAATTAAAACAACATAGATAACCTTAAATAAGTTCCAAAAACTAAGGTTTCTTATTTGTAAAATAGCAATTATAACTACCAGATGAAAGAGTTGCTGAAATAATCAAATGAGATGTTATACCTAAGTTTCAGCCTTGGACCTAACACAGATTAAGTGCTCAGTAATTGAAAATGTAATTAAATGAAATGGTTTACTCATAGGACTTGAAAATATAGTTTGAAAATATGATTTAAGGATGCCTGGGTGGCTCAGTCGGTTGGGCATCCGACTCTTGATTTCTGCTGGGGTCATGATCTCAGTGTGGTGGGATCAAGCCCCACCCCACTCGCCTGTATGCCTGTGTGCACTCTCTCTCTCAGATAAATAAGTAAATAAGTAAAATCTAAAAAAAAAAAAATATGATTTAGATAAGATTAATCAAAGACATGCAGATGATTTATCAAATTTTATTAAATGACTGATTCAACCACATAATTATTATAGAATTGATTCTGATGGGATCATAATCACCTTGTAAATAAAAATTCTAAACAATGATAAAAGATAATCCTATATATGTAAATGACTTCAGAATACCTGCACAAAAAATTTTTTTTCTATGTTTCAAGTTTTTATTTAAATTACAGTTAATTAACATATAGTGTAATATTGCTTTCAGGAGTAGAATTTAGTGATTCATTACTTAGATATAAACACCCAGTACCTGCACAAATTTTTAAAGTAAGTTAAAATAATAATTTTAATCCCAGAGGGTAATTGTGATATATCACATGATTTAATAAGAATATAATTAGCATATATGATTTTATTTGTAAATCTAGGCTATCATTGTTAAAGCTTCTGTATACTTTTAAAAGTACCTACTGTCAACCTACATTTCATAAAGCTATTCACCTTTTTATCTTTTATGTTGTAAATTACTTGATGTTTATCTATTAGCTCAACCATTTGCTTTGTTGTTTAATACAATGACTAAAGAAAATAGCATACATTGAAAATTATTAAATACTATAAAGTGCACTATTATCTCTAATTTCTTCATGAATTAATATATTGAAAGCATGGTTGAGAAGGATATTAACTATGTTAACTAAATTATCTCATAAGGCTAAGCCTAGAACTCTATTTTTTGCTGCTTATAACATGAAGTCTTACATTTTCATCGGTTCTGTAGATGTTAGACTTTATTAAATTTTAAGATTATGTCCTTTATATTCTAACTAAACTTTTCCTAATTTTATTTTTCCTTACAATGAATGAATGCATTTCTGCCAGCTTTCTAAAGGATTTTTTGGGGGCGAGGAGGATGAGAAGTGTTGGGCAGAGAACCAAAGAAAGAAAGATTACTGGGTCTTATTTCTCATGTCAAATATGAGTATGCAACATCCAAGTGTCCTTCTGGAACAAATTCGCTGAAACCAAGCTAGATGTATTTTATCCTAGAACAGTGAGAGTCATCCGGGAGCTCTTAGGAAAGCTAGATTACTGAGCCCTACCCATAGATATTAAGTGAAGCCCAGCATGTTGTATTTTCTAAATCTTCAGGTGATAATTATGAAATTAATTGAGTTTGAAATCTGTATACCAGAGAACAATTTTCCTGCATAGAATAAACTAGATAATCCACTCATTGGTTACACACAGATGTTAAATGTTATGGTCAATTTCCTGACTTATTTTTCATGGGACCTCCTAAATCACCTAAACTCAATATTATTCCTTTGGCATCTCTCATGCCTTCTTTAAGATATCAGTAATGACAAAAATAACAATAGCTTTGATTCTGTGCCAGACATTGAAGTAGCGAATTCCCTTATGTTATTTACTCCTTACAATAATCCTGTTCACAGGTACCCATCTTAAAGCATTTGAGCAGTAATTACGTATTATTTACATAATGTGTTTAAAATAACATCTGGTATATAGCAGGGACCAAATGAATTGCAATTTTGTTATTTATAGATAAAAAACAGAAACTGGGCGCCTGGGTGGCTCAGATGGTTAAGCGTCTGCCTTCGGCTCAGGTCATGATCCCAGGGTCTAGGATTGAGTCCCACATCGGGCTCCCTGCTCCTTGGGAGCCTGCTTCTCCCTCTGCTTCTCTCTCTCTCTCTCTCTCTCTCTGTCTCTCATGATAAATAAATAAGTAAATAAATAAATAAATAAAATCTTAAAAAAAAAAAAAACCAGAAACTAAGAGAGGATAAATGGTTGGCCCAGGTTACACGGCCAGAATTCAAACCTAAGTCTAGTTGCAGAGCCTGAGCACCTTTCACCATAGAAAATTAGGAAGGGGAATGATGAGAAGCAAAGGAGGGAGCAGAACCCTGTCAAAAACTCTAGATATAAAACCCAGCAAAATACTCATGTCCTTGAAAAAAAAATTGCCAATTCCACAGTTGTCCTAATTCTAGTCAGTTTTCTCAGCTAAAAATAACTAAAATTAACTCATTAAATGAAGCATAAAATACACTTATTGGAAGAGTGTTAGGTAGCTGACAGATTCAAAGGTGACCTTGTTGAATGAGGCTTGTTGAGGAACCAAAACTGGCAATGCTTGGGCAAAATTCTGCACTAAAATAGTCAGCTTGGAACAATGCAGCTGGCTCGTCAGCCCCAGGAACTTTCCACTGACAAGGCTTGGCTCATACATGACCATTGGACGTTCACGGTGGCCCCTTCTCCTCTTCACTCTACTGAGGCTGCCTCAGATGACCTCCAAGTGGCCCTGTGCCTTTGCATCATCCTGCCTCTGAATATCCCTTCTTCCATCATGCAGTTAAATTCAGACTGCCAAAAGGTGGGGAAAAGATTACTATCTTCCTGTCATCATTGGATATCACAGGGCTTAGTGTTTGGTTGAAAAAATAGCCATGTATTATATTAATGACCTCACCCGTGCATAGCATTCTTGCAGGAATCTACAAATCCTAAAATAATGCAGAACTTCAGGTAGGACAGAGAATGGGAAATCTTTTCAGACTGATTCCTGTCACTGTGGAGGTTCCTGTATTTAATGGATGCTCATATACATTATCATCCAGAGAGTGAAAGGCGGTACCATTATTAAGCATTCCAGGACAACAACCTTAACTAGGATTATCCCAGGCAAACCTGGATGGACCATCATCCAATTATTTAAACTGATATACCTTTGTATATTAGCTTACGTTCTTAACTGCCTAAGAATAATCTTTGTTTCCCATTCTTTCTCCTCCCTCCCTTCCTTGCTCCCTCCTCCATTTCTCCCTCCCTTCTCTCTATTTATTTTTAATCCTTAGGATTGTGTTCATCCAGTGGAAACTTGGCCATTGAGTTACTTCAGATTTCCCAGAATATTAGCACTGTTATTTTCAGACATCTGATATTATAACCAGGGGCTCAGGTTGGGGGGAGGTAGAGTTCTTAATCACTTTTTAAATAAATAATTTTTTGATTTCTGGATCTGGCCAAAACTGTTAGTAAAACACTTCCTGAGAAACAAACATGCAGTCAGGCTGAAATTGGAATAACAATAACCTCTCTGCTTTTCTAGACTATGGTGGGGGTGTAGCAAGAGGGGGGTTAAGAGAAAGGGAGAGAGGGAATGATGTTGCTATGTGTGTGCATGTCTATTTTGCCTGTGTCCATGAATAGATATCATACTTATTTTATGTAGGGTGCTGAGAGAAAAGAGAAAAGAATCTCTCACATAACCTATAGTTTCAATAGTTGATAGGATTTTTAATGAGTCAAAATAGTTGGCATGTTTAGTGCCTGGAAGGTAAATAATTACTGATTACAGCATATGTGAATTGAATTGATACAGTATTTTAATTAGAGTGATTTAACATTATAAATAAACGATATCCTTGGTTTCCAATTTTTTCCCAATTTTTTTCTTACATCATCAAATTATGTTTAGAACTGTTAGGCACTGTAAAAGAGGAGCAAATTGTTTTCTTCTTATTATTATTACTACTACTATTATTTACTTCAAAACCCTATACCATGGAATGATATGGTAATAGATTGTTTTAATGTGGCTCTCCAGTACAGCAATATGTAATATGCTAAATCTGAAATTTTATTAGTATCATTCTAACTGAAAAATAGCCTCCTGAGTTTTTGAGTAGCAGCATGTATCATAGTATCAACTCCTTTAAGTCCTGATCCATAAAAAGTGTATCTGTCATGTTGCATCAATAATTTCACAGTGATTAGTAACAAATAGAACAGTGTGTGTTTATGCAATCTGCACATTTTCTCTAAGAAATGTAATCCCAATTTGTATGGAGGAAATTCCATTAAATTTTAATAAAACTGGGAAATTTGAGTCTCAGACATTTTTCAACTATTTTTCTGTAATGTGAGCTATGGCAATCATGTAATAGAGTTTTATTTCACAATTTATTCTTTATTTCATGTTTTAGCTATCCTTGTGTTAACAAATAACAGTCATCACAGTCCGTCTTTATTTTGCTTAATAATGTAGTCCATGCAAATGTACATCAAATTTTAATTATAAATTAACTATGTCATTAAAATAAATTAGGCATTAAGATTCATAAAACTACTTGGTTGAGGATACTTAGAAGACCCTGGAACCATCAACTTCAGTAATGAAAATGGACACAATTACAGCCAAGAATGATAGTCTAGTAAGGTGTACTTGGACACCAACTCCGTGTCAGTTCCATTTTGCTATATACATCACACGTCACTAAGGCAAAAAATAATTACATGGTGAAATATACAAATAAAGTATACAGCAAATACATCTTAGGTATGTCGTATGTCCATACTGACTGGTCAGTG
Source organism: Callorhinus ursinus (assembly GCF_003265705.2). Classification (NCBI taxonomy): domain Eukaryota; kingdom Metazoa; phylum Chordata; class Mammalia; order Carnivora; family Otariidae; genus Callorhinus; species Callorhinus ursinus. The sequence goes on from NW_027397064.1 coordinate 47,154,106, forward strand.
AAACTTTAAAGTGACTTTTAACTAATAAAACTGTAATAACTACATTTGACAAATCTATTAATCCATGATTATTTACTATAGCTGTCTATGTAAGAGCAAGACGAAATGTTATGCCGCCCCCTAGTGTAAGTATTAATTTTGTAACATCGGAACAGCAGTGATCCAAGACCTTGCAAGGGAATCAGAGCTATGGAAATCATTATCGAAGAGAGTTAAAAGAAATCCTAAGTTTTAGGATTTTAAGTTTTAAGAATTAAGAATTTAAGAATTTAAGAATTTAGAATTTAAGTTTTACAGAGCCAGCTTCCTAGGAGTACAGGATATAGTTCCATGAACTTTATGAGTCAAAAGGATGGCTGATATCTGAAGATTTTCATAAGATTTTAATTTATCTCCTAGAATATTCAAGGCCCAACCCATACTTAAGGAAGGAGACTTTGTGAATCTTGGGATGGGAATAAGTGTGCAAGAGATGTCATGAGCAAACCGAGAAAATAAGGAAATACTGATATTGTTCAATACCAAAGTGTCCAAATTATGTATATTTATATATTGAATTGAATGAGTGAGATTCTAATAAAGATCTGAATGTTCCAGTATGAAATATTGTCGACAGCGACCAACATTTATTTAAAGTTTATTATGTGTCAAACCTGTGTGAATTACTTTTCATTAGATCAACAACATGTTTTCTAGGTAGGTATTTTTATCCACCCCATTAAACATAATATAATTGATAGAAAGGTGAATTTGACCAAGGCCATAAAGCCAGTGACTAGTTGTGGTAGACTTCTCTGGTATCATCAATTATCTCTTTTTCTTACTAACATAACACTGATTTTATTGGGATTAGTGGTGTGCCCAGTTTAATTAACTGTGTTTTTAAAAAATCATGTTTTCATCCTTCCCACACTTAATAGTGGTTCTGTGGCACGGCTACATCAAAAGAGAGGTAAGCAAACACTGCTGGGTAAGACTTCTTAAAAAAAAGAACATTCAACCTTTTGTCCTTCCTCCTTTACTCATTGTTGCTCTAGATGAGAATGTAGATGTGATGGCTGGAACAGTAACCACTTTAGAACTGTAGAAAAAATACAAATAAAATCAAAGCCTTTTGTCTTTGACCTTATTAGGCCACTTAATGTCAAAAAAGATCTACTTGCATATTTCTATTATATAAAAAATTAAAAGAAAAATATTTAGGTACAGAGCTGATATTTGGGGTTTGGTTACAAACAGCTCCACTCACTACATCCTGATACCGAGGTATAACCAGAATTTGAGCTCAAATACATCTGGTTATAAAGTGGTTGTGCTTTCAAACTATTTAAATATGACAGTGAGTATTTTGATGAAGACATGCTAAACTGGATGTGAGGCATAATCCTGGAGTGAAAGCAGCTATTCTCTTCCCTAGCATAAAGGTACTTTGTCTCATTTCAGTAAGGACAGGTGATATCAAGTTTTGAAAGGTAACCTTACAATATTTCCACTGACATTCCCTTGGAGGCTACTGGACTATGTCACTTGAAATGTTTTTATTAAATAAAGAGAGAATCCATATTTTATCCCATCTTTCTGCCCTTGACCAGTTGTAGGAAAAATAATTCAGTACAAATTTCTCCTCATTAAACCCATTCCTTCTCTGCAACTGGTCTTACTCCTTTCCCAATAATTTATTACCCAAAACTCTCCTGCTTTCCATAATCCATCTAAGGTGCTTGACAACTCCTGAGCTCCAGACCCGTTCCAAAGTCTCTCCAAATTTGCTTGCACTACATCAAATTCTATAGGTGTTTCCTATCTGAAGGACACAAACAAGGCAATTTGGATGGGTTAACCTTTGAATTATTGTTAATACTTTAAGTATTTTTATTTATTCTTATGATTTTCTTAAGTTCTGAGAGAGAGAGTGTGAGCAGGGGTGGAGGGGTGGGGAGAGCTAGAGGGAGAGGAAGAGAGAGAATCCTAAGCAGTCTCCGCACTCAGTGCAGAGCCTGAAGTGGGGCTCTATCTCACCACCCTGAAATCACGACCTGAGCCGAAACCGAGAGCTGGATGCTTAACTGACTGAGCTGACCAGGCGCCCCTGAACTATTGTTAATACTTTAAATCTCCAGTGGCTGAATATGGGAGGAAATCTATGCAGTAGGACTAACCATGCCCCTCTGCCATAACAGTTCAGCAGGGATCAGGAAAAGCTCTGAGGCTCAGAGGAGGGCCATGCATAACTCAATCTCACAGAAGGAGTCAAAGGTGAGCCTAAGAACTCTGAGTGCTCTCCACGGAACCCGTACCTCTCTGTCAGCCTCCAACATCCCACTGCTGCCACGACCTGCACTGGGATTATCAAAACCAATTTTATCCTACCCTCTATCCTCAATGGCATCAGTTACACAAGAAGCTCAGAATTTCCAAATTCTTCATTCTCTGGACTTTAATCTCCATGTGATTCAGGTATGTCCTCTTTTATGATACAATTCTCTGTATTTCCACATGTCCTAAAACACTTGGACTATGCCTTCTGGAACTCTGAAATGTCTAATATCAATAAAATCTCTATAGCTTTAGACTTTGCATTGAAGTTTCTCTTCACCTTTTTGTTCCAACTGAACTGTCTCTCTTGGAAAAATTCTCCTGTATCTCTCTCAAGAGATGGGTAGATGTTTTATCTCCCCAAATCCTCACATTAATGTGCCAGTGCAGGACACATGTCTTCCTTGTTTCACCTTAATAATTATTGACCATTCTCCCTCCCTCCTTCACCCCGAAAAGTCCCCAGCTTTGGATCTCATTTCCTTGAAATCATCCTCACTGATGGCCTTGCCTCCTGCCTATTCACAACCATCCATTCACTTGTCATATCTGAGAAAGAAAAAAGCAGTCCTTGGGAACTGTCACCAAGGAGCTTATCTGGATCTAAGAGTAAAGTGCGGTTTTCTCTTATCAAACACGAAGAGTTTCACAGCCCACTAACATCAGACAAGGTCGTCTATGAGCATGATGGAACAGAAAAAAAAACAAGACCACTCAGCAATCATCTTTGAGGACAGACAAACACAAAAATGCTGTTTTTGTTACCAGACATCCCCATCTGCCAGCCAACATGAGCAAAAAGTGCCTTTTTTTTTTTTTTAAACAACTACAGATTTACCCCCACTCTATTCTTGGCCTCCTAGATAAGAAGTACTGAGATAACCAACCATTGAACTGGCCCATCTTTCTCATGGTATCCAGAATAAAAGAGTGGTTTTATTCATAAAATCACTTTACCCAATCTCAAATCCTATAAAATGAGTCCTTATTCCCACTTCATGAGATGCACCACGGTTCCCTGTGGTGTGCAGTTTACCTTGTTCCAACAACTACCAGTGTGTCCAACTTGGTTCAGCTAGAGTTGTGTTTCAGTTGTTTTTGGCTGGTGGGCATTGACAACACTCTGTATATTTCTATGGAAACATTTTTGTTTTGTAAAACTTAAGTCCTTCATTTTACATAGCCACCCTTTAAAGACTATTTTCTTAAATTTAAACTACCAAATTATACACTCTTGATATTGCTTAAAATATTTTCTCATTTGAAGAGAGCCTGACTTTCTGATAGCATGTGTGACTATCTCTTGGAGCTGAACAGATAAGAATAGTATATTTTACATAGTTATAAAAGTTTTTGTGGGGAGGTCAGAGGATTGATGGAGGATAGATTGCAATCCAGGCAAAGATTTAAAATAAAGTTATAATTTTTTTTATAAAGTAACAGAAACATTCCACAATAAGGTCAAGCAATTTTAAACTATAGAGTTTAATAATGTCAAGTTCACCTATTTCCAATTAAGTCCGAATACGATTTATAGTTCAAATATTGAGTCACCTTATTATAAAAAAGATACAATAAACTGATCTTCAGTATATCAGTCAGGGTTCTCCAGATAAACAGAACTATTAGGAGAGATAGATAGGTAGATAGATGATAGATAGATAGATAGATAGACAGATAGATAGATTTATATGTTAGGGAATTAGGAATTGACTATGTGATTGTGGGTTTGTGGGGCATCTGTAGAACAGGTCAGGAGGCTGGAAATTCAAGGCAGGATTTGATGCCACAGTCTTGAGACAGAATTTCTTCTTCTCCAGGAAACCTCAGTTTTTGCTCTAAAAGCCCTTCATTTTATTGCATGAGACCCATACACATTGGTTTAGGGTAAACTCTTCTATTTAAAGTCAGTGGCTTGTAAACACTGACCACATCTACAAGATACCTTCGCAGAAACAAGACTAGTGTTTGATTAAAATATGGGCTACTATGCTGGTTGACAACAAAAAGCTAGCTATGAAACACAGCAAAGCTCATTTTTCTAAAGTTATTTAAGAAAAAAATGTTTTCTCTTAATTTGAATATGGCATTGTCAGCATAAGCCTTGAATTCATTTAAGGTTCTTACATCTAGAAAAGTATGTAACTTTCCTCTAATGGTGTCACACCATTATGAAAGAGTCCAGAGTACTACATCAGGTAACAGATTTTGTTTACTTTGACAACTAGGATTAAGTTTTAATTATTTATTATCCATTTTATCTTATACTGTGATAAAAAGTGTACTATAATACATTTATAAAATTAATGAAGGCACCTGAGTGGCTCAGTCGTTAAGCGTCTGCCTTCGGCTCAGGTCATGATCCCAGGGTCCTGGGATCGAGCCCCACATCGGCCTCCCTCCTCAGGGGGAAGCCTGCTTCTCTCTCTCCCACTCCGCCTGCTTGTGTTCCCTCTCTCGCTATGTTTCTGTCAAATAAATAAATAAAATCTTTAAAAAAAATTAATGAAAACTTGCTGGTTGAAAACACCATCATAATATAGTATATGTGGTAAACATTTCCTCAGAGCCAAAGAATAATTTAGAATGAAATAGATCAAATGGTTTCAGCTACAATTTTTAGAAAGAAAAATTAAGAGAATTATATTTCTTATTTTTGTAGTTAGCAATATAAAAAGTGATATACAAAATTTCTTCATGAATATTGGCTGCAGTACACCATAGATTAAAACTGCTATCTTTCTTGTTCTGGAAGGTCACTCAAACTCGTAATACACAGCCATTACCTAAAATAGTAATATCTTAGTTAAACAGGGTCACTGGAGGAAATTATTTCAACACTGAATTATCATTACAATAATAAAATATTATTTCCCCTGTGCATAATACTTTCAAAACTATTTTCCAAATATGTTACATTAACTAAACATGTTTATTAAAAGTATAAATTAAAGAATAAAATTATATTCGACATTAATTTTTAAAAGGACCCAAACCAAGAAATTAGCAAAAATACCTGTAGCCTGAGCAAAAGTTTGCAATTTTAAAATGTATCACCCTCAAATCACACACTTCTTTATTATGATAGTATTCCTAGAGTTATGATCTAGAGAATACTTTTAAGCACTTCAACCAAAATATGGGAAACGGATACCATACAAATATGAATACGCCAAAACTTTTTTGAAGACTATTGTCCATCGAAAAGTTGGTACAATGAAGGGCACATGCAGAATGGTGAAAATGTTTCTGTCTCCCTATATGTAAAATTTGGTTCACAGACTTTAAGGTGGGAAATTCAAGTACCTTCATTGGTCAAGAAGGTAAGGTAAATAAGTGCAAAACCTAAATAATCATAAAGAACAGTGTAGACAGCAGCAAACTGCAAAGCGCGTTCTTCTTTGAATGGTGTTTAAAGCCAAATATTTTAAAACACAGTGCACACTACACAAACTACTTCTGCAGCCCTGAATTTGACCCTAAATGCAACCATATGAGGCCTTGGACTAGGTGGTCCCCAAAGCTCTTGCTGATCTGTGTTTTCAGTAAAAATGTAATTACAGTCATCAATAACCTGGTGAGGAACTAGAAGTGATGACAAGCTATCCCATCACTATTTGAATTTCAGCTATCAAAAATAATTCAATTAATATTTAACGCACTAACCAAGGTATGTCGGCATTATGGGTATTGCTTGACAACATTTACCTTAAAATATTGCTTATATTTTTTATTAGGTCATAACATCAATAATTCAATTATAAGTTATTTTCCTTACTTGAAAAATGTGTTCTAAAAATGCACATTTGTAAAGTTTTGCTAGAATAAAAAATAAGTATAGCAAAGTATATATGACACCTTAAGTTCAGAAAAGTGAGACACAAGATGGTCTTAGATACTGAATACATAATAGTTTAAAAGAAATTTGGAAGAGTATATAATGGACTGATTATGTGAACAAATTTATAAAGTGGGAAAGTTTGGGAATATATTAAGATATTATCCTAATCCACCCTCACCCTTAACCTTCCTTGAGGATATTAATCTAACAATGATAATTTTTCATCAGCACTAATTTAACAACTGGTCTTTTTAGTCTTATGCACAATCTTAAATATGCCACATAAATGGGTTTCAATGAGTGGAGAAACCTTTTAAATTACATTCTCTAGGAGATATAGAAATGTGCAAGGAAATGACATGAATAATAATGTTATATTAGATGATGATAATTAGAACAAAAGGCCATATATTTCAAAGACTCTTAACTTTAGTGAGTTCCTGTATACACAGAGGAAAAAATCCAGAACTTTTTCATTCTTTTCAAAAAGAGTACATATGAAAACTTCCTGAGTGACAAGAAACCTGCAAACATGTCAAAATATGTGAATAATTTTTTCAGCACATTCAAAAATGAACAAGAGTGTACATGAAAACATCTTAATGAATAATATTTGACACATAACACCTAGCACAGAGCTTGTAGTGCCTAAAATAGTGCTTTACAATTGCCGCATCTCAATAAATCTAAATGAACTACATAACAAGTATGTTGAAAACTGATTAATAAATTAATACTTCTTTTCTTGCCAACTCTAGAACTTAATATATTGGAAAAGGAGGGCAGCCTACAGAAACAGGGCTTAGGCCAGACAGAAATTATTGATGTTTGCCAATTGGAAGAGGAAACTTAAAATATATTTGAATTCAAATTATTCTGTGAATCTATTTCTCCGCACCTGAAGGCAAGTGGAAAAATGGAGTGCCTTCATAAAATAGATAACACCAACACCATATCTTTAATCAGTGTGGATAGTAACACACCAGTTCCTATGGAATCCCTAATTTAGTATCTAAATTATAAAAGAAATATGTCTGGAGTTAGGAAATTGGCATTATAATATTGACTTACTGTATGACCTCAAAATCACCACTCATTTTTTTTTAATTCCATAGTCAGTAAAATAGACTTAATACTCTTATGAGACATAAAAATGCTGACTAACAAAATGTAATGAACAAATTAATGATTTTTAAAGTTCCAAATGCCATATTAAAAGTGATCAAGTGTATTCTTAAATTATGTATTAAATATATAAGTATTTTATATTAAAAGTTTTTAAATATATAATTAGGGCAAAGAAATTTTGCGGCTCAATTGACAAAACATACGTATAACAAAATGTCCGTATCCAATAAACAATTTTATACATAATGGTTATATCTAAGAGATAATCTAAGGGCAAAGAATGAGACTATATGGATGGTAAACTTTATTCATTGCCACTAAACCATATAACTTATTAAGACATATTCTGGAGCACTCATAAAATATTAGCTTATCTCTTATTCCATGGACATAAAGCTATATCACAGATATGATGCTATTATAACAGAAATCATAACAAGTAGAGTGACCTTTCTCTTTGTTTGTAAGACACTGCAAAATGAAGATTTGTATATTTTCAGTTAAAATTGTCAAGAGGAATTATTTAAAAGTTCAGAAATAAGGTCAAGATTAACAACAAGCTTAATCTTTAAGTATCTTTTTAAATTGTATGTGTGAGGGACATAATATGACCTATGGAAAGACTGTACAGTTTGATAATCTCCTCAGTATAAGTAGCAGGATTACATTCTGGATTTTAGGGCTAAAGCAATTAATCAATGTCACTGAAGCCTGAGGTAACTTTATTCTATAAGTAACATCTAATTCATGAAAGAATACCATATTACCAGTTATAGGCTATCTTAAATTATTCAGTAATTTTTCAAAGATTATAAATCTTTAAAAATATGAACTAAAAAAAATGGTCAGAATATCCATTAGTTATCCAGTAACTGAAAATAATTGGAATTTCTTCGGAAAAATCAAAATACTTTTTCCCTGAATGGTTTTAAGTTGTGCTTTCCTGAAATAAGAAAAAACACTTGAAATATTGTTAAAATTCTTTCAACTTAATACACATATCAAAATGCAAAAATGTGATTATGTTTTTAAAGGCAAAATTCAAAATATGTCAAAATCAAAGACAAAAAGTAAAAAGAGTCATAATTTTTACCTTATTAAAATGAGATTAAAGAGTAATAACCACAAATTCTCACTTGAAAATGTTCAAAATGTAGTGTATGTACATTTTTAAGATAGTATTAGTGTTTCTTAAGTTTCCTAATTCCCAGAAGTTTCAGGTTCAGTTTCTGATTTTAGCTTATAGTACATTTTAGCTTATACTAAGGTTTCAAAGTATCCTATGTTTTTTGAAGAATACATTATTAGGTAAGTCTAGATAGTTATTTAACTAAAAACATTGATGAATATGCTTAGATCTCTTCTGCTATACATAAAGACAGGCATAACTCTCACCCTCCTTAATAAAAAAATAATCAAAAGACATATAGAGAATAAACATATGACATATATTACCTTGTAAAGTAATAGTTTCAAATACAGCTGGACCGTATATGAAAATCTATGTAATTTTACTCAGTGTAAATCTCTTACACAGGAAATACAAACTTGGGCAGTTTATAAACAAAATCTGGAAGAATAAGCTATTAAGTCCCTGTAAGTTCTTTTACTATAACTAAAAGAAATATGATAAGAGCTATTTCTAACACTTCTTCCTCTAGTTTGTTGCTCCAGCATTTGACCACATTTATATTTATTCATCTCATTTAGTAGCTGCTTTTTAACACACCTTTTAATCCCAACCTTACACTGGCAAATCTAGACTTTAACCTATCTTTTGTCAATATGAGTGATAAAGAATTGATTGACTTCAAACCCACAACAAACAAATCAGCATAAGGAAATGGAACCACTCTTAGAAACCCAAGGTTGATTTAAGAATCAAGATTACCAGAATTTTAACAAGTTCTGGTTTGGCAACTTTTTTTTTTTTTTTATTTACCCTAATTTTTTTTTTTTTTTCTTTTCTTTTACCTACACCGTTATTGTAACTATAGAGATCTTGTTCAGTAAGTTTGCCTTTTCCCAGAAGTAAAACTTGATTTAAAAAACAAACCAGTGCATGCTTTCTTCAAATTGAAGAGTCCCCCCGCCAAAATATTTACCTTCTCACACAGCTGAGTTTTTTAAGAAAATAATTAGAGCCAAAACACTTTCAGTAATCCCCTTAGCCTTTGCCTATTGCTCTGCATAATACTCCACAAAGAAAGACCACAGAGGAGTATTTTCACTTTCTTTTGTTCAACACCAATCTTATCCACAACAATAAAAGCAACAAACTAACCCTGCTTGTTTGCATCTTAAATAAGCGGAGAGGAGGATTCCAATAGATTCAAGGGAGAAAGAAAAAAAAAATCAAATGTTTATCAGTGCCAGAATTCAGTTAAAACTTCAGAAGAGAACTTTTCATTTTTAGAAAACATCACAGCACTTGGTAAAAAAATTTATGTAGAATCATATTTTAAAATATGGATTAACTGAGTCTGTCCTTAAACTTCTACTCTATCTACTCAGGCTCAGTAATCACTTTGTAAAAAAAAAGGGGGGGGGCTCAGACTTTAGTGATACATATATTTGCATATTACCACCTTACTCTAGCTCTACTCTCTTCGCAGTACTTAATCTTAATAAGCTTTTTCCCTACTTCCTTTTTTTTTTCTTTTTTGAAGTGTACACTTCTCAGGAGTCAGTTCCACAAGGAGGTTTTGTAACTAAGAGGGGATTTGTTAGAAAAAGTAAGAGCTATTACCCTGCACTATCTCAATGCTCAGCACGTCCTCTCCCACCAATCAGGAGTGCTCTTTCGACTAGGATGCTGAAAGATGAAGCTCTGTGGTCCAGTGAGAACCTCCCAGCAACTGCATGGGTTCTATTTGTCTAGCATGCTTCCTAGTGGCTCTGATTGTGACATAATGCTCGCCCTTCACATTTATCTCTAACCTCTTTTGAATGAATAGCTTAAAGTGGGCGACAAGGGGTTCTGGAGTCACTCAGTTAAGCTTAGTCCTGACAACTTCTCACTAGAGAAGTTTGCTGTTGGTCCTTCAGGAGACAGCCAGAACGCGAACTCCTTCCGAGACCATCACTCAATCCCGCCACTTACTCCGCGCCACCAGTCACATGGCTCCCGCTTCCATCGGAGACACCCACATCCTCATTCACCTTCAGCTTCCTAAGCCAAAATATGTTAGAGGGTCACTTGGGGTTAGGGTGCTTTTATTTTCTTTCTTAAAAAAAGGTCTTGTTGACACAATTTGCTTCAAATAAGGAGACATTGTGGTAATCTCCAGCATTAGGGAGTGAGGTGTTGAGAGCCCAGAGCATTGTCGAAGTATCAACCAAAACCATGGATCGCAGTTTCCCTAAAATTACAGCCTTTTTCTACACCTAATTCTCACCCCACGCCCACAAGAAGGATAAATTGAAACATTATAAACCAAATTGAAACGCGACACCTCCAACATTTCACAGTAACCTCAATCCTCCAAATGCCCTCTTAGTGAAGGGGAGGGGCAGGAGGAGAAAGAGAGAGAGGGAGAGAGAAAGAGAGAAACAGCAGCTATTACCAGAGTTTTGTTCCCGTTCTTGCTGAGAGGGCCCCGGAAAACTCCCTTGATGTTGCGAAAGTGTCCGTTGCTGAGATGCGTGGAGCTGATGACAATGTAGTAACACTCCATGGGGCAGCCGCCGCCTCCTCCACCGCAGCCGCCGCTTCCATGCACAGCCGCAGCGCGCCGAAGCCGGGGTAGGGTGGGCTAGGGATCGGACGCGAGGGCGAACCGCCGCCTCTCTCAAACGCCTTGGGGAGACAGACTCACTACACCCCTCTGCCGAGCGCGCTGAGGCTCCTCCGCCTCCGCATGCTCTCGGCGCTTTCCCTCTCAGTCTCCGTTTCTTTTCTAATTCGCCTTGGGGCGACGCGCCCCGCGGGAGGATCCCGGGCTGGGAGGGGCCGGCCAGGCAGCAGGACTGAGCGGGAGTCAGTGCCGGCGCGGCGGCCGAGCTGAGCCGGGCAGCGGGAGCCGCCCGAGCGGTAGCGGTAGCGGCGGCGGCGGCGGCGGCGGAGGCAGCAGCAGCATCCCCCGCGCTCGGCGCCCGCACTCGGAGTTGCGGCTGCTGGCAGGCATGAGTGTTATTATAGTGAGCGGCGTTGCCGGTCCATTGCACTGAGCCAATGGCAGGGAGCCACTGGGCTGATACTGAGAGCTGTCAGAGGAGTACATCTGTCACCCGCTGCCTTCCCCCGCCCTCCCCCGCCGCCGCCAGGACCCACGGCCGCGACGGTGCCGGCGCGAGTGGGAGCGCCCAGCGAGCGGGACGCCCCCCGCGCAGCGCCGCGGCCGCGGAGGGCTAGGGACGCGACGGCCACCGCGGGCGGGCGGCAGAGCGACCCGCGACTGAGAAGTGGGAGACTCCTCGAAGGTGGGGGCGGAGGGGAAAATGAAGAGACGGAGATTTCTTGCCTGCCAGTCGGGAGTGGGGGAGGGGGTGAGGGGGGACAAATAAATTAATAATTCAATACCAAAGCCAACCACTTCCAACTGCAGCGTATCCAGGCAGGTGCCAGCAGCTGCTTCTCTCCCGAGATAGTTGCTACCCAGTGGGTTTGGCTTATTTGATTTTATTTGTTTTTAATGTATTTTTAGTATGAGGGTTGGATCCTGTTCAGAATCATAGATAAAGAAAATGTTCCCCACCCACCACCACCACCACCCATTTGTAGAGATCACCAGTGTTTGTGTCGGTAGTTTGAGAGGTGGGGGCCAGGGCAAGGGGTGGGGGTGGGGGGAGTTGTGGCGATGTGAGTGGAAGTGGATAGAAGGTAAAAACAGGGACTCCTGGTTAATGTGTTCTTGGACCTGGGGTTCCCCTCACCCATCTCCCCTGAGAACCTCGGTTCTTCCTAAATTGCCAAAGCTGAAGGGAAAGGGATGCTTTGCCGCAAAGAAGCTGCCGCCGCGAGCCTGCTTTGCATTTCCCTGTAGTTCTCTTCACACTACAGAGTGGTAGCGAACACAAAGCGTTTGCCCTAGAAGCGACCTGAATGGAAAATCTCCTGCAAAGGAACTAATGGTTTCGTTACGGAAAGTAGGGGATGGGGTCTGCTGCGTTCCCTGAAGACAGACCATCAGGCTGGTTTGTAAGGGGGCAAGGCAGCCATCCGCCTGGATGTGCCCCTGCCACCCTCCCTCTCATCCAGTTGATTCTCTCTTTGTGTAAGTTTAACTCCTCTGAGATGGTAGGGTGAGAGCATCACATCAGGTATATATACGACTCATTAGTCCGCACTTAAAAAGATCGATAGCAGGCAGTGGGAGACTGGGAGATGGTGCCTTCAATGGATTTGCTGAAGGCTTTATTTTCCTCTTGCCTTGAATGGCTTAATTGGTTAAAGCAGATTCCAGACATTCTGGTGCTCCTATGTCAGAGCAAACTACACTTTGAAATAACCTGTGTTTATCTTTATTTGAAGGTCAAGATTTCAAGACATTCCATTCTGGGTATCCCACATATAGGATTTAATATAGCAGTGATTCTGCAAACTACAATATGGTCCTTAAAACGAGTCTGCCAGTTTGATATCACTCTTAGAGGAAAAGAAGAGAAGGGAGAGAAAAAGTGTTTATGAGAGGCAATAATCATGTGAGTAAATTATAACTTACAGGGATAGAAGAGGGGAGTGCTAGATTCATCTAAGGGAAATTCTCCATGTGCCATGCTTCAATTCAAACAAAGAAAAAAAAGTTGATGTGGATTGATCATAGCTCACTATGAAGTGTCACAGTTATTTAGGGGTATTGGCTAAATTTCTCAGATATCCACTTGGGGGAGTCTGGAAGTCTTGGGAGAAATAGAGAGCAATGATTTCTAAAACTTATATACTCTGTGGAACAGATCACCTAATAATTTGCTAGAATTCAGTATGAAAATGATTCTATTAGAAAAAAATAATTTTCCCCACTAATATCGTGTGGAAATTAAATCCATTTTGGCACCTATCATTAGAGCTATTTTTTATGTATATTTTGAGGATGCAGGCATTCTCTGTACATATCATTTTGGGAACAACTAATGACCTGTATGATTTTCATTACATCTTCTGAAGTTTTGGAAACTCGCAGTTATTAGAAGAGATAAAATCTTCACTATTACTGAACCAAACCAAGGAATCTCCTTAGGAAATGGAAGAAGCCTCATACGTGAAAGAATCAGATAGTGTAGTTTTCTTGTGTGTGCAAGTCACAGTTGCCCAAGCTATGTTTTTTGAAATATTATGCTCTCAAAATACTTCTGACAAGATGTTCAGATCTTTATCTACATCATGAAGCTCAATTTCCAGTTCAGGAAACAGGAACATTTATAGGAATTGTCCCATGGAAAAAAATATCATCTATATGGAAAGTCATATTGTATTTCTAGTGGCAAAGTTTATATAGTATATATATCATAAATATCACATATATGTGTGTATATATATCTTATGATAATGTATATCATAATAATAAATTTCAGCGAAATATTTTAATCTCTGAAGAGTCACTTCACTATCAGAATAGGCTATTTTTGCTACTTACATGCTTGAGGGTATAATGAGGTGACTTTAGACTGTCACATGTAAACCTATATATAAATGGTAATAAACACACCATAGATTTGCTGCTAAAACATGAAGGATGAGGACAGTTATAAAAGAATGTACATGTTTTTGCACAAAATTTGTCCTCATTGTTTCTCTACACATAAGGTAATCTATCTCAAAATTACCTAATACTGAGTGTGATCAGCAAGATTCTGTACCTACACCTTGAAATTAAATAGCCATATTTCAGAGGAGAGTGCAGCTTCCTTTTGTTTACCCTTATATCAGTTGAGTAGTCACATCTATAATGACCATTCCAATAAAACTACTAATCACACTATATGATAGTCATTATGTCCTTACCAATGAGCTCTGTTACCTGTGGACTCTTCATCCCATCAACCTTAATGTTCAGAACAATGAGCCACCACCATGTGCAATCTGGCTTCTAACTACAACAAACAACTACTACACATAGTGGAATTCTTATATCAAACATGAAAGAACCTTTGCATTTGAATTTTGCTAAAAATGAAGAGAGAAGATAGGATAGAAGTAGGATATCAGGACTTCCCCATCATCTCAGAAAGGAAACATACCTTTCTATGGCCAAAAATTAAAATCAGTAGACAGCAATAAATTATTGTGCCCTTCCATCTTGCTGTTCTTATTTCTTTCCTTTTGTCATGGTGTAAAGAAAGTAAGTACATAAGTAAGCATCTTTAAATTCCTATTATGTTATCATCTCTGATATCCATAGCCAATTCCTATTATTTACTTAAAACAATTCTGATTTCTGTTATTAGTAATCATTTTGACATGGATTATTTCTATGGAACAATGCCACCCAAATATTTAAAAATAAAATATTTCCTCTCAATCACCTGGAGAATTTAGGAGACCTAATTATTGGAGACCTGGAGACCTGCTTTAAATATCTAACTGCTATTGTAAACATGCAGAGTCAATATTTCAAAATCAGAAAATATATTTTTTAAAGATTTTATTTATTTATTTGAGAGAGAGAATGAGATAGATAGAGAGAGAGAGAGAGCATGAGAGGGGAGAGCGTCAGAGGGAGAAGCAGATCCCGATGCGGGACTCGATCCCGGGACTCCAGCATCATGCCCTGAGCTAAAGGCAGTCGCTTAACCAACTGAGCCACCCAGGTGCCCTAAAATCAGAAAATATTTTTAAGTATCTTACAGGAGGGGCACCTGGGTGTCTCAGTCATTAAGCATCTGCCTTCGGCTCAGGTCATGATCCCGCCGTGCTGGGATCAAGTCCCGCATCAGGCTCCCTGCTCGGCGGGAAGCCTGCTTCTCCCTCTCCCCCACTCCCCCTGCTTGTGTTTCCTGTCTCGCTGTCTCTCTCTCTGTGTTAAATAAACAAATAAAATCTTAAAAAAAAAATAAATAAATATCTTACAGGATAATCATATATCACTTGGGTTTAGTTGGCAGCTTTGGACTTGAAAAAAATACAATCAATAATTTAAATATGAAAGATTTATATAAGTGATATTAGTCTAAAAAATGTGCAGTTCATTTTTGCAACCACACTTCAATTTTTCTTTCTACAATTGTGAGTTAAATCAAGATCCCCTAAGTTCTGTGCTTGTACTGATTTATAACACTTCCGGTTCCTCATCTTGCTTTCCCTAACCCAAATTTGGATGCCAGTTTTTCTGCTCAGCAACTAGATATTGTTCCTGATCTTCTCTTGGCTCACACAAGATTTTAGTACAATGTTGTTGCTTTGAAATGTAAAACCAAGGTTTTGCCTCCTTTCCCAGACCAGTGGCTGGACCCCAGCATCCTGAATCCCTGTCCCAATTCACTCAGTCCAGCTCTTCCAGAGGAAAGTAAATCTTGCCTAAGTTTGCTTACTGCTATTTCAGACCATATGTTGCTACTTCCGCATGCTTAGACTTCCTACTTCCTGTCGTTACAATCTCTATGCTTTTACTCTGTTTGTCTGGATAATTCCCGTCACTAAAGTGAATGATCCACAAATTAGATTCAGTTTTGGGTCCCCACCTCAACCTTACCTGAGCTTCTGTGAACCAAGTTCCTGTTCTTACGTCATCCTGGAAGAAAAAAAAAAAAAGAAAGAAAAGAAAAAAGTATATTTCAGTATTTTTCAGATGTGTGTGATGTATTCTTAGTGGTTACAGAATATATTATTGGGATTCAAAACTTTTTACTATTATAGCAATCTTAACATAATAAGTATATTCTTGATAATTTGTGAAATCATATATTAATAATTTGTAGCTAAGTTTTGTCACTATATATCTCTTTTGTTTGCATTCACATTTGTGACCACATTTGTGCCAGGTATTACTGCTTTTTTTCCTTTGGACTAATGAGGAAAAATCTAAAATCTTAACACATAAATGTTTTACTTATTCTAAGATAAGACCAAATGATATCATGACACCTGCATGAATGAAGGTGTGGCATAGTTAAATTGAAGAAAAGTGATAGAGGAATTATATTACCACAGAGCACCAATATTCACCATAACCATCAGGCATGCTTAGATCAGTACTGACACACAAATATTCATAAAAACATTCATGTTTTGAGACTGGCTTTGGTTTCAGCAAAGCAACATCATCCGTTGTATTAAATTAAGATTGTAAATTTGGATATTTTTTCACATTTTTATTTGATTTCTATTTTTTTATTTTGTATTTACATAAAAACTATAAGCATATGGGGTTTCATAATTAGTTTGATGCTAACATAATTGAGTAAAATTATGCTACAAATGAACTTAATCTATGCTGAGAATCTTTAAAAATGAGCTATATGTTAATCAAGTTATTCAAACACTGGTGTTTACTAGTCATGAGATATATTCAAATAAACATTACTGACCTTATCCACAGCTAATACTGTTATTGCACGATTTGAAAGGAGATGGTGACTTTTTTAGGTAATTATTAGTTAATTATTACCTAAAACTAGGTCCATCTCCCATATTCCTGTTTCTGCATTTCAGTTCTGCTGGATTTAAAAGTGGGGCCTCTTATAAATAAATACTGTAATCTACCAAATCTAATACCACATCAGTTATAAGATGTACCCTTTTTATCTCCACTATAAATGCAAACACACTGTCAATTAACTGCAAGAAGCCACTGATTTTAAGACATCTGAATTATGGAGATGTGAAAAACAAGCAGGCATCTTAGAATCAATGAACTAGGAAACCTAAATTTGTGGAGACACTACTACCATTAAAAACTTTCTAGAACTCACTTTAAATATATTCAAGTAAAGCAACCATGGAATATTGAATGAATAATGACTTAACTGCGGTTATTTCACTTCTAAAAGAAAGGGAGTAAGCTAGATATTATCTTGTTCTCAAGCTTTAATTTCTCTGATTCTCTGGCAACTTCCTTAGAGTTGATATTGGTCAGGCCTGGCAGAATAGAACATCATTTTAGTTTTCTACTTGAGGATGTGTGTCTTGAATGGCTGGAAGAAATGTAGAAATTGTGGAAAAGTGGGAATTACTGAAAATGTGAAATGGATCAGAGAGAAATTTCACAATTTTGCTTAGGTTTGACCCTAACAGATAAATTAAACAATTAATATTATACAGTTTTTTCACATCTTAAAAGATTGGTAGATCACATATTGACCATTATAATATATTTATCTGATACTGATATGGATTTTTATCTTTTTTATCCCCTTATTTTTCAATTCGAATAAGTAGCATTGGGATAGATGCCAGGACAATGCTAACTTAAGAGCCAAAGCTACATTTCTAATATGTTGCCAAAGAAATTAATGTAATTGGATGCTATATAACTAACTTACCAAAAAGATAACATTAAAATATATTATTGGTAGTCAAGATAAAGATAACAGTTATTGCATTCCTACATCTTACAGTCTTTTTGGAAAGCAATCTGGCAACATCTATTAACATTAAAATCATATATAACTTTTGACCTAGGCATTGCATTCCTGGGACTCTCTAAACAGAATAAAAGGATATTCACAAGAACACTTAATGCAATATTGTTTAATTGTTCATAATTATAAAAAAAACTGGAGGGGCGCCTAGGTGGCTCAGTCGTTAAGTGTCTGCCTTTGGTACAGGTCATGATCTTGGGGTCCTGGGATCAAGCCCCGCATCGGGCTCCCTGCTCCGCAGGAAGCCTGCTTCTCCCTCTCCTACTCCCCCTGCTTGTGTTCCCTCTCTCGCTGTGTCTCTCTCTGTCAAATAAATAAATAAAATCTTAAAAAAACCAAACAACACTAGAAACAAGGGAAATTATGATCAATAAATGAATATTTACATGTTATATATTTTATATGTATATGTATTAATCTATTTTAATAGATGCATCTATTAAAGTAATACAGTGCATCTGTTAAAGTAATACAGCATTTCTGTACCTATTGATTTGTTATTTTATTATATAAGAAATGTAACATACAAATAGAAGAAGAATATAAAAAGGATTTGGTTTTGTATTTAAAAAAAACCCCAAAGAATATGTGTATACATTTGCCAAAGAAAAGACAGGCATGGATATAGGAAGAGTATATGTAGTTTGTTAAAATATTTTAATGTTAGCTCTGAGGGAGAAGAACTAGAAGAGAAGGAAAAAGCTAAGGAAGTGGAAGAAAAAGATAAGACTGACATACATATACACATGGACACATATATGGGTAAAAACAGAAAAAAAGAAAGAAGGAAAGGAGGAATGGAGGAAGATGCAAATAGCACCATAACTTGTATGTGAAGAATTATAAAAGATAGATGAAAGCAGAGAAAATATTGGCAAGATACTATAATGAAAGCAATTTATCTGTAATGGTGAGTCGAGAAGGGGATGAAGTAATGAATCAGGGAAATGGTTTTAAACTAGAATTGATAAGATTTACTGATAGATTTGGATGTGGGTTGATGAAAAGACTAACACAGAATAACAGAATTTGGCCTTAGTTACTGGTGCAGTTTACTGAGATGGGAAAGTCTGGAGAGGTTGTGAAAAATGCTAAAATTTAGATTAAATTTTTTAATAAGTGTGAGATGTCTTTTAGATGTGCAAGTGCCATATATAGCACGGGGTCTTAAGAGGTCACATGAGAGTACTCGTATATAGATAGAGCTGCAGGACAGATCAGGATTGGCTTTAGGAAAATCAACTCAAAAAGAATACAGAAAATGAACTGCCAAAGAATGTTTAAAACCAAGAGAATATGATGCCTTGGAAGCTCTTCCCTCCAGAAAAAAGAAGGATCAAATTTAAGGAGAGATTGATCAACTGTGAAATATGCTGTTGATAAGTCAAGTAAGATGGGATCAGATTGAGGAGGGATCTCAAGTCGTCCATCATGAAGGATATTGGTGACCTTGGCAAAGCAGTCTCTTGAATATACCAAAAGACTGTAGAGGATTTACAAAAAATAAATTCTGCAACAGAGTTAAGAAACCAGATGTATGTACTATTCATATGAGATAAATTTTGTGGAAATATTGCTGTGCATAGAATAGATGTGACCTAATTTAAGAACAGAATAGAAGGTCAAAACTCAATAGTATCCCCCAACACAAGCTATATATGCTTGAACTGCCCTCTTCTCCGGCACACCCTTTGCTAATAAAAGGAAGAAATTGTGGAGATTTTTCACTTAGGAGTCAAATTTATGTATGGTCATTTTGATTTAGAATCAAATTCATATAATTTATAAATAAGTACATTTTGTTAACTTATCAAATTGGTCTATAAATCAATATTTTGCAGGGCTAATGAGGTAAGGTGAAATAGACACTTTATAATATTCAGATGGAAATATTTAGTAGTATAATATTTATGAAAATAAACTTGAAAATATGTATCACAAACATCACTCCCCGTTCATCATCCACAAAACTTCAACTTGTCTGCCAAATGATCCGGTTCCTTACCAAAACTGATTGTTCCATGATGGGCCCCTGAACCAAGCAACTCCAAGAGTCTCATACTAAGGAAGTTTTTCCACTACATATGATAGACAAGCACCATGAACAACATAAAATTTGAATAATGGAAAAATGGTTAAACAATATAGGTAATCTGAGAAATACATTATTGCAAATAATATAATAATATTTTAATATCATGAAAAAATGACCATAAAGATACTGTTATAAAAATGGTAGGTATAAAATTGCATCTTGAAGAACAAATATGGTTAAAATATCTATCCTACCCAAACCAATCTAAAGATGTAATGCAATCCCTATCAAAATACAAACAGCTTTTTTCACAGAACTAGAACAAAAATCCTAAAATTTATATGGAACCACAAAAGACCCCAAATAGCCAAAGCAATTTTGAAAGAGACAAGCAAAGCTAGAGGTTTCAAAATTCTGGACTTAAAGGTATATTGCAAAGCTGTAGTAATCAAAACAGTATGGTACTAGCATAAAAGTAGACACAAAGATCAATAGAACAGAATTAAAAACCCATAAATAAACCCATAATTGTATGTTTATTTAATCTTTGACTAAGCAGGAAAGAATATCCAATGGGAAAAAGACAGTGTCTTCAACATATAGTTTTGGGTAAACTGGACAGCTACATTCAAGAGAATGAAACTGGACCACTTTCACCATACACAAAAATCAATTCAAAATAGATTAAGACCAAATTATGAAACCTGAAACTATAAAAGTCCTAGTAGAGAGCACAAGCAATAATTTCTCTGACTTTGGCTGTAGCAATATTTTTCTAGATTGTCTAGAAAGCAAAAATAAACTACTATATCATAATAAAAAGCTACTGCATTTTTCCCCTCCTACACAATTCACAGAGCTCACCATAGCCCATACCCTCCCCAATGTTTATCACCCAGCTGCCCTATCCCTCCCACCCCCACTCCAGCAACCCTCAGTTTGTTTCCTGAGATTAAGAATTCCTCATATCAGTGAGATCATATGATACATGTCTTTCTCTGATTGATTTATTCCATTAAGCATAATACCCTCTAATATCTAAAGCATAATACCTTTTTTATGGCTGTATAATAATCCATTGTATATATATATATATATATATATATATATATACCATATG
Organism: Callorhinus ursinus; assembly: GCF_003265705.2. Lineage (NCBI taxonomy): Eukaryota > Metazoa > Chordata > Mammalia > Carnivora > Otariidae > Callorhinus > Callorhinus ursinus. The sequence goes on from NW_027397064.1 coordinate 47,175,064, forward strand.
TTCTTTATCCATTCATCTGTTGATGGACATCTTGGCTCTTTCTATAGTTTGGCTATTGTGGACATAGCTGCTATAAATATTGGGGTGCAGGTGCCCCTTCGGATCACTACATTTGTATCTTTGGGATAAATACAGAGTAGTGCAATTGCTGGGTCATAGGGTAGCTCTATTTTCAACTTTAAATGAAGGGGGAAATTGGAGGGGGGAGATAAACCATGAAAGACTATGGACTCTGGGAAACAAACTGAGGGTTCTAGAGGGGAGGGAGGTGGGGGGATGGATTAGCCTGGTGATGGGTATTAAAGAGGGCACATATTGAATGGAGCACTGGGTGTTATACCCAAACAATGAATCATGGAACACTACATCAAAAACTAATGAGGGGCACCTGCGTGGCTCAGTCCATTAAGTGTCTGCCTTCAGCTCAGGTCATGATCCCAGGATCCTGGGATCAAGCCCTGCATCAGGCTTCCTGCTCCACGGGAAGCCTGCTTCTCCCTCTCCCACTCCCCCTGCTTGTGTTCCCTCTCTCGCTGTGTCTCTCTCTGTCAATAAATAAATACATTCTTAAAAAAAAAACTAATGATGTAATGTATGGTGACATAACATAATAAAATAAAAAAAATGCAAAAAAAAAAAAAAAAAAAGCTACCACACAGTGAAGGAAACAATAAAACTAAAAGGCAACCTACTAAGTGGGAGAAGATATTTGCAAATGACATATCTGATAAAAGGTTAGTTTCCAAAATATATAAAGAACTTGTACAACTCAGGACCCAAAAAGCAAATTAAAATAAATGGGCAGAAAAAAAGAACAGATACTTCTCCAAAGAAGACACACAGATGGGGAACAGACACACATTAATATATATTCAGTATCACTCATCATCATATGCTACAATGAGATATCACCTCACACCTGTCAAAATGGCTAAAATCAGGGGACGCCTTGATGGCTCAGTTGGTTAAGCATCTGCCTTCAGCTCAGGTCATGGTCTCAGGGTCCTGGGATCAAGCCCGTATTGGGCTCCCTGCTCATAGGGGAGTCTGCTTCTCCCTCTCCCTCTGCCCCCCCCTCCAACCGCTTATGCTCTCTCTCTTGCTCTCTCTCTCTCTCAAGTAAATAAATGAAATCTTTAAAGAAATGGCTAAAATCAGAAACATAAGAGACAACAAGTATTGGCGAGGATGTGGAGAAAAAGGAACCATCTTGCACTGTTGGTGGAAATGCAAACTGGTGCAGCTACTGTGAAAACAGTTTGGAGTTTCCTCAAAAAGTTAAAAATAGAACTACCCTATGATCCAGTAATCACACTATTGGGTATTTACCCCCAAAATACAAAAATACTAATTCAAAGGGATACATGCACCCCTATGTTTATAGTAACATCATTTACAATAGTCAAATTATGGAAGCAGCCCAAGTATCCATGGATACATGAATGGATAAAGAAGATGTGGTATATATATGCAATGGAATACTATTCAGCCATAAAAAAGAATGAAATTTTGCCATTTGCAACAATATGGATGGAACTAGAGAGTATAAAGCTAAGTGAAATAATTCAGAGACAGAAAAATACCATATAATTTCACTCATTTGTGGAATTTAAGAAACAAACAAAAAATTAAGCAAAGGAAATAGAGAGAGAGAGAGAAACCAAGAAACAGACTTTAATTATGGAGAACAAACTGATGATTACCAGAGGGGAAGTGGGTGGGGGGATGGGTAAAATAGGTGATGGGGATTAAGGAGTGCATTTGTCATCATGAGCACTGGGTGATGTCTGGAATTGTTGAATCACTATATTTTACATCTGAAACTAATATAACACTGGAATTTAAAATAAAATAAAGAAATAACACTTGTCTAAAAAATAGGAAAAAATAAAATTGTATCTATGTATACAAAAGAATACCCCCATTCATACTGAAAAGACATTACAAAAATGACTTTATGATATTACAACAAAGACTAATAAGTAAATCTCTCAATAGTAAAACTATGATTATTTTTCTTTAGACTTTTTGGCATATATTCACATTTTAAATGATCATTTCCTTTACATGAGAAAAAAGACATTTTCACTACTTATTAAATTCTAAGAAAAATTGTTTCTTTGATCTAGAAAAAAATGAGGAAATGGGAAATTATTAAAAAATAAATGAATAGTAGAAAAGGGAAAACATAGGCATCTGACAAGCACATATGTTTTCCCAATGAAGGGGAATAATTTGAATTATTCTATAAAAAGGAAAGCTTTTCAGATTATAAAATCATGGAACACTACACCAAAACAAATGATGTAATATATGGTGATTAACATAACCATAAAAATTAAAAAAAATAAAAAAAAATCTAACAAGTGATATACCTAAATCTAAAGCTATAGAGAGGTTGAATGTAAGGAGGGAGAAAATACAGTACTTTAATAGAAAGAAAACCATAGTATTTACATTCTACCCTGTGAAGTAGAATTTGAGGCCAAAAATATCAAAGAAAACAATTGAGGAAGATAATATAACATCCACAAATATTTATGCACCAAATAACATAAAAGCAAAATATGTAGCCAAAAGTCATAAAAAAATAAACAAAATATACAAAGGAACAACAAATAAAAGAAATATCAAATAAGCATGAGATATTATTGACTGACTTTTTCCATCAGATTATTCAAAATAATAATAGATTGACAGCATGTATTAGTTAAGGTTAGTGGTAATGTAAATTGATACAACTGTTTAAAGGGTAAATTGATTTATTCATAAATTTTTAAAAGTGCATATCCCATGTCTTAGCATCCCACTTCTTGAAAACTATTATACAGAAATAATATGAAGAGATAAAAATATAAGCACAAGAGTGCTCACTGCAGAATATTTGTAACATCTAAAATTGGAAAACAACCAATATGTCCACTAAAGGGAAATAACTAGCAAAAATTACTAAAAATGCATGAAATGGTAGAGATCAATTCTTTAAAAATAGCTATGTCTCTATTTATTAAGATTTTCATCTAAAAACACCAAGACCAATAACCATAGTATGCTATCATTTTGGTATAATTACATCTGGCGCGTCTTCCACCTGGAAGTTTCTAGGACTCTTGTACTGGTCAGTCTTGTCCAGCCAACTTTCCCTGGCTACTCCCTCGCAACTCTGGCGGCTGGTGTGTTCATTGGAGTTTTGCATCCCAGCTTGTAGGTATCTGGTGGGATGAGCGAAGGGCTGGGAAGGCGGAGGAAGGGGACGGGGCTCTGGGTTGGGCCCAGGACTGGGGCCAAAAGCCTGGGGAGGCACTTGGAGAGGGCTGCCTCCTGGGCTGGTGTTTTTGTTGTTGTTGTTTTGTTTTGTTTTTGTTGTTTAACTGTTTTACATTTAATCAATCAACATCACAACGTGTTCACACTACATACAACTTCATAACACCAAGGTGCGTGGGCACCGTTAAAAAGTAGGGGCCCCTTCGTCCTCTGTCCCTCTACACATGGGCCACCCGCGGGCGTCCGCAGTGCTCGCTTGCTCGGCCTCCCGCTAGGTGGTGAGCTGTGGACCGTGGCCCAGAGGGTCCTCGGTCCTGTGCATAAATCTGGGCTCCTCTCGGGTCTTCCCGTGAACTGTACCAGAGCCTGGCTGGGCAGCAGGGGCTTTTATAGTCACGGTCAAGTGCAGACATGCACCACGTGCCACCGCTGGTCCAGGGGCTCTAAGGCCTGGCCCCGGCTCAAGTGAGGGGGCCCCATTCCCTTGCAGCCAGAGGCACACAGAGCTGAGGGAATGGAGAAGCGGCCACGGGATGCAGCGCACGACAGTAGTATATGTATTTTTACAAATAGGTAAACAGATGGATAGTGATATGCAGAGGAGAAAGGCAGAAAGGCCGGCTCTTCAAGAGTACTTCACAGTGATTAATACTGTCAAGATTAAGTTGGATGATTTGGAGCTAGGATCAGGGAGTTTGTGAAGAGGGTTTTAATTTCTTACATGATAACTTTTTTTTTTTTTTTTTACTGATTTTAAGTGGATATGTAATAATACTTGTTTGGAATTTTTCTTAATTTTCAAAGAAATTAAGATACTTTTGTGACTATTTAAATTGATTTAAGTATTATATATACAATTTATTTTTTTATGTATCTGTTTGCTTTTTCAGTTCCCTAGCAGTATTAAGACACCTTAAGAGCAGCAACCTTGGCTGGTTTGATTACCATTGCATCCCTGAAGCTTTGAGGAGTATCTTGAGCTTAGAATGTGCTCAATAATTATTGTTGACTGACTTTCAGGATCAAAGGAATTAGAGCAAGTATTTGAAAAGCAAACACATTATAACAATGCTTTTGCCTGCGGTAAATCTCTGTTTTTATTTTATATCAACAAATGTGTTTTCTCTCTATTTAAAACAATAAAACATGAAGTAAATTAGGTTTCCCCAGTATATCAGTGAGCATAAACATCAAATTCTCTACAAAGACGCCAAAACAATAAAAGCTTAAGTAAAATAATTTATTTCTCTCATCCATGACAGTCAGTGTGTATGTTTCCTTGACAGTGTCAGTGTCCCAAGATAGTCTATCTTGGTGTTCTGCCGTGCTAAACATGTGGCTTCTGTCTTGTAATCTAGGATGACTGCTCTTGTTTCTATCCTTGCATACATGTTTCAGCAAATTCAAAGGCAAGAAAGGCAAATGGAGGGCATTGCCCTTCCCTTTAAGAAAATGCCTCTGAGTTGCATACAACATTTCTTTGCTTTATTTAATTGGCTATAACTTTGTCATAGAGTCACACAAAGCTTCAACAGGAGGCTTGGGAATGTAGTGCTTGACTAGGTACCTAACTGAAAACTAAAGAGCTGTATTATTAAAGAAAGAAAAAAAATACTTGATATTTCAACACTTAATCAAGTTCCTAAATTGATGGTGCAATTTATTTGAGGACTATGTGATTGTGAGAAACATTTTTAAAAATTCTGTGAAAATATTATCATACATGCAGTTGAGAACATTTAAATTATGCTACATATCCTAGACAAGAGAAATAACATTAGAATGTAACTTTTGACAAAAATAAATTTAAAGGGAAATTTGGAGATAAAGGGAAATAAAAACATTTCTATAAACTACTACTTTCCATATAGTTCTTATATATGTTATAAATCCATAACATTTGGGGCGCCTGGGTGGATCAGTCGTTAAGCGGCTGCCTTCGGCTCAGGTCATGATCCCAGGGTCCTGGGATCGAGTCCCGCATCGGGCTCCCTGCTCAGCGGGAAGCCTGCTTCTCCCTCTCCCATTCCCCCGCTTGTGTTCCCTCTCTCGCTGTATCTTTCTCTATAAAATAAATAAAATCTTTAAAAAAAAATCCATAACATTTAACCTCAAAATGTTGTTGAATGTCAGGGCAATAGGCAGAAAACCCCAACATAAACTATTTCACATTGGCATTCAACTATATTTTTCCTTCATGACTTAACTACTCCACATAAACTTAGCATTTTTGGCATTAGTCTTCATTTAATATATTACTAATCTGGGTTTAAACTGTTGGTCTCATGGACAAAAATTAATTTCTCTCCCAATGAATTAACTTACTTCAAGGAAGTGACTTTTGTGCATTCTTTAGCATCTTCTCAAGGAAGATCCTTTGATTTCCTTAAAAAAGGAAAGAAAAGCATAGTCATGACTCCTTATGTTAATGTGTAGGTGTAATGATTAACTAATTGAAAACAATTTACCCATTTATCTTCCCCCTTCCATAAGAGTGTCATATAGCAGATGACCTTAAGTCTTGAAAACTTATATCCTAGTATCACTGATTTGATTTTAGGAAACCAAATTTTAGGGGGACTAGTCTGTGATTTATTTTGTAACAGAGATATTTATTAACTCCAGCTATCCACATTAGCTCCAGGATTACAAGCCCTATTGGGAAGAGTTCTCATTACTATAGTCTAACCTTAATCATAAGTCATTTAAAAAATAAGAAAGGAGTATGTGCATCTGAAGTATACTACATTGTGTGGAACATTTGTCTTAATATTAATCATTGTTTTAGCACTAACTAATAGCTGTTACTCTGTCCAGTAATTTGGTTTCCTCTTTGATTTAGCCTCATAGCTAAGACTAACAGCTGTACCCAAGGCTGTAGAGCAGTGGTTCTCATGGATCAGAATCACCTGAAGGACTTGTGAAACACAGATTCTGTACTCCATCCCCAGAATTTCTGACTTAGTAGGTCCTGGATAAGAGCCAATAATTAACAAGTTCCCAGGTGATGCTGAGGATTCTGATCCCTAGTTTGGGGACCACATTTTGAGAACATGACATCAGCACAGCCAGAGTTCTGATTGCTGCAGATTCTTTCTCTGAACAGAACTACATGTCAAAGAATTCTATAACTGAAGTGATAAGTAGTCCTCTCTTTACGTGCTGAGAAAAGAGATTTTGAGTGAAGCCATTACCTCATCATATACATACCACATAGCAATCCTCTGCTCATTTAGGCTTCCCTCTAACCTTTTGGTCAAATAATGAGGATCATTAGATAATTTAAATAAGACATTTCAAATTTTACCTTAAATGGTATAAAATTAGTCCATAAAAATACAGTGTCTTAAGTAGGTAATTATAATAAGACTCATTGTAAGGGTACTAATAAATAGTATTATATAAAATCAAAATATTATAATATAAATGCGGTTTTAAAAATTTGATATCAAAATATTTGACATGTACAATTACACAATACCTTTACTTTATTAAAATATAAGAAAACAACTGCAGTAATAATATGGATGAATTAAATAGGTATATAAATAAACATCAAGGCCAAGTTCAGGATTTTGGGGAAAAGCATTTTTATTAATTAAGAGAGAGAGCGTGCACATGCAAGCAGAGGGGGAAGGGGAGAGAGAGAGAATACCATTTTTTTAAATGATTTTATTTATTTGACAGAGCGAGAGCTAATGAGCAAGCACAAGCAGGGGGGAGCAGAAGAAGGAGAAGCAGGCTCCCCACTGAGCAGGGAGCCCGACTCGGGGCTCGATCCCCGGACCCTGGCTCATGACCTGAGCTGAAGGCAGATGCTTAACCAATTAAGTCACCCAGGCACCCCGAGAGAGAAAATATCTTAAGCAGGCTTCATGCTCCATGCAGAACCTGATGTGGGGCTTGATCTCACGACCCTGAGATCCTGACCTGAAATCTAGTCGGTTTGCTCAACCGACTGAGCCACCGAGGTGCCTCCAAAGTTAACTTTATTTATATATGTTTAGAGAGAGAGAAAGAAAGAGAGAGAGCTTGTGTGGGGAGGGGCCGAGGGAGAGGGAGAAAGAAAATTTTAAGCAGGCTCCACTCCCAGCACAGAGCCTATGCAGTGCTCGATCTCAGAAACCTGAGATCATGACCTGAGCTGAAATCAAGAGTCAGAGGCTTAATTAACTGAGCCACCCAAGTGCCCCTTTAGAAAAGCATTTAAATGGTCAAATAAGCAAGTTAAAAAATTAGTTTTGTGATAATGAGGAAAATAGAGTGAAAAGCATGAAAGAAAATAAGATATTTTAAATACTCTTCTATTTTGCTGAATGTTTTCATTGTGTCCATTAGTAATGGGAAAAAATATAGTTGCGATTTCATTAAGCCATTCTTTGCAGGATTCATTTTCTCTGGGCAGTTGAGGGAAAAAAGATCTTACATGAAGAAACCTATTAAGTTTTCAAATGATTAGGAATTGTTTTATATGCTTTAGTTTTATTTTAATGCATTTTTGTCTCATATTAAGATTTTTTAAAGATTTATTTATTTGAGAGAGAGAGAGAGCATGAATGGAGGAAGAGGCAGAGGGAGAGAATCTCAAGCAGACTCCCCAGTGAGCACAGAGCTCAACACGGAGCTCAATCCCACGACCCATGAGATCATGACCTGAGCCAAAATCAAAAGCGGGTCACTTAACCGACTAAGCCACCAGGAACTTCTTCATATTAAATTTTGTATGCAAATGTAAAACAGTGTATAAGTTAAGTTGGGGGTAGCAACCTACATGATAATGATAGGACAATAGTGTGACAAAAACATTATGTAAGAATTTAAATCAGTGTTTATTTTATTTTAATTAACATACTTTATTTTTTAGAGTAGTTTTAAGTTTACACAAAATTGAGCAAAAAGTTCAGAGTTCTCATAAACCTGTCTCCTCTTCAGAGTGTTACCCTGCTATTAATATATTGCATTACTGTGATACATTTGTTATAACTGATGAACCAATATTGATGCGTTATTATTAATTGAAGCCTATATTAGTATAATTACTCTGTTGCACAGTTCTACTGGTTTTAACAAATGTATAATGTCATGTATCCACAATTATAGTATCACCCAGAATATTCCACTGCCCTAAATATTCACTATGCTCCACTTATTCATCCCTCCTCCTTACCTTCAAGTCCCTGGAGACCATTATCTTTTTCCTACCTCTATAGTTTTGACTTTTCCAGAATGTCACATAGTTGACATCATATAGTATGTAGTCTTCTCAGACTTTGATCTTTCAGTTAACAATAGGCATATAAGTTTCCCCATGTCTTTTTATAGCTTGATGGCTCGTTTCTTTTCATTACTAAATAATATTCCACTGTACCAATAGCCCAGTTTGTTTATTCATTCACCAACTGAAGATCGTCTTGGCTGCTTCCAAGTTTTGGCGATTTTGAATTAGGCTGCTATGAACATTTGTGTGCAGGTTTTTATGAATTTCAATGATTTTGGGTAAAAGTCTAGCAGCATGATTGCTGGATCATATGGCAAGACTATGTTTAGCATTGTAAGAAACAGCCAAACTGTCTTTCAAAGTGGTAATAACATTCTGCATTCCCACTTGCAATGAATGCTATTTCCTGTTTCTCCACATCCTTGCCAGCATTTATTGTTGCCAATATTTTAGATTTTGGTCATTCTGATGGGTGTATAGTAGTATTTCATTTTTTAAATTAGCAGTTCCCTAATTACATGATATTAAGTGTCTTTTCATATGCTTATCTACCAACTGCATCTCTTCTTTGGGGAGGTATCCAGATTTTGTTATTATTTGAACACCTGTTCAATACACAAATGAAAAGCATAGACTTCACAAAATTCAGTTTCTAGTCTTGAAGTTGCTATTTTCTTTTCAGATGCTCTCAATGGAAACTCTCAAATTCAGTGTTTTTGCATCTATTTCATAAGATTGTTCTAAATATCAAATAAAAATAGTTGCAAAATTATCTGCTTAAAATCCAAATGAAAAAGGAGAATGTTTTGCTTTTAAAGCCACTCTATAATAATCAATTACTTTACAGTGAACTTCTGAAATCTTCTTGCCAAAATTGAAATAAAATTTGCTAAGAGATTAAGTTCCACTAGCATAATCATCCCTCATGTTCTAACAACAATTTTTAGATTTGTAATATATATATTCTATGTAGAGATAAATGTAATAATTTGTATAAAGTGCCCTGGATATAATTGTATAGAAAAATCAAATAATTAATCTCTCTCATTGTATGGGAAAGTCAGTCATCTCCTAATGGAATATATATTTAATGAAATTATATTGTTTAACTAATGCACCTATGTGCTACTACTGGTATTTGTTTTGCTAATAAAATTAAACTTGATCCCTTCCAGAAAATGGTTGGGAGACAAATTTAATTTTTTTCCATGGATAATTGAAAATTTTGTTCATACAGAATAATTTTTGTGTTTTACAAACCAAGGAACCAGCTATTCATATTGCACCTTCTAAGTCTCTGCTAATAATAATTTTCCCTATATAATACTTGAAGATATTGAAGAGTTATTTTAATATTTGCTTCATCAATAAAAATGATCAGTTTAAAGGGAAGTCATAGAAATCCCATGAGCTACTGATCCTCTCTATTTTATTAGGAAAATTACCTGGGCATTATTAGGATATTACCTGGGCATAAGCACATTTGGCAGGTGCTGTAAAACAATATCCCACCCTCAATGAATCTGGTGCTGAATAATGGACTTGGCTAACATCCTTCACATGAATTTGTATCTAAATATTTACATAGTTGTTGTCCAGGTGTCTTGTAAAAAAAGGTTTAGAAATTGTTGCTACTCTCCTATCTCATGTTGAAATTAAACTAAAAGAAAACATAGACCCTTTCAAATACCCATACTGAAAATAATAATAAGAAAATAAAGTTTGACTCTCATGAAACTCATTTTCAACAAGTCTAGATCAGAAAGTCAGACTTAATACCAATACCAAACACAGTGATGCTAGTTCCAGACCCAATTTGGTATCCTGGGGCCATGAGTTTTCTTTAAGTAAATGGGTACATGAGTATGAATGCAAAGACTTAAAACTAGGAAATACTGCCATGGCTTACCCTTCATAAAATGTGACACTGAGAGAAACGATTGCCAACTGGTAGAAGATATATTCCTAACCGCAGCAGCTGGAAGAGTTAAGTTGATGGTTAGCAAGGGAATGGGGCCAGGGAGAGCAGAAAGTTCTCTAAGACCACGTCTTTCCTCAACCTTCAGTATGGCACTTTATTCAAGCATCTAGACCCTTCAGCAGCAGGGCTTTCAGTGGCAATTGAGATAACAGGGAATAGAGTGGCAATTGAAATAAAAGGGAAGTGCTGTCCATTGATCTATAGTTGTAGTTTAGTCTGAAAGTGTGAATTGGAGTTACTTGTGCTACTGTAAGTGGCACTTCAAACAAGTAAGGAATTATTTATTAAAAGTATATGTAGGGCGCCTGGGTGGCTCAGTCAGTTAAGCGTCTGCTTTTGGCTAAGGTCATAAGCCCCATGTCCTGAGTTCCATGTCAGGCTCCCTGCTCAGTGGGGAGTCTGCTTCTCCCTCTCCCTCTGCAGCTCCCCCTGATTGTGCTCCCTCTGTGTGTGTGTGTGTGTGTGTGTGTGTCAAGTAAATAAATAAAATATCAAAAAAATTATATGAACAAAGCTGGGATTCATAGAAATAGGTAGAATTGGGACACCAGCAAATATTAAAATGCTTGTTAACAAGTGGGAGGTTTCTTGTACTACTATTTGGACAGAAATGTAAATGTGACCTCCTTCTGCCAATGAACTAATGAGGCATAGAGATCTAAGTACATATTGTAGATTTCCAAGCATTTTATTAAATAGCAACTCCCCTCTCTATGGTTTATATATCATTCTGGAGTCTCTGGACTCGGGAATTCTATCAAAGAGCTGATAGCATTAATTGTAAAAATGATGGTACTATGTTACATTTGAATGCTTAAGGTATAGGATACACTATGCCTAAAACTGTAAATAAATTATTTCATTTAATCTTCACAATAACATCGGAAGTTAAATAACATTACTATTTGTATTTTATAGGTAGAAAAACTGATATGTGGATAACTGGTATAGTTAATATTGATAGCCTAGAGCCTATACTCTCAAGTACTACAATCATATCTCAGAAAGGATGTTTGACATCACAAAATATTGTTAATATGCTTGATAATTTTTAGTTTGGCAACTATGAATTAATTTCATCATTCTTCATGTCAATAGCATACTTTTCCCAATACATATAATTATACTTAATCATAACAGATTATTATGAGAGAACACACACAGATATGTTATTCCAAACCAGTACATATATTAGTTTGGATTAGTTTAGTCCAGAAAATCATACTTAAGAAAAATACACATGTATAAACAGTATTTGATTGCAATTTAATCAACTTGTTAATTTCAATTTATTCTTATTGTCGTTTTTTTTAATCACATAAAAAGTAAGAAAACCCTTATAGTTTTGCAGTTACTCTATTAATTCACAATAATATGGACAATTTCTATTTTAAAAATGGAACAATAATGGGGCGCCTGGGTCGCTCAGTCGTTAAGTGTCTGCCTTCGGCTCAGGTCATGATCCCTGAGTCCTGGGATCAAGCCCCACGTCAGGCTCAGCAGGAAGCCTGCTTCTCCCTCTCCCATTCCCCCTGCTTGTGTTCCCTCTCTCACTGTGTCTCTCTCTGTCAAATAAATAAAATCTTAGAAAAAAATCTGAACAGTATTAAATTAAAATGAGAGGGCCATGGGGCTCCTGGGTGGCTCAGTCGTTAAGCGTCTGCCTTCTGCTCAGGTCATGATCCCAGTGTTCTGGGATCAAGGCCCAGAGTCCTGGAATCAGGCCCCGCATTGGGCGCCCAGCTCAGCGGGAAGCCTGCTTCTCCCTTTCCCACTCCCCCTGCTTGTGTTCCCTCTCTCACTATGTCTCTGTCAAATAAATAAATAAAATCTTAAAAAAAAAATGAAAGGGCCACGTTAAGTCTTAATCAGCTAAGAGTATCATAATCAATATAAATTTAATGACCTTATTTTACATCCCCTAGAGAAATTAATTATACATAGGACAGCATATTTTATATGTTGAAAAGCTGATATGCCACTAAAATACAGAATGACACAAAGAAAAACAACTTATGTTGGCTGCACAGATAAATCAATTCAATTAAAGTCCAAGTACTTTATACTGTAAGCATTAATTTGGGTATTGCTACTATGATAAGGTTTTTTATATGGTTAGAAATAAAAAGGCAAGTTTACTACATTGTCTCAGTTTCTAATTTTCTAAGTTTCCAATTCTACCCAGCTGCTCCTAATGGAAAACATTTTCGTGATTGTATTATTGGAAATAGGGTGCTTAATTGTGTTATCAGAGTACAAAAGTAAAATTGCATGTTCACAGCAAGTCATAAGTAATAATAGGATTACACCAGTCAGAAGATACAAAGGCTGGGCGACTATTTAGAATGAAGGGCTTCAGTAGAGTATTGAAAATATAAGTAGTTGGTGGGTTTGAGGTTCTGGATCTAGGAAATGCAGGAAATTTGATTAGCTGGAAAATTAGGAAGGCACGGTAGTTTAGAGTTTGAGTCCAAGGACTAGAAATCCATCAGAATAGAGGAACAGATAGGTTTGGAATACGCAGTTAAGTGGGTGCAGACAAACGTTTAGAATGGTAATGTAATGGGGGGAAGGGAAAGGACAGAGAGAGTGAAAAGCATCTCAATATCAGGGATTCTAGACAAGGAGTTTGGCTCTGTTGAGTAGATCTGAGGTTCTTTCCTTATAGTTATAATAGTGTTAGTAAAAAGGCAATAAAGTTCTCACAGGTTTATAACCAAGGGTAAATAAAGGTGCTAGATCCTTGCAAACTTACATAAATTTTCAAAGCTCTCAAATAAAATGTGATAAGTTACACAACTTCCTCATTTAGTAAAGAAATAACTAGTGTGTTTACTCTAATGGAATGCACGTGGAGCAAAGTGTGATGGGTGTTATTTATCTTTCCATTTGTGATTGTGTTATACTGAAGCATAGAGATGTTATTTACAAGTAAACTCTGTTGTGATTGATAGGCTAAATGACTGATCTGTCATATTTCCAATAATACTTGAGATTTTTCAAGTATTTGTTTTACACTATTTGCCAACTTGAGGCTGATGGGACAGACTTCATTTTTTAGCTGCAAAACAGTGTTCAAATGAGGCCTTGTACTATATAAGCTGATCCAAGTTGAAGCTTGGGGTTGGGACCTCCTTGAATAAAAGGCTGAGCATTCCAAAAGTTCATTTTTAAAAGCCCACTGGTCTAGGAAAGAGAAAGATCATTAAGAAATTGTTGCTGAACTGAAAAAGCTCATGTAATCCAATGTCTTAAGAGGTCTGTATATTCACCATGAGTTAAAGGTAAAATATTTAATAAAAAAAAATCACAATGCTACTTATTTTTGTTTGTATTATTTTGTTTTATTTTTATTATATTTTAAAATTTGGAGCTAAACTTTTTTTGTATTGAGGCAGCAATATACTGAAATGGTGACCAGGTTTTTAAAAAAGAAATCTTCAGAGGGGTGCCTGGGTGGCTCAGTTAAGCATCAGACTCTTGATTTTGGCTCAGGTCAAGATCTCAGGATTTTGAGATCGAGCCCCATGTCAGGCTCAGTGGGGAGTCGATTTGAGATTTTCTCTCTCCCTTTCCCTCTGCCCCTCCCCAGGGACAGATAAATAAATAAATAAATCTTTTTAAAAATTTAAAATAAAAAAATAAAAAATCCTCAGCTCAGTCAAAAGAGCATGAGACTCTTGATCTCAGGGTTGTGAGTCCGAGCCCCATGTTGGGTGTAGAGATTACTTAACATAAATAAATAAATTAAACAAACAAACAAACAAACTTAAAAAAAAAAGAAAACCTGGTTTAAAAAAAAGAAATCTTGAGCCTCTGAAAAATTTCAAAATTATTAGAAAAATACTGGTAAAATACTGAGAAATGGTCTAAATTATCAAAGGCAGTACTAAATATTAAGATACTTTAATCAAAATAAGTTTAATTTTTCAATAAAAGTAATTAGAAAATAAACACCTGTAATGACACATTAGTGACTTTGACTTCAAATGATGCCATTATACAGTACAGAGGTACTGTTATTAGTAAGGCAGAGTGTTACAATAACACATAACTCATGCCATTACTGAAAGGATGAAGAAGCATATAAGGTATTTAAATAAAAATTAAAACTAATTAAAATAATGTGTCACACACACACACACACACACTCACACACACATCCCACCTAGATAAAGAGCAAAAGTAGGCAGAAAAAGAGCAGTGAGAAGGTTCAAACTAGGACAGGAAAGGTAACTGAAATCTAATCCGTATTTTCCAATACAAATGTAACAGATGCAAAAGCTGCCGGAAAAGTCATGCATTAGCCAGGTTTGATGGCTTCTAGGTCCTGAAAGAAACTGATAATGAAGGACACAGATCTAAAGATAGGGTTTTGAGAGTTGGACAGTTTCCTACAAAATTCTAGAGTAACAAAGAAAATAGTAGATTAATGTGGATATTCAAAGCAATGCAAAATTAATACTCATTGGCGTATTAGCAGTGCTTGAATATTACCCTCATTAAAACACAAAAAATAATAAAGAACAAATTGATTCAAAGTAGCAAATGCATCAAATATTGAATTACAAAACTGACCAGGGGGTACGAAAGAGTATTGATTTACCCCCATTTTACACCCTTGATTTGGATTAAAAAGATTTACATAACATAAAAACAACTTAGTTTGATTGCTTGTAATACAGCCTAAATTAATAAATTAACCTACAATAAATTAATGGTGAATGATATTTTGAAATTTCCAGGATGAAAAAAGAAAGTATCTTCAAATATCTTCCAGCTAATATCACTCTACAAAGAAAGAGGAAAAAATTTTTCCTCAAATTTTCATTTGCAATGCTGCATAAACTCTCAGAAGTTACTGTTTTCTTGAAGGAGAAAACATTTTAACATAATATTTCCATATAAAGACAAAGTATCATTCATGCAAAATGGCAATAGAAAACCATTTTAATTTATGCAAGAACATCATAGTTCATTTATTAACCCAGAAATACAAGACAGCTTAATATTAAGAATCAAACAGTTTTTAAAAAAAGAACCAAACAATATATTGCATCAAAAGGTCAAATGAGAATATACTTTCATATAATACAACTTCATCCCTAGGAGATTTGCTAATGGAAACATCATTTATATACAATCTAATTGCTGTTGTGGAATTCAGGATATATAGTTAGGAAATAATTTACCTACTATCATTAGGGATTTAAGTGTTCCAGTTAAGTGAATTTTCAATACCCTTAAAATTTTAAAAAGTCATTAATTTTAAATATATTACATACTCCACTGACTTAGTAAATGGAGTATTCTAATAAAATTTGGTATGTTAATAAATTTAGAGTTGTCATTATGAATATCAATTAGTATGTTCTATTACAATGACAACTTAGGGCTGTTTGTTCAAGACCTAATTGTGAGCTGCTCTGTAAGATGTACACAGTCTGGTGATGGGTATTAAAGAGGGCACATTCTGCGTGGAGCACGGGGTGTTATGCACAAACAATGAATCATGGAACACTACATCAAAAACTAATGATGTAATGGATGGTGATTAACATAACAATAAAAAATTATTAAAATAAAAAAAGAAGGATGAGAAATATATATTTGGTGCTAGATGTATCTTTTCTTGTTATGTTGCTCCCTTAAGTTCATGTCAATTCAAAATGGGTATGTTGCTTCCTCTGTTCTCCTCAAACATGCTGATCTCTAATTTTGAGAGAAAGAGAAAATAACAACAACAACAACTAATGGGCTTCACAGGCAAACGGGAAACTGTTATCTTTTTAAAAATAAGCTTTCTAATTTTGGAATAAATTTTAATTTACAGAAAAATCGCAAAGATACTATAGAGTTCCCATCCATTGTGTACCCAGCTTCTTTTATTATTACTATTATTATTAATATCTGACAGTATGTGGTCTTTGTGTCATGGTTAATGAACAAATATTGACACATTATTAAATAAAATCCATCCTTTATCCAGAGTTCCTTAATTTTTACCTGTGTCCTTTGACTATTCTAGGACCCTGTCCAGAACACCATATTGCATTTAGTTATCATATCTGCCTACTCTTCTCTTAGCTGTGTTGATATCTTATTCTGGTCAGGTATTTGGTAGGATGTTCTCGATCGTGATTTGTCTGACGTGTTTCTTATAATTAGACTGGGATTACGAGTTTAAGGGAGGAAGACCACAGTGGAAAATCCTCATTCTCATTACATTTGATCAAGGGTATATGCTATTAACATGAGCTGTCACTGTTAATATTGACCTTGATCACCTGGTTAAGGTAGTGTGTCTCAGGTTTCTCTACTGTAAAGTTAGTCTTATTCCTTTCCATACTGTGCTCTCCTGTAGGAAATCACTGTAAGAGGCCCACACTTAAGGACTGGGGATTATGTTCTATCTCCTTGAGTGGGAAGTATGCACACAAATTATTTGGAATTCTTTGGCATGGGAGATTTACCTATTCTTCCATTCATTCATTCATTCATTTATTTATTTATTTATTTATTTATTTATTTATTTATTATTTATATAAGTATGGACTCATGGTTATTTATTTTATACTTTGGTTATAATTCAATACTACTTCGTATATGGTTGTGCAAATTGGCTCCCAGGAACTCTTTCAGTTAGTTCCTGTATCCCTTTGACATACTTCCATCATTGTGGGGTTTGTTTGGGATTTTTGAGCCCTTACTTGCTTTCTGGCACCCTGAATATTCCAAGTTATTCTTGTATACTTACTATTGTAACCCTCAAATCAGCCATTACCCCAAGATTTCTGGTTCCTTTTATTGGAGAATGGTATTAGAAAGCAAGATCTGTATACTAGGTGCGCTCATTGCTATTGGGATGACATTGCTACTAGGCTCTCTCAGCTGACAGAGCAAGGAAATATGGTGTGTATACCAAGCCATGTATATGCAAATATCTATGAATAATTCTATAGTAACCATCAGTATCTATATTAAACTAAACATGAGTTTATATTGATGTCTCCAATTCTAATCCATTGATACACGGAATCCCCTGCTTATTTATATCCTCCCACTCCAACAAGAAACTTGGTCCTTACCATTTGCCATCCATTTACTTAGCTGTTCAATTCCAATATATATCTATAATTGTTTCAGAGTTAACATTTACTCCAACGGGAAAGAAGTATATCAACTAGAACATAGTGTTTATGTACAGTTAATTATGCCTTTAGTCTTAGAGAATAAATTTACTTCGAAAATTACTTAGGTAAATACTTCTTTCTCTACGTGATTTAGTGAGGAATTTTCATACAATTATAATACAAATATATTCCTTTGTCACATCAGACATTCCATTCTGGCATTTCTAACCTCCTACATGATGTATAAATTTCATACCCTAAAGTTCACTCTGTGCTATAAAATTTAGAGACAAATACTGTCTTATATCCAACATTAGTATCATACAGAATTATTTCACTCTCCTAAAAAAATCCCCTGTGTTTAACCTAGTCACATCCTCCTTCCCAAGCCCCTGGAAAAATTTAATCTGTTTATTGTCTCTACAGTTTTACCTTTTCCAAAATGTCAGATAAATTGAATGATAGAGTACTTACTCTTTTCAGACTGGCTTTTTTCACTTAACAATATGCATTTGAAATTCATTCATGTCTTTGCATGGCTTGGTATTTCATTCTCTGTTATTATTGAATAATATTCTGTTGTATGGACGTATCACAATTTGTTTATCCATATACCCACAGAAAGACATCTTAGTTGCTTCTGGGTTTGGGCAATTATGAATTAGGCTGTTATAAACATTCTTATGCAGGTCTTTGTGCAGACATACATCTTCAAATCAACTGGACAAATAGCTAAGACTATTCCATAAATGTCAATTAATTCAAGTTGATTGATAGTGTTGTTTCAGTCTTCTATATCCTTACTGATTTTTCTGTTGGCTTGATCTATCAATTACTAAAGAAAGGGTTTTGAAATCTCCCAACTATAAGAGTAGATTTGTTTATCTCTCCTTTCAGTTCTATCAGTTTGCTTCACATATTTTGACACTATGATGTCAGTCTCATATATGTTTAGGGTTGTTTGTCTTTTGGGATAATAGATTTCTTTGTCATTATGTAATGCCCTTTTACATCCGTAATGATATTTCTCATTCTGAAGTCTGCCTTGTCTGAAATTAATACATTTTTATATATATCTTTTACTTTGAGTTGTATTGTCATGTTTTATCTTTCTCTACCTCTTTCCTTTCAACTTCTCTGATATAAAGCATATATATCATATACACTTTAAGTATATTCTTGTTTTTTTAATATACTGACAATTTGTTTTTAAATTGACCTATTTAGATCGTTTGTATTTAAAATTACATTTTATACTTGGGTTAATATCTAACATTCTTGTTAGTGTTTTTCCTTTGTCATATTTATTCCTTTTTAATTTTTTTCCTCTTTCCCTGCCTTCTCTGGTTTTATATAGCTTTTGTATGATTGCATTTTATCTTTTCTCATTATCCCACAGATATTTCTTTCTAAATTTTTTCCAGTAATTATGACTCCAGTGGTAAAACTTTTCCTTTCTTTATATAGATCCATGTTTCTGATCTATGCCATATTTCTTCTGCCTGAAAGCTTAAATTTTATAGCACAGAGTGAACCTTAGAGTATGAAATTTATACATCATTTAGGAGGTTAGAAGTGCCAGGATGGAATGTCTGATGTAGCAAAGGAATATATTTGTATTATAATTGTATGAAAGTTCCTCACTAAATCACATAGAGAAAGAAGTATTTACCTAAGTAATTTTGGAAGTAAATTTATTCTCTAAGACTAACGGCATAATTTCCTTGCAGGAAAGGTCTGCTGGCAATGAATTCCCATAGGTTTTGTATGTCTCAGAAAGTTTTTATTACTCTCACTTTGAAGGATAATTTTACTTTGTATAGAATTCTAGAGCAGTGGTCTTCTTTCACTTCATTTTCTCCTTGCTTGCCTAATATCTTGTGAGAATTCCACTATAATGCTTACCCTTGTATTTCTATAAATAAGCCTGCCCACATACTTCTTTCAAAAAAATTTTTCTTTTGTCATTGGTTTACTGGAGTTTGCATATAATATGCCTAAGTCTGTTTACTGTTACTTATTTTACTTGGTTATGTTCTCTGAGATTCATGCACCAGGGATTTGGTTTGGTGTCCGTCATTAATTTTGTAAAGTTCTCAGTCGTTATTACTTCAAATATTTTTTATGCTCTGTTCTCTCCTTGCTCTCTTTCTGGTGTCCTAATTACCTGTAAATTGTATCTTTTGATATAACTATCCTACAGTTCTTGGATGTTCTACATATTTTTTTCATTCTTTTTTCTATATGCATTTTAGTTTGGGAAATTTTTATTGACCTATCTCCAAGTTCATTGTTTATTTTGTCAGCTGTGTTTAGTCTACTGATGAGCCCATCAAAGATATTCTTCATTTCTGTTAGTTTTTTTCATTTCTAGTATTTCATTTCCTCTTGATGTATTTTGTTTGTTTGTTTCCATCTTCCTACTTATGTTGCTCATCTTGCATGTGGTCAATTTTTCCACCAGAGCCCTTAACATATTTGTCATACTTATTTTATTTAATTTTCCCTAGCTTTTTTGAAGTATATTTGATAAAAAGTAATATAATCAATATGTATAACATGATGATTTGATATACCTCTATGTTTATTATAGGTGTATATATACACACACACACATATATATATATATATATATATATATATAAAATAATAATTACCTTGTTATTTAGCTATTAACACCAAACTAAACCAAGCTAACTAACACACCCATCACCTTACATATTTACCATTTTTTGGTGTGGTGATATCATAATTTTTTTAAATTCCCATATGATAATTCCAATATCTGTCATATCTGAGTCTGTTTCTAATTATTGCTTTGTTTCTTCAGAATGTGTTTTACTTCTCACCTTTTTGACATGTCTTGTAATTTTGTTGAAATCCAGGCATGTTGTAATGTCCAGTAATCAATAATATTAGGTAATAGTAACTGAGGTAAATACGCTATGAGTAAAAGTTGGGCGTGTTTAATGTTTGCTGTAGCTATAGGTACCTATGAGGACACTCTTCTTCTAGTGCCCTTGGTTTTATCTCCCTTCCCCATTTTAGGGTTCCCTAAGTACACTTCCTCAGAGAGCGTCTGTATCTTGAAGCTCTTTCAGCTATAATCTCTTGTTCTTATGCTGGGGCATTCACTGTTGGTGTGGTGGGAAGGTGTGCATGCGGAAAAAACTTCTTTAATTTTTCAATTAAATCTCTATCTTTTAGTGGACCTGTGTTTCAGGGATCTGATCTTTATACATATTTTTCAAGTGATAGAGGCTTTTTTTCTTTCCCTCTACTCTGTTACTAGGCTACAGTGTTCCTAATCTATTTTCTTGAAACTCTCCCCTCGTTGATTATTGCCTGCCCTCTTCTGTGATATTAGAAGCGTAAAGGGGAATGGAATGGGAGACATGCCCTTCTCCAGCTGGCACAAGGCTCAAGCAAATTATTTTCCCTTAGAGTGCGGGCTTTTGTTATAGAGAAGGCCCTGGGTGTATTTCACAATTATTAGTCTGTTTTCTCCCTATACAAGTTCCACAAGGATATCTTTCTCAGATCTTCATCATGAGAGACTGATGGGGCTGCTGGGGATAAGGCCCACACAAAGTATGAGGGCCCAACTAAAACTGTAGGCCCGCAGGAGTTCTTCACCATTCAGCTAGTCTACACTCTGTCACACTCCAACCATTTGTGACAGTTACCATTTAAGTGTTCCTGACAGTTTATGGTTCAAATGGCTTTTTCTCCAGGTAAGCAGATCTCAGCTGTGACCTTCTGAATGCATCTCCCTCTAATTTTCAGGGTGATGATTTGCTCTGCAACTTCATTTCTCTGATGAGTCCAAGGAAAGTCAAGTTTTGTTTTGCTTTGTTTTGTTTTGTTTGTTTGTTTTACCTTAACCTTGTTGTAAAGATTGATGCGTCAAGTTCCATACTCTTTATATACTGGAATCAAAGCAAAAACCTGTAGTGTTTTTTAAGATTCAATACCATTTTACTGGCGAAGCTAAGGTATGTGTATTGTGTGGGTGGGCGTGAGCTGGGGCATGGCAGCAATGTTTAGAGGGACAGGAACAGGGGTCATGGTACTTATTTTCATTGAGTTTTGAAGTCTTTTACCACATTTTTAGATAATACTATTCTAGAACAATGAGGATTTCTGAAGTCTATTCATCAAAAGCATATACTCTAATGAAACATACAATTTTACATAAAAACTTTTACCTCTTTTACCTGCAGAAAAACCACATATGAAAAATTAAACAATTGGGGGCCTGGGTGGCTCGGTCGGTTAAGCGTCTGCCTTAGGCTCGGGTCGGGATCCCAGGGTCCTGGGATCGAGTGCTGCATCGGGCGCCCTGCTCCGTGGGGAGCCTGCTTCTCCTTCTCCCTCCGCTGCTCTCTCTCTCTCTCTCTGTCAAATAAATAAAATCTTTAAAAAAAATTAAAAACTCACAAAACTTTTTTTTTCCAATAAGACCATGAATACCTCCAGAGATATGAAAAGCCACTGCTCACAAAACTTTTTTTTCTAATCTTCCTTGGATATCAGTTTTGCTGGAAGGTTTAGTGAAATCTCTACAGTAAAGTGTGATGAATAGCACATACTAGAGGAATACAAAAATAAATGTAAACATAAAAATAGGACATGAGCCTTGGTAAATCATTTGCTTTGAGATGTGCCCCCTAGATCCTCCGTATACACTTTACTCTTCTTTGTTATTAAGGGCACTTTAATGAGCATTTAATGAAGTTATTAGTCTATGAAATTAAAATAGCAAAGTTCTTGAGAGATTATTTTTCAGAAAAAGTTTCTTAAATGCTTCCAACTACCCTCCCCTTCCCTCTCCCAAAAGTTGCATTATCA
Source organism: Callorhinus ursinus (assembly GCF_003265705.2). NCBI lineage: Eukaryota > Metazoa > Chordata > Mammalia > Carnivora > Otariidae > Callorhinus > Callorhinus ursinus. The sequence continues at coordinate 47,197,514 of NW_027397064.1, forward strand.
TTTGTACTTTATAAGAGAGTGGGGCATATAAAATTACCTTAGAATTATGGTTTTACAAAGCAAAAGCATGCATCTACATCACCCTTTCCTTTTTGCCAGTTATTCCTGTTGAAAGTTTTTTTTTCAAATATTTTGCTTAACAGTTCCAATTCATTATAGTCGTAAAACGGCAAAATGATATATATATTTTTTATCTTTCAATTTATTTTTTTGTCCCAGTGCAACTCAAAAGAGGCCTAAAATGCTACACCCAGTGACACCCCAATTGAGATGCTCCTCATTTGCCCTGTTATGGAAACATATTTCCACCTTGGTTGAGAACAGAAGTCCTTGAACTTTTCACTTTCTACAAAAAAAGTAAAAACTTTCTTCAATTTTATCTACTGAGGAACAAAGGCAAAGAGGTGAATGACAGAAACAAGAACATGACACTGTTTTCCTGGTATTGTGGTGCTTTTCAAAAAGACTCAATTATTGAACTTTTTCCATTTGATAAAAGAGATATGTGATTCATATTTCTTCCTCCTTATTATTGATGAAATCTAGGAATGGAGTATTCTGTCAGTATCTTCATATCCATGCCTTCAAATAAATTAGGAATTATGGTGGCTTTTATAAACCTGCATATGTTTAATAGTTTATTTAATTTTCTTTTTCTTTTTTCATTTAACTTCTATGTTACCTTTAAAAAGTATAATAAAATCATTTTTAGTTCTAAAGAATGGTCCCTTTAAACATTCTAGAATACTGATAGTCATGATGTTAAAAATTGCACAACTATTTGTACACAAGATACATTCCTCTTGAAGAGTGACCAGTTTTATTTATTATTTTAGATATATTTAGGAGAAGTTGTAGATTTTCACAAACTAATTGGTGTGGCAGTCCTAAGATTAGAAAAGCATCTCTGAAATGGAGTTCTAGAATAAGTAAATTTCTAGCACAAACCCTTTGTAAAAAGAGATTAGAGCTCTTTTGCATTTTCTAGAAATCATAAATAGTGGTATTGTTTTAAAAAAATTAACTACTGAATTTTACATGTAAGTATGAATGATACACATAAACAATTGTTAATCTGTTTCTTCTGCATTTTATAGATACTGGGGACTTTCTCTAAGGCTATAATAGACATAGCGCTAGAAGAAGCTTATAACAAATTAGGTCAATGTTTAGCAGATAATAAATTAAGATAAAGGGTTATTATTTGAGCTTAAATGGTTTTGAGAGACACCTAGCAATAATGTATGAAGGGAATCTAAACATGGTGGATTAGAACTGGGGAAAAATACAATTTTGGAATTCTTTCCTAAGACCAGAAAAGAATCTCATAGAAGAAATGAGGGTTCCCCCCACCCCCCAAAGACATGACCATCATTTTAATCATATTGGTTTCAAAGGAGTGCTAAAGCTATGATAGTCTTTTGATGTCAACTTGGCTAGTCTATAATTTTTAGTTTTTTGAACACTAAAGTAGGTGTTGATGTGAAGGTATTTTTGTCAATGTGATTAGAGCCCATAATCAGTTGACCTTTAACTAAAGGTGATTATTTTAGGTTATCTGGTGGGCCTGATTCAGTTAAAAAGCTTTAAGAGCAGGTCTGAGGCTTCCCTGATGAATACATTCTGCCTGCAGACAGCAACTTCCGCTCATGAGTGCTCTAGCCTACCCTTCCTGATGGCCTGCTTTCTGGATTTTTAACTTGTGTAGCCAGACCCACAATTGCTTGAGCCAGTTTCATATAGTAAATCTCTTAATAGGCATCTCCTTCTGATTCTCTTTTTTTGCTGAGCATTGAATGATATACTATCAAAACAAAAAATATAAATGGCAAATGAATAAAGTAGTGTAATCACCATGACCATCAAGATATGAAATTACCACATCCAAAATTTCCCTTGCCCTTTCTTAGTCACCCATCACCCTCACAGCTAACCTTTTAAAAACTATTGTTCTGTTTTCTGTTCTTATAATTTTGCCTTTCCAAGAAATATTATAAATGATATCATATAATACATCACCTTTTATATCTGGATTCTTTTACTTACAATAATGCATTTGTGGTTCATTCATATTGTGTATGTTTGTTCTTTTGCTCTTATTGTAAAGTAGTTTCCATTGCATGGATGTACCACAGTTTGTTTAAACATTCTTCAGTTGACGGACATTTGAGTTGTTTAACATTTTTTAGTGATTATAGATCAGACTTTGTAAATAGGACTTTCAACATTGCCTCTTTATTATATTTATTTTCAAAATATTTACCTAACTTCTGATTTATCAGTGGGTTTATAACACTGGGGATAAGACATGTAAGTATAAAGTAGCCATAGTTCCAGCTCTATAAGTTTATAAACTTGTAATAAGGTTGGATAATTATGCAATGACCGAGTCTAATGGATGCATGGATACATGAGGATCACACAGCTATAGCACTTAGTGTAGTTTGTGGAATCAGGAAATAATTTCTAAGTTATGTGACCTTTAAGTTGATGTCTGAAGAATCCAACCTTGACTCCTAAAATCAAGAAACCATAGTTTAATCCTTGGCCCTGCCAGACAATAGTTTGTCAGGTCTTGAAAATAAGACCATTGAATAAGATTAATTCTACAGTTCCTTTAGTAGCATTAGATTTTTATAATGTTTTATGAATCTATTATATAGGTAATAAATTAACATGAATTCAGAATACTTTTGTCAACAAGAAAAAAAAGTAGTATAAATTTTGTAGAATCTAAAATGTATGCCATTGAAGTTCTAGAAACATTAGAAAATCAAGTTTTAGTGTGTTGTTACAGATCTTTGGACAAAGTTCAACCTTTAAATTCCTGCCTCCTGAGTTGGTTCATTGATCACCTGATTTACAGATGCATGTACAACAATTTTAGGTATACTTGATTTTCTAGAATTTAAAAATTCCTTCCCAGAAAAATAAAAATTAGTAACATCTTAAAATGTACTCTGAACCAAAATTTGAAGTAAACAAATTAAGTGTAAAGGTTCTGGCTATAGGGAATGAAGGTAATATCTATTTTATCTGTATGGAGAATCACACTGTCAATTGTGTAAGACTGTTGAATCACAGACCTGTACCTCTGAAACAAATAATACATTATATGTTAAAAAGAAGAAGAAGAAGAAGAAGAAGAAGAAGCAGGAAGGGAAGGGAACCAGGAAGGGAAGAGCAGGAAGGGAAAAATGAAGGGGGGAAAATCGGAGGGGGAGATGAACCATGAGAGACTATGGACTCTGAGAAACAAACTGAGGGTTCCAGAGGGGAGGAGAGTGGGGGGATGGGTTAGCCTGGTGATGGGTATTAAAAAGGGCATGTACTGCCTGGAGCACTGGGTGTTATATGAAAACAATGAATCATGGAACACTACATCAAAAACTAATGATGTAATGTATGGTGATTAACATAACATAATAAAAAAATAAAACAAAATAAATAAAAATATTGTTCTTGCCATAGCTAATGTATGGAAGTGTTCCATCCAAAACAATTCTGGTATGGCCTTCAACTTATGTATGAGCCAAAGAAAATAAAGCATTTTTTAGGAGCAAGTATTTCTTATCTAGTGATTTTCATCTTGCTAGAAGAATTTTTTTCCTGATATCTCTCTGACAAAAATAGTTTGCCAAGAGCTTCAGACATATTGTTTTAAAGCTAGGGCTTAAGGAGACAGTTTTAGATAGAAACAAAAGAAACTCCTAGCCACAACTTACATTCTAATGTGTCTAGGACGCTGTATACAAATCACCTCATAAACTTATTCTAATATATCTTAATTCCATTAAAAGATCTCTTGTGCAAAATTTAAAATTAATAATGTATATTGTGATGTCTAGATATAATAAATTTAAAAAATTTAACTTATAATAATGCATGTCTGGTCTGTATTTTAAAAATAGCTGAAATATGTTTAGAAAATCAAAATACATTTTCTAGGTGGGAAATCTGTTGTCGTTATCAATTATTTAGTTCCTGTTTAATTAAAACCCTCAAAGTCTTAATTATTAATTTCTTCCCAACCTTTTTATTGCTTGTATTTAAATGTCTATTTTAAAATCTTTTGTTTAGAACTTGAAACTCATTTTCCCTTGGAAGCCATGCTATATTTGTTAAAAAATAAATAAAATGGTGTCTGATGAAAACATTCAAGCTATGACATTCATTCATTATTTTCATAAATATTTACTATTCTATGTCTTATTCCATGTTAAGCACTAAGAATAAAAGAGTGAATAATATCAGGTCTGACTTAAAGAGCCTCATGCTTGAACAAGAGCAAAGTCTCCCAAATCTGAGAGTATCTCTAATACTTCTCCATTCAAAGATATTTAGCACTATCATGGTTAAATTCAGTTTTATGTCTCTTATATACAGTTTGGTGTATTTATCAAGAAAATATAGGTTTCAGGGGATGTGTACTTGCTGGAAGATAGCTCCTCCTCCCTTCTGTGAAAGCAGCAAATCTTCCACTAAATGACACAGTGATGGTTTATCCCACTCACCTAAAATAGTTATTTTAAAAGGGAAAGCCAATTTGTTCTTGCACTCCACATCCCTACACCTCACTGTTTTCAGCCTTGAAGTAGGATTGGGTTTCAGATGACCTGGGCAGACAATGGGAACAAGATATTTCCCTAATTTCTGAATGTGTAGTTAGGAGAGCTATCACAAGAAATTGAATCTTTACATTGACTATTTGACATGTGGAGAAAAAGCTATTATGGTCAGAAGAGCAAAGTGGAAGAAAATTGAGTTTCTCCTCTCTTCCAAATAATATACCAATAAACAGTGCAATATCCCTCAGGGAATGACAGAAAATAGCACTATATTGAAAACTTCAGAAGGCACAGAACTGACAATACACGTTAAATTCCTCTTTTATTCCTCTGGTTGTTAGTGGCAAAGTTGAATGCATCCTGGACATCAGAATAGATTAACCTAAATTATGATGTGATATAGTCTTTTAATTAAATTAATGCAATACAATCCTGGCCCCCTGGTGCGCAGCGGTTGAACTGGACAATCTTTATTTATGTACCAGTAAAATTTGATGTATCTACTAACATAGCTTCAAAATATAAAAAATAAAATAAAAACTGGCAAGACTAAGAAGAGAAATAGACACACAACCATAGTTGAAATTCTTAATACAAATTGTTCACTGTTTAAAATAGTAGAAAAATAAATAAGGATATAGATTTGAAGAACATAATCAACGAACTTGAGTTAATTAAATATACACATGTGTGTTTTTAAGTGTGTGTATGTAGATAGTCGTCATAAAAAGAATTGCAGAATACACATATTTTCATTTCAAAGAATTTGCATAATTCAGACTTAATTCACTCAATGGATTTAAACTAATTACAACAGAAAACTAGAAATAATGTAAAGATGATTAGATAATCTTCAAATGTTTGGAGATTAGGCAGCCCAGGATCCTAGAGCATACCAGTAAGTGAGTTTACAAGTTTACAGTTGGGTGTCTAATTTAGTTCTCATAGCATCCCTATGAGGAAAATTTTATTATCCCTAATTTACAGAGATAAGTGAAGTTTTGAGAATGTAAGTGATTTTTCTAACGTTATACAGCCAGTAAGTGGTAGAGCTTGGATCTGAGCTCTGGGATACTGGGCTCTTAACCACACTGTGTATGTAGAGCCTCCCATTTGGACTCCATAGTGTTTTAACTAATTGTTTACATATCCATGTGGCCTACAAGGTTTGTGAACTATACAAAAGCAGCATCTACATCTTCCTCACATTTCCATGTAATTTGTATATGATATCTGACACATAGTAAGTGCTTAAATGTCAGCTGAACTGAGCTTAATTTGTGGCTCAACAGCAGACAATTCAGCATCTGGAGCTACCTATACCTCTTCCAAGGCAGAACATTCATCAAATATCTACTATGCGTTTTCGTCTAACAAAATGATTTCACAACAGGAACAAGCAATTGGATAAATATGCAGACATATTTTTTTCCAGGTTAACAGGACAATTTAGTGATAACATTTTACATATGGCACAATTAAGTAATTTTCTTCAACTCAAGAATTAAGCCTTAATAATGCAAAGAAACAGGAGTCAATTTAATGACTTATTTAAATAGATGAAGTAAAGAGTGAAATACCAACTTCGTAATAAAAACAAACAACTCGTCCCCCACCAATAAACCCCAAAACATAAAGACACAATATAAAATATGTTTTTAAAGCTACCAGTAATGGATACCATTGGCTCTAACATGACATCTAAAGACTTATGAACCATGAATATAGATGGTGGGTATTTTATTATATTTAACCAATTCTCTACAAGTAGAACACAAGCCTTTACCTTTTTAGTACTTTTTGAACGTTCATTTTAGTTACTGTAAAATAATTATTTTATTGTTTTTCTCTCTCTCTTGAAATTTGAGCATTCCTCATCTATATGCCTGGTACCCAGCAACAGAGAATCTAAATGTGGGTGATGTCATAACATATCTGCTACTTGGGACCTAAAAATACCAACTAAATATAACAGTTCATTGAGTGCCTTTAAAAGACAATTTAATGCTCAACATTTTTAAATAGAAAAAACAGTAGGTATTGACAGAGGAATAAACTAAGATGCTTCTACTTCTTGGCATTTAAAAATATTAAAATAAAAAAAATCCCGTTTGATCTATTTAATTTTTATAAGACAAAAAGGAACATTAAACTCCCCTAAACAATGATTTAAAACACAAATTTCCAGAATGTCTGAAGATTGTAATCAATATTTTTAAAAATTATAAATCCTCTTTAGTTGTTAGAGTATAAACCTGATGAATTAAATTTTAAAGATTTTTATTTATTTATTTATTTATTTGGGAGAGAGAGTGAGAGAGAGAGCACATGAGAGGGGGGAGAGTCAGAGGGAGAAGCAGACTCCCTGCTGAGCAGGGAGCCCGATGCGGGACTCGATCCTGGGACTCCAGGATCATGACCTGAGCTGAAGGCAGTCGCTTAACCAACTGAGCCACCCAGGCGCCCCCTGATGAATTAAATTTTAATAAGGACATAGATGAACAGTGCTCATGAGTAAGCTTAAATGACTATATAACATTTTGCTTTTAGTTTTACACATTTCATTTTCCGTAAATGAAATCCTTCCTTTTTTTATTTCATATAGTATTATTTTGTGCATGAAAATTATCCTAATGAGAAAAATATGGGGCATGTTTATAAGAATACTACTCCCTTGCCTTTACTTTTAGACTAAATATAAAAGGAAGAGCTAGTACTCAAGGGCTTTTGAATAGAAAAATTGTTCTGAAAATCGCTTTGAGTGGCTCATGTATGTGTAGTAAACAATTTTACCCATTTAATGGATGGCAAGGGGGAAAGAAATCCTCAAACTTCTTTTTACCATGTTTTAAGTGTCAATCAGTTATGTGAAATTGTAAAGCATGCCTTCTAGCCCATTTGTACATTGCCAAGTCTGTTCAGATGTTAAAGCTAGCTCTCAGAGGCATCATAAATATGTTTACCCTATATCTTAGATTGTATCCATATGCTAGAAAAGTGCTGTTTAAATTGGTAGAGAAAATAACCTTTTCATCTATAATGAAAATATGCACCTAAAAAAAAAAAACAAAAACCTCCACGCAATGCTAAAAAATGATAGATTTTCATGGACTCTCTGTTCCCTCTTCATTCTAAAATTTTGTGTTACTATATTTTACTACCATGAGACTTTATGTCCTTTAAATCTAAATGCTCTGGTAAACACTATAAACCAAGATCCAGAAACTATTGAGCAAGTTCCTGACGTTAAAATATCAAATCATTTGGTTTGAACAACTGTCATTATTATAATTTTTTTTTAGAAAAATATGCTTTTGGAGATCATGCTTACAGAATATACTCATGATTTCAATCCCACACAATATTTTAATTCCATAAGGTGTGTGGGTGGCTATTTCAAATTGACATAGTTTTGTGTTATTTTTTACATGCAAAATTATTATCAGATGGAGGGGAAATTAAATATTCTGAATGTGATAAAAAACCTCAGTGTTCTTGACTTATATTACCAACTGCTAACTACTGCTAAAATTTATCCATTTTTGGAAAATGAACAACCTTGACAACATCAGTAGTCTTAACAAAAAATAAAAATAGAACTTTGTCAAAATATCTGAACATAATTCTTGTGTTAAATGACTCAATATAAAAATTTGAGAAAAAAATGATAAATGATCCATAATCCCATCAAATAACGTACTGATACTTACTGACTAAAATATTTTATAAAATGTGCTCTGATTTTAATATGGGTGAGTATTTATAGGTCGATTGTATATTTTATGATAGACATTTTAATAAGAGAATAACTATAACACTTTACAGAAAATTTTACCTTACTTTTCCATCATTGGATATTTCAAATGATAGGAAGTTAAGCCTCTTTTGTCCAACAAGTACATCACTATATGCTTACCAATAACTTAATGTACCATATTGTAGGATAAATTCAATAACTCTCAGTAATTAGTATTATAAGGAAATTGATATATGTCATATTAACGTCAGATATTTTGTCAGGTTATCAGGGACATATACATGATTTTTTAATACTAGTGAATTTACAAAATAATGAGGTTTATAAACTTTTTTTGAAAGTATAATCTTTTATTTTATTTATTTATTTATTTTTTAAAGATTTTATTTATTTATTTGAGAGAGAGACTGAGAGATAGAGAGCACGAGAGGGGGGAGGGTCAGAGGGAGAAGCAGACTCCCCGCTGAGCAGGGAGCCCGATGCAGGACTCGATCCCGGGACTCCAGGATCATGACCTGAGCCGAAGGCAGTTGCTTAACCAACTGAGCCACCCAGGCGCCCCTATAATCTTTTTTTTTATTTAAGTATAATTAACATACAGTATTATATTACTTTTGAGTGTACAGCATAATGATCCATCAATTCTATGCATTATTCAGTGCTCATCATAATAAGTGTATTCATGTTGTGATGAACACTGGGTATTGTACACAACTAATGAATTGTTAAACACTACATCAAAAACTAATGATGTACTATATGTTGGCTAATTGAACATAATAATAAAAAAAATAATAAGTGTATTTGTAATCCCCATCACCTATTTCACCTATCTCCTTACCCACCTCCTCTCTGGTAACCACCAGTTTGTTCTCTATATTTAAGTCTTTTTTTTTAAATAAATTAACATTTTAAACACTATTATGGAATAGTTTTTAGGTTGTCATAGGCAGAAATTATAGCTACATATTTACTGTGCTCCTCCATGTTAGACGGGTTGATTTTTTAAAATTTTTTTCTAATCGGCCATGGGAAAAATATAGCATAACATTAATGCTTTATTTTTCATTTTTTTCCTTAAATCTTGTGAAGGAAATGGATTTCTTGATTTCTAGTGTTTGAAAATTTTGTAAAAGCTTATTTATGTTCTCTCTTCTATAAATATCCTTTTTAAATCTCTAATGTGATTTTCCATTAAGTTCTTTTATCTTTATCACTATATTGGATTCTTGCTATATTAGTGATTTTAATTCCTTGTCTAACAACATGATTCAGCTTTTAAAAATTTTTCGCCCAGTCTATTATAGCCATAGACAGCAAACAGGACAGAGCAGTCCACCTCCTTGTGCATGGAGAACTCTTACTAGTTAGTTAAATCACACCATGTGTCCACTTCAAGATGATTCCTAGACAGCAATGCCACCATAGACCCTAGCTCCATGTGCCACTGGAGACATGAAATTCCTTCTTTAAATCCTAAGGTATCTATTATCTCCTTATCCCCTCTCCACCAAAAAAAAAAAAAAAAAAAAAAAAAAAAACCAAAAAACTGATACCCATATGTGTATCTACAAGAACGAGGAAGCTATCTTCCAAATTTTGAATCTCTGCAGGCCTTTGTAAGATGACTATTTTTGCTCGAGTGGCTAAATTGCTTCAGCTGAAAGTTGAGGGGCCTCAGTAAGATATATTCAAGTCATAATCTTTATTGAGACTCGTATCATCTTTATTATTTTAAAAATGAATTTAAATTGTTGCTTTATAAGACAAGACAAAACATTAAATTCTTCCATTCCACAACAACTTAATGAACAAATCTCATATTTACGTCACCAAACATAAAATAAGCTTTCGGTATTGGAGCATACATTCTCTCTTAGCCTGGGAGTGTTGGCTGTCTGCGCCTGTCAACTAAGTCCTTTTCTTCTAAATTAACCTTTGTTAGAGAAAGTCACTTTTCCTACTCTCATGTCCACTTTGTAGGTGCAATTAACTTCCAATGACTCGTGATGTGGGCCCCACATCACAATTTGGGACAACACTGCAGGACCATCAAAGCTTCAAAACTCCCGATGGAGTCCCCATGGCTCAGGACTTTGTTGTGACTATTTTGCACTCAGAGTTGTCTCTTTGCACACTACTATTTCTAACTCTACCTCACCTGTATTGATATTCAGATCACTCCCCAGTAAATTCCTGAACTTAAATCTCTACCTCAGAGTCTATTTCTTGGAAAATCAGTTGCATAGTTTCCCATCACCAACCTTATATACACTAACACATGTATTTTGAACTTCCTATTATTCTTCTCATTGTTCTTCACTTAAATGAATCATTTTTTTTGAAGCAGGAAAAGTAATAAACACAGGGAACACTGAGTTAATCAAATAGCCTCAAGAAATAATTTTTTTTTTTAAGTAGAAATCCGCACCAAGAATAGAAAGAACCAATCACTCTTGGTGATCAAACTTTATAACCCAGTAGGGAGTCAAATAGCTAATTAATATTGCTGTGAAACCACAGATAGAAGGAGCATTCAAGGGTGCAGTTAAACAATAATTTATCCAAATACCCTAAAATGGAGACCTGATCACAAAGAATAAAATTCTTATCATCTGCCAGATAAGTCTCTATATGGTTCTTCAAACTATAATAAAATACAAATTAGGCATACGCAAGTTTTTACAAGGCTAACAAAACAAAATGGAAGGATTATTATGGCAGCACTGTGGATTGTATAATGACGATCAATCTGGTATAAAAGAATTCATGATTTAAGGAGGAGAAAAAGTGTTGCTATATAATAAAACTTATGTGAAAATCATGGATGATTTAAAAGTCTCTCTGACTTAGCAAGCATAACTCTGAAAAATTAAGCAAAGTTGCAGCCTAATTACAAACATCATTTTGAAAAACTGTAAATCCCTCTGAGAGAAGCAATGGTGTCCTAGACCCTGATCAGAAATCAATGGCTTGATAATCCAATTTTTATAAAGCTGGCTGCTCTGAGATGGTTATCTTTTTCTCCTTGTTCTTATAGGATTACAGCAAACCAGGGAAGGTATCAAAATAAATACAAAAAAGGAAAAAATGTCAGTAGGTACTGACATGCTGAGGCACTTTTGTTTTTACACTTTGATCAATTAATTTATTGGTATGATGCATTAGTTAACTATTCTGTCTTCAAAAAGTCTACACGGACAGTTTTATGATTTGGATGCCAGTTTTCCTATTGATTTTACAAGCAACTGCTTGTAAAACAATTGCCGTTTCTGGCCCAGTTCAAGAGGTCTTTATGCCCAGTTCCAGAGTTCATTAGTTAGAAAGGAAAATAGAGCTTCAAAATGGAGTCTCTCCTGTCCAGAAATTTCATACAATTCCACAGCATGAAAGGCTTTCTTCCAGGGAATGGCCACTGCTTATCCATCTAAAATGAATCTCTTTGCATGGGAAACAGGTTATACAATAAAAAGAGCACAGAGTTTGGATTATGACACACTGGGGTACAAATCAAAGCACCAACATTTATAGATAAAATAAGTAAATAAATATCTTTATAAACCTAAGAATCTTTATAAACCTAAGAATCTTTATAAACCTATTCGAAATAATCAGTCATATATAATGTCAAATTAAATTGTAAATGACTTAAAATGAGCTAAGTGCTTAAAGTTTATATTTGTAAAAAATTAATTTTAAAATTTTACTTATTATATTAATGCATATTCATTTAATAAGGTATACATTAGAATGCATGAAACAGAGAGTTGTAGGGGATTTTCTCCAAGTACATTAATTCTTATAGATTTATTTATTACAGAACAAAAACACATTTTCTTAAATTCTATATTCATAGTATTAGCAGCTAATTTGCATATAGTCAACTATTATAATAATAATAGGATTTTTAAAAATATTTAATTAATTAATTAATTTATTTATTTATTTATTTATCTAGAGAGTGCAAGCGGGGGCGGTGTTCAGAGGGAGAGGGAGATAATCTGGAGCAGATCATCCTGAGTGTGTGGAGTCCAATGCGGGGCTTGATCTCACAACCCTGAGATCATGACCTGAGCCGAAATCGAGAGTCAGATGCTTAACTGACTGAGTCACCAAGGTGCCCCTGATAGGATTTTGGAAAGCCCATTTATAAATGTTGCACTGAGGGAAACTTCATACTCTGCAGTAATGCTGATTAATATATTCCTCACCCGGTTTGGAGACTCTCATGCAGTCCCACCACACACGGTCATCTTTTGTCTAAGAACTGCACCTTTCCTGATATTCAATGTTCAAGACATGATAATAAGAGCTAACTGAACATTTCCCGTTTAGCTGTTGCCAAAATTCACTCCTTTCTCATTTTTATATTTGCTCTAGAAATGATATGATTACCAATCTGCTATTAAATGAATGCTTTTCCATCAGGGACATTACAATGTATGAGCATACTGGGATCTTTTTTAAAAAATAAAAAGAATACAAGCACATATTTTTTTTTCATATAACAATGCAGTCATGGTTGATGAGCTAAAATAAGTCCTAATTCAGAAAGAGCTTTATAAGCCTTTATCTACTCTTTATTATATCCTGTTAACATTATGCTTCACTTCTGCCTCTCTAAGGTAGATAACTATATTTTACCCTAACTCCCTATCACTGGAATTTAATAAATCATAGTATCTATATTTCATCAAAAAGACTGTCTTTTTCAGGGAAACATAATATCATAGTTTATAGTTGAGTTGATGCTTTAATTAAAGTCAAATTTTGATATTTAAGCATTGAAATGCAGTCCAAACTAAATTATTTCCATTCCAATTAACCTTGATTGCTGAAACCTAGCCTCTTAGATTAAATCTCCTCTGCATTGCCCTGATAAGATACAGATGTTGCCAGCCATCCTCCCCAGCTCATGGGCAGTTCTGTTCATTAAAATCATTAGTGAATTCGATTTTAAAGGCAGATGCTCCATAAGCCTTTTTAAGAAAGGCAATCTCTTTTGAAAAACACAATGCAGACAAACGCTATGTTTGGAGCCAGAAGGTATTAATTTGAATCCTGCCTTTAAACTCTATTAATTTGGCAAATTAATAAACATCTCTTAGCCTGAAGATATTCCCTTGGAATGGGGAATATAATAATAATAATACCTAACATATATTGGGCACTGCTACCTTTTAGAAGTATTCTAGACAATTTACCTTTGTGTCTTTTAGACACACAATAACCATATCAGATCTGCATTACTAAATCCTCATTTTCCAGATAAGTAAATTGGAGATAATAATATCTGTCTCTCTTATTCTTTACGGTTGTAGAAAAGATACATTTAATTAATGCAAATAAATATATCTCTTCAGGACCAAAAAGTACCACATGATAAAAATTACTGTTGTTTTCCTCCTGTCCCCCTTCTCTGCTCTAGACCCCTTGTCCTGTTCATGTATGTATCGATATATACATTTATCTACTTGAGATATGAAACAGCTCTGTCTTCAGAATCACAAGATCAAGGTATTTCAGCAGTACAATTTTGCAAAAAAATCTAGAAACGTGAGAAAAAGTGAAAGAACTGGAGGAAAGGAGAGCTTGAGCACTCTAAAAGAAGGAAAATATGGAGAATTCTCCAGGGTTGGGAGCAAAGGGATCAGAGATATGCCCCAGTGCCCCTCTTCTCATCCAAAGGGATCAGAGATCTGTCCCAATGCCCCTCTTCTCACCCTTCATAGTGATGATAAAAGGATCTGCTTGGGCTGAGACTTTAATATATGATATTATGATTTTTGAAAAATATGTATGTTTGGTCATACAGAAAACCAAAAATTATTTCTCATATATATTCAGTCTTTTTTCAGGGTTCCTTACTCAAAGCTCCCAAAACCCTTGGAATTTCCTGTGTTGAGAATGATAAAGATATCTTCCGTTATGTTAATGAGATGAATTTTGGAAAGCCCCTAGGTAACCTGAGGATGGTGCCTCGCTGCCCAGGGAGGCAACCCTGTGATTAGAGGGTTGGAACTTTCAGTCCCACCCAATGACCTCTTGAGAAAAGAGAGGGCCAGATTGAGTTCAATCACCATCGGCTGATGATTTAATAAATCATGCCCATGTAATGATGCCTCCATAAAATTCCAAAAGGATGGGCTTCAAATTTCTTCTGAGTTGGTGAACATGTGGAGATTTGGGGAGATAGGCATGGCAGCCCTACGCCCTTTCCCCATACCTTGCCCCGTGCACTTCTTCCATCTAGGTGTTCCCCAGTTACATCCTTTTAAAATAAACAGGTGATCTAGTGAGTAAGGTGTTTTTCCGAGTTTTGCACTCTAGCAAATTAAATGAACTCAAGGAGGAAGTCGTGGGAACCTCCGATTTATAGCCAGTTTGTTAGAAGTACAGGAAACAACCTGGACTTGCAACTGGTGCCTGAAATGGTGGTGCAGGGATAGTCTTGTAGGACTGAACCCTTAATGTATGGAATCTGATGTTTCATTCAGGTAGATCGTGTCAGAATGGAGTTAAATTATAGGATAGCTAGCTGGTGTTGCAGAGACTTGCTTTGTGGTATTGGTGACTCCTGCCCCCACCCCTACACACAGTGGAATTGGGTCCAGAATCCTTTTTAAGTTCCATTGTAAGCAAGTTATAAATTATAGTAAAAGGTATATATTTGAATTTCTTCCAATTAGACATGTTAGAATTTCTTCCAGTCAGACCAAAATAATGGTGTTTTGTTTGTCATTATCTCAATACTCAATGAATATGTTTTATAGTGCACACGCACTACAGATAACAATTCCTCCACTTCAAGAGAGTCTGTGGGACACATAGCTTTTAGTAAATAATGGAATTAATAAAGTGTTTATAGATAATAAAGCATCTAGATGTAATAGAAAGTATCTTCAGCCAAAATTCCTAACAATTCAGCTTCTCGGATAAAAACAACTTGTTTTCATTCATGCTAAAGAAGTTTAGTATTAGAGTCAGAACAGTTTCATCAAACTACCGCAAAGCTGTTCTCAAGTCAGAAGCCTGAATTTAAAAGTTTAGAAGTACAATTTTATACTATTTTTCTCCTTATATATTTTGCAGTCTCTGACAGATTGGGACAATATGTAATGTGTTAGAATCAGATTTATAAAGTAAAATAAATCAATATGTTCAATATCCATTCATTTATTTATTCAGCAACTATTTATTGAGTCATAATCTGTGCCAAACTTTTTGCTGGGTGCTAGGAAAATAAGGTTAAGTCATATTACTGGCTTCAAGAGGCTCAAAGTCTAGTGGTGGAGGTAGATATACAAAAATGAACTACTGGGACTTCATCAAGATAAAAAGCTTTTGCACAGCAAAGGAAACAGTCAACAAAACCAAAAGAAAACTGACAGAATGGGAGAAGATATTTGCAAATGTCTTATCAGATAAAGGGCTAATATCCAAAATATATAAGAAACTTATCAAACTCAACACCCAAAGAACAAATAATCCAATCAAAAAATGGGCAGAAGACATGAACAGACATTTTTCCAAAGAAGACATCCAAATGGCCAACAGGCACATGAAAAAGTGCTCAACATTGCTCGGCATCAGGGAAATCCAAATCAAAACCTCAATGAGATACCACTTCACACCCGTCAGAATGGCTAAAATTAACAAGTCAGAAACGACAGATGTTGGCAAGGATGTGGAGAAAGGGGAACCCTCCTACACTGTTGGTGGGAATGCAAGCTGGGGCAGCCACTCTGGAAAACAGTATGGAGGTTCCTCAAAGAGTTGAAAATAGAGCTACCCTATGACCCAGCAAGTGAAATACTGGGTATTTACCCCA
This sequence comes from Callorhinus ursinus, assembly GCF_003265705.2. NCBI lineage: Eukaryota > Metazoa > Chordata > Mammalia > Carnivora > Otariidae > Callorhinus > Callorhinus ursinus. The sequence continues at coordinate 47,213,670 of NW_027397064.1, forward strand.
AATATGTAAATGTAGTAATCCGACGGGGCACCTGCACCCCAATGTTTATAGCAGCAATATCCACAATAGTCAAACTATGGATAGAGCTTAGATGTCCACCAACAGATGAATGGATAAAGAAGATGTGGTATATATGTACAATGGAATATTATGCAGCCATCAAAACTGAAATCTTTCCATTTGCAATTATGCAGATGGAACTAGAAGGTATTATGCTAAACGAAATAAGCCAATCTGAGAAAGAAAATTATCATATGATCTCACTGATATGTGGAATTTGAGAAACAAGATAGAGGCTCATAGGGGAAGGGAGGGGAAAAATGAAACAAGACAAAACGAGAGGGAGACAAACCATAAGAGACTTAAAATCAAGAAACAAACTGAGGGTTGCTGGAGTGGAAGGGGGTGGGGGGATGGGGTGGCTGGGTGATGGACATTGGGGAGGGTATGTGTTGTGGTGAGCACTGTGAATTGTGTAAGACTGATGAATCACAGACCTGTACCCCTGAAACAAATACATTACATGTTAATAATAAAAAAATTAAAAAATTATAAAAAGATGAGAAAGTATAAAATAAAGAGGAAGGAACCAAAGTAGAACCAAAGTAGAAGTATGTACAGTTTATGATAAAATATTTTTCTAATCATAACTGAAGGTATATGGTTGATGTCAAGAAAGATATTATGAAGGTTCTACATGTTTTGCATCAAAGAATATAAGTGGTTTAGGGGTGCCTGGGTGGCTCAGTTGGTTAGACACCAGACTTTTGATTTTGGCTCAGGTCTTGATCTCAGGGTCATGAGAATAGAGCTCCGTGTCAGCCTCCGGCACTGAATGTGGAGCCTGCTTAATATTCTCTCTCTTCCTCTCCCTCTGCTCTTCCTCTCTCCCTGCCCATGCATGTGCCCATGCTCTCTCTCTAAAAAAAAAAAAAAAAAAAAAGAAGAAAGAAAGAAAGAAAGGAAGGAAGGAAGGAAGGAAGGAAGAAGGAAAGGAAGGAAGGAAGGAAGAAAGGAAGAAAGAAAGAAAGAAAGAGAGAAAGAAAGAAAGAAAGAAAGAAAG
>NW_027397064.1:47214832-47247747 GCF_003265705.2 Callorhinus ursinus
TAAAGAATGTATGTGGTTTAGACAGGTGAGGTTTGCAGAGAGGGAGTAGGCAGTGCCTGAACAGGCAAGGGAGAAGAGGAACAAGAAGTGAGCAGTGGCTAGAGAGGCAAGAAAAGCATTCTGTGTGTAGAATTATAAAAAGTGCCTCTGGATAAATGAAAAAGTATGAAACAGGGAGGGGTAGCGCTCAGTGCCTGTAAGGTAATTGTATAATCCCTAACACTACTGAAGAGGACATTTATGGTCTATTACAGTCTACCATTCAGCCTCCTTTATCCGTTAAACTCTGATCTCACCAGGTATATTCAGTTTCTCCCTGCCTCTCTCCACTGGGTTTGTACCATTGTGTCCTCTCCATCTAGAAACATTCTCACCAATTACTTAACATCTGTCTCCCTTCAGATCTCAGCTCAGTATCAATTTCACAGTGACTATTCAGATGATTTTCTGCTCAGAGTAAGTCAGCTACTTTGTTTTATGCTCTCATAGAAGGTTATTCTTTAATTTATACTTACTTGTACATTTATTGGATTAAAGAATGTTTCCCCCACTAGACTATAAGCTCTCTGAGACTAGGAACCAGTTGATTTTGTTCTTCAGTGCTTAGTCGAGTGCCAAAACACAGTAGGTTGTTAATAAATATTTAATGTATGATAGTATTCAACATAATGCCTAGTGTAGTTCATATACATACACAGTGCATACTATATAACATAAAATACATAATGTAAAATATTTGATATATGTATGTATATATCATTTAATATGCAAAAGAAAGAGATCGCGGACCACCTGCCTGGTAGACATTTTGTAATTCAACTTAATGACAAAAACTCCAATTTATTGAGGGCAGTGACTGAGTAGATTTTATTCCCTTGACTCCCTCACAGTTATTTGTGAGACATAAGCAGAAGAGTTATCTGAGATTTCTCAGAAAGTTTCCTCGAGAGCTGACTTAACTGGGTAGTGTCCCAATTTTTCTTACTCCACTCACTTCTTTAGAGATGCTTAAAACTCAAATGTGATGTTTTGAGATATCTTGGATTGTGATGTGACCTTAAAGATGGGAGACATGGGTTAGAATTAGGCATCAGAAAGATGCAAGGAAGTTGGGTCCACTACTCATGTGAATGGAATAATATATGATATTTTGTGTCTTCTTTCACCTAACATAAAGTTTATCCTCATTGAGTAGCCTGTATCAGTACTTCTTTCCTTTTTTATGGCTAAATGTTTATTTTTTAAACTCATCTTTCGGTTTACAGGTGTAATAACATATTAGTTTTCCTTTAAATTATTTTATTTCACCTAGATCCACCAGGTTCCCCACTGCCCTTGAAATAAACCATGCTCATCTCCAACTTTGATGTTTTTGCTAATACAATTCCAGATACTTGAGCTGCCTTTCTCTTCCATATTCAAATTCTGATATTGCATAGCCAGCTCCCATCCTACCCTTTCCATTGAAATTCACTTATCATCACTCAGAGAAAAGTGCTTTGGAAATTAGCCCTGTAATAATATGTTCTGTCAATCAAATGTTACTGAGAATGTGTCATATCTCTATGTAGACTGAAGGCTTCTTATGGGCAGAACTGATATAATTTATTTCTACATCATACTATAAAGAGTCTCCAATACATTGCAAGTGATTGTAAGAAAAAGTACAATTAATGGACTTTAATAAACATTAAAGTTGGTGTGGCTGGGCGGCTCAGTCATTAAGCATCTGCCTTCGGCTCAGGTCATGATCCCCAGGGTCCTGGGATCGAGCACCAGTGTCCTGGGATCGAGCCCCACATTGGGCTCCCTGCTCAATGGGGAGCTTGCTTCTCCCTCTCCCACTCCCCTTGCTTGTGTTCCCTCTCTCGTTGTCTCTCTCTCTGTCAAGTGAATAAATGAAATCTTTTAAAAAATAAATAAAAATTAAAAAATAAAAAACATTAAAGTTGTATTGTTGTATTTTCCTATTTGCAAAGTGGTTGCATGTACATTACCTCAGTTTACTTGTAGAAGACATAGCTTCAAGGATGGTAGGGTAGAGGTTAATATTCTATTTTTTGGACTAGAGTTTTTGCCCAAAGATTCATTTCCTTTTTTTTTTCATTTCTTATTAGTAATTGGCAGAGCAGAGCCTAGAGCCTGAAACATGAGCTTTTACTTATAGAATGGGTATGTATCTCTGTCCAAAAACTCGGCTTAAGAGATGTATAATTTTCTTTATCTTTTACAACTCAATTTACTTTGAAGTCTCTTTGGCCTGAATGCTATTAACTTAACTAAATTGAGATTTGTGGGTCTTGTCTAGTGACAAGATGCTTATGATGGGAGTGACACTTGTCCTCCATCTTATATGGCCATGCAGATGGCTGCAGAGACTTCCATCAATACATTGATGGTCTTCAAAAATTGTTGCTTAGTCATTCTCTCTCCTATCAACAGAATTTCCTCAAATTCTATGGTTTATTTGTAATTTTTTTTCTTTTTTTCTTTTTTTCATTCTTGGAAAACTATAACCTTTTTGGTTCCCACACCGTGCTAGAGCACAGAAAAAAATTTTCAAGTACCTCAGTTGCCTATACACCTGATGTAGCCAATTTTCTTTTAGGGTCTTGCAATCTTGATTGAATTTCAGATGCAAAATGGGGAAAAGGTTTCTGTTCAGGGAGCTTATAAATCTATATTTATAAAATTTTCAGCTGTATAATTGACATATAAAATGGTAATATATTTAAAGTGCACATATTGGTGACTTGATATACGTATACTTCTGAAAGGATTCTCCCCATCTAGTTAGTTAACACATTCATCACTTCACATATTTATCTTTTATTTTGGTGAGAACATTTAAATTTTGCCCTCTTAGCTAATTTCAATTATACAACACAGTGTTATCAATTATAGTCACCATGTTTTATATCTGATCCTCAGACCTAATTCATCTCACACCTATTTTGAATGTGTGCTGCATTTTATTCACCCCCAGGCCCAGCACATATAATAAGGAACTTAATTAGCATTTATTTAAAAATAAATTTCTTTTTTTGTTTTTTTTAAAGGTAATTTAAAAAAATATTTTATTTACTTATTTGACAGAGAGAGAGAGAGAGAGAGAGAGAGCACAGCAGGGGGAGCAGCAGAGGGAGAAAGAGAAGACTCCCAACTGAGCAGGAAGCCCGATGTGGGGCGATCAGGATCCTGGGATCATGACCTGAGTTGAAGGCAGAGGCGTAACCAACCGACTAAGCCACCCAGGTACCCCACAATTACTTCTTTTTGAATCTTTCCCCCCCACAGCCCATAGATCTTTTTCTACTGCAAGTGTGATGGGGGATGATGGTAGGTAAGATACTATAAAATCTACAAGATCTTTAAGCCATTCATTCCCCTCAGTCCTCTAAAATAATAAGCTTTTGAGACTCAAAATCCAGGAGAGGAATACTGTTTTCTATGCTTTTGCTGAGGAATATCTTCCTAGATGCAATGAGACCACTCAGCATGTGTCTGGACTGAGATAAGGAGAGTCACAACTGAACTACTGATAGTTTAAAAATATAACTCCATCACACTTAATAATGGATATTTACGATTTATTGAGCTTGAACTGAGATTGGGTGTTGAATTCCCTTTAATCCTTTGTCAAAGATCAAGTAACTATTTGTATGGATCTTTTTATGTTCTCTGTTCTGTTCTATTGGTCATGGTCTATTGGTCTATTCTTTTCCAATACCATGTTCATTTGATTAGTGTAGGTTTATAGTAAGTCTTAAAGTCAGGAGTATCAGTCCGCCAATGTTCTTCAGTATTTTTTGGTTATTCTAGGTCTTCTGACTATTTATATAATCTTTAGAATCAGTTCTATTGTATTTTCAAAATAATTTGCTTGAAATTTTTATTGAGGTTATGTTGATTCCATGGATCAAGTTGGCAAGAATTGGCATGTTAACAATAATGAGTGTTCTCATTGATGGGCATAGATATTTCTCTATTTTCTTAGATCTTTGATTTTACTTATTAAAGTTTCATAGTTTTATACATATAGATCCTGCACATACTCTGTCAGAGTTACACCTAAGTATTTCATTTTTTGGTACTATTATAAATTACATATATCATATATAATGTACATATTTTTTAAAATTTCAAATTCAATATGTTCCTTGCTGGTATATAAGAGAGCAACTGACTTTTGTATATTAAGTTTATATCCTAAGACCTTGTGGTACAAGTATGCTAAATCTTACCAATGTTGGTGAGCATATTATATTTATTGGAATAAATAAATATATTAATTATTAAGTAATAAGTATATTTATATTCTGAGTAATACTGGAGATAATCTATATAAAAGACTTAGAAGAAAGATCTGGCACACAAAGCTCAAGCAATGTTAGCTATTATCATCTCCCTATGTAATCTCTGATCATTGGCACCTTAAATTTTATATATAAGCCATACAGCGCTTCCTGCAGTTGCTTTAGTATTTATACCTTCCCTTATCCTTGGGTCTTTGAAAACATCATTTTATCTTTAATTTCCTCTTTACTCAGGTAAATTTTAATCTTTTCCTGGTAAACGTTCTAAGGTATAAAACTCCTAAATCCATTGAAAGACCATATGAGGCAATTCTGTTATGTATTATCTAAGGTCATATACTCTGTTTATAAAATTTATCATACTGTATTTAAATATCTTATGTAATTATTTGAATTCTGCAAGGATGGTAAGTTTCCCTCTGAAACAAAGCAGTAATCTCCTGTGCTTATAACTTATTTTTGAATATATTTCAGCCATATAATGTGAATGAAATTTAATGACCAATTCTCCCTCAAATAACAAATGGAATCACGCTGAAATTATTTCCCTATTAAAAACTTAGCATTAATGTTAAGTTCAAATTTACTTATTTATCCATTTCTTTATTTGCATACAAGTTTTCAATTAAATTGAGAAATTATGCAAAATTTTATAGTAAGTATGAGACAACATATTTATAAACATCAAAATTAACAAATTTCCTCCAAAATTAACAAAGTGCCTTGAAAAGACCAGATTAGACTAAAAGAATCAGCATAATATAATAAATATATAGTTAAATTTTTAAATCAATCAATCAATCAAGATTTAAATCATTACCACTTATCTTCAGCAAGACATTTAATTATCCCAAGCCAATTTTTAAATCAATCAATCAAGATTTAAATCATTACCACTTATCTTCAGCAAGACATTTAATTATYCCAAGACATTTAATTATCTTTTGTTGTTTTTTGTTTTGTTTTGTTTTGTTTTTCGAGGCGGAGTGAAGGGTAGAAGAAGAGAATCTTAAGTAGGCTCCATGCCCGGTGCAGAGCCTGACACAGGGCTCAATCTCACCACCCTGAGACCATGATCTGAGCCAAAATCAAGAGCCAGACGTTTAACCGACTGAGCCACCCAGGTGCCCCCTAAAGCCAAAGTTTTATTCAAGTAAACCTACCTCTTTTGAATATCATTTACATCAGCGACCTCATAATATTCTATTTAAATCAAATAGTATCATGTGATTTAATGTGCCTTATACCTTAAGTAAATATGAATTCTCATATAAAGAGCTGATGCATATTTGCATGTTTCACTATTCAATTACTGTGATCATTATAACCAAAGAGGGAAACATAATATGCTTACTGAAAAATTATGAAATATATTACAACTATGTATAAGAAGCATTTTTAGGTCCTCTTGATTGATGTTTTATGATAGTAAAAATTAGCACTAGCATTAATTTAAGTTAGATCTCCTTATTTACATTTTCATTTTATACCATTTGCCCCCTTTAACACTTATCACATTTAATATGAGCCTTCCTGACTGTATTATAAATTCCAGGTGGGAGGAAGTATGTTGGTACTATTTAACATAGTATCCCAGCACTAAACAGAGTGCCTGCTCATAGTAGATCCTTAATAAATGTATTGAGTAAATGTGCAAATGAAAACATATGCCATTGTTATGAAGTGAATTGTGCCCCCCCTTAAATGTATATTTTGTAGCCCTAACTCCTAATATGACTATAGTTGGAGATAGGGCCTTTATGTAGGTAATGAAGGTTAATTGAGGTCATAAGGGTGGGGTCTTAATCCAATAGCACTGGTATCCTTATAAGAAAAGGAAGAGACAGCAGAGATCTCTCTCTCTCTTTCTCTCTTTTTCTCTCTCTCCCTCCCTTTTTCCTTCTCTCTCCATGAATGCACAGAGAAGCCACATGACAACATACTGAGAAGGTGGCCAACTACAGAGAGGAAAAGAGGCCTCATCAGAAACCAACCCAAATCTTGATCCTGGACTATGAGCCTCTGAGCTGTGAGAAAATAAATAAATGTCCGTTGTTCAAGCCACCCAGTTTGTGGTATTTTGTTAATGATAGCCTTAGCCGACTAACACAGCCACCATCAACAAATTATATATCTTTTTTTTCCCCTTAGGGATCATATTATTCTTAATGTATGAGGTTAAGGGCACCATTAAAAATATATTTTTATAAATATATATGTGTATATATATTAGATATGCTAACATTTCTCTAGAATTTATAAACACACTGCACATATAAACTTGATATAAATGACAATAACACATTCAAAAAATGCTTTGCATACTTATTAAACTATTAAACTATTAAACTATTCTCATAATAGTTTTATTATAAGCATTACTATCTAATAAGAACTTTGGTTGTTTGAATCTGTTATGTTAAAGAATGACCCGGGCTCTAAAGGAAAACAAAAACAAAGTTAATCTTTTTATTTTGTATTGCCTGTAACCTCTAGTTTTATTTTATTTCTTTCTGAACTGCAATGGACCATAAACTAAAAGGGAGTAATATTTTCTAAAATGGACTGCAATATGATATTGCAAGTTTATTCTAAAATCCCAAGAGACCTACAGATAATAACGATTTTCACATAATAAAATGGAATTGGCATGAAACAATGTGAAATTATGAACCCACTGCCAAAGCTCTTATATTTAAAAGAAATGTATTTCACATTTGAATAATAAAACCTTCAGTAATCATGACAGTTAAAAAGCAAAATGTTGCTCTTGAACAATGAAGTAATTCTCAGAATGAGTTTAGGCCAAGGGCATCTGCGTAAAGTTTATTGCTCTAGGGATACAAAAAGGATATTATTTTATTCTGCTTTTATAGAAAGGCTCTTTCCTATTGAAATATTTCCCATGGCTGTTAAAGCTGGACTATCTTAGTTATTTGTATTTTTTTCCTAAAAAAATCAACAAAATCAATGGCACATTTTATATTTACCAAGCATATCGCCAAAAAATCAATTTTAAACTTTTATGGCCAGTGAATATAAGAGTATATTTTATTTGGATAAATTTCACTCTAGTGCTACTAAGCCTGATACTCTCTAAAATGAAACCATGTTTAGAGTGTATGGGTGTGTGTGTGTGAATGTGTGTGTATAAGTTTTTTTCTTTAATAAAGATATCTCTTCATTATGTAACTATAAAATCCTTATTGGTTGTGGAATGGATATTCTTCAATTTTGAGCGAGTCACATCTAACCAAAAAAGGGTCTTAGTCTTCCACCTACGCCACGATTCTGCTACGTACCATACCCCATTTGAGCAGTTTACAAATATATCAAATCTTTACCAAAAAAAATCTATAGGGTAAGAATTATCCTCATTTCACACATAAGACGACTGGGGTAATACACTCAGGCTGCAAATCTATCTAGCAGTGGAGATGGGATCAGGTCTAAATATATATTATATCATATCCTGATTGTCACAAGATAGCAAACACTGATACCATATTATCTCTCATTTCATTTGAAGATTTATCATCATGATCAGTATAGTAAGACCTCTTATAATTTCTTTTTTGAAAATCATGATATTTATTTTATTTAAATTTATTATTCATTAACTTTTTCCCAAGTTTTTATTTAAATTACAGCTAGCTAACATACAGTGTAATATTATCTTCAGGTGTAAATTTAGTGATTACATACAACACCTGGTGCTCATCACAAGTGCCCTCTCCTTCATACCCATCACCCATTTTGCCCATCCCCCATCCACCACCTAGCAATCCTCAGTTTGTTCTCTATAGTTCAGAGTCTATTTTGTGGTTTGCCTCTCTCTTTCTCCCCACCATGTTCATTTTTTTGTTTCTTAAATTCCAAATATGAGTGAAATCATATGGTATTTGTCTTTCTCTGACTTATTTCACTTAGCATGATACTCTTTAGCTCTATCCATGTCATTGCAAATGACAAGATTTCATTCTTTTTGATGGCTGAGTAATATTCTATTGTGTGTCTTCTTTATCCTTTCAGCAGTCAATGGACATTTGGGCTCTTTCCATAATTTGGCTATTGTTGATAACTCTGCTATAAACATTGGGGTGTACTATCCCTTCAAAGTGGTATTTCTGTATCCTTTGGGTAAATACCTAGTAGTGCAATTGCTGGATTGCAGGGTAGCTCTATTTTCAACTTTTTGAGGAACCTCCATACTGTTCTCCAGAGTGGCCGCACCAATTAGCATTCTGACCAACAATGTAAGAGTGTTCCCCTTTCTCTGCATTCTCACCAACATCTGTTTCCTGTGTTGTTAATTTTAACCATTCTGACAGGTGTGAGGTGCTATCTCACTGTATATCCCTGATGATGAGTGATGTTGAGCATCTTTTCATGTATCTGTTAGCCTTCTGTATGTCTTTGGCAAAACGTCTGTTCAAGCCTTCTGCCCATTTTTTTAAGCTGGATTATTTGTTTTCTGGGTGTTGAGTATAAGTTCTTTATATATTTTGGATACTAACCCTTTATCAGAGATGTCATTTGCAAAAATTCTCCCGTTAAGTAAGCTGCGTTTTAGTTTTGACTGTTTCCTTCACTGTGCAGAAGCTTTTTATTTTGATGAAGTCTGAATAGTTTATTTTTGCTTTTGTTTCCTTTGCCTCAGGAGACATCTAGTAAAATTTGCTACAGCCGATGTCAAAGAGATGATTGCATATGTTCTCCTCTAGGATTTTAATAGTTTCCTATCTCACATTTAGATCTTTCATCCATTTTGAATGTGTGTGTGTATGTGTGTGCATAGTGTAAGAAAGTGGTCAAGATTCATTCTTTTGCATGTTGCTGTGCAGTTTTCCCAACTCCATTTGTTGAAGAGATTGTTTTTTTCCATTGGATATTCTTTCCTGCTTTGTCAAAGTTTAATTGACCATATAGTTGTGGGTTAATTTCTAGGCTTTCTATTCTGTTCCATTAACCTATGTGTCTGTTTTTTATGCCAGTACCATACTGTTTTGATCACTACAGCTTTGTAATATTACCTGAAGTCTGCAATTGTGATGCTTCCAGCTTTGCTTTTCTTTTTCAAGGTCGTTTTGGTGATTCAGGGTCTTTTGTGGTTCCATACAAATTTTAGGATTGTTTATTCTAGTTCTGTGAAAAATGCTGGTGGCATTTTGATAGGGACTGCCTTATATGTGTAGGCTGCTTTGGGTAGTGTCGACATTTTAACAATATTAGTTCTTCCAATCCATGAACATGTTTTTCCATTTCTTTGTGTCATCTTCTATTTCTTTCATAACTGTTTTATGGTTTTCAAAGTACAGATCTTTTACCTCTTTGGTTAGGTTTATTCCTAGGTATCTTATGGATTTTGGTGTATTGTAAATGTGATTGATTCCTTGATTTCTCTTTCTGCTGTTTCACTATTGGTGTGTAGAAGTGCAACAGATTTCTGTACACTGATTTTGTATCCTGCGACCTTACTGAATTTGTGTATTAGTTTTAGCAAATTTTTTGGTGGAGTCTTTTAGATTTTCTAAATAGAGTATCACGTCATCTGCAAATAGTGAAAGTTTGACTTCGTCCTTGCTGATTTGGATGCCTTTTATTTATTTTTGTTGTCTGATTGCTGAGGCCAGGACTTCCAGTACTATGTTAAATAACAGTGGTGAGAATGGACATCCCTCTCTTGTTCCTGACCATAAAGAGAAAGCGCTCAGTTTTTCTCCACTGAGGATAATATTAACTGTGGGGTTTTCATAAATGGCCTTTATGTTGTTGAGGTATGTTCCCTTGAGCCCTGCTTTATTGAGGATTTTTATCATGAATGGATGTTGTACTTTGTCAAATGCTTTATCTGCATCTATTGAAAGGATCCTATGGTTCTAATCCTTTCTTTTGTTAATGTGGTGTATTATGTTGATTGATTTGTGAACACTGAACCACCCTTGCAGCCCAGGAATAAATCCCACTTCATCGTGGTGAATGATTCTTTTAATGTACTGCTTGATTCAATTTGCTAGTATTTTATTGAGAATTTTTTCATCCATGTTCATCAGGGATATTGGCCTGTAGTTCTCTTTTTTAATGGAGTCTTTGTCTGGTTTTGGTATTAGGATAATGCTGGCCTCATAGAATGAATTTGGAAGTTTTACTTCCATTTCTATTTTTTAGAATAGTTTGAGAAGAATAAATATTAACTCTTCTTTAAATGTTTGGTAGAATTCACCTGTGAAGCCATCTGGCCCTGGATTTTTGTTTTTTGGGAGATTTTTGATTACTGACTGAATTTCTTTGCTGGTTATCAGTCTCTTCGAGTTTTCTATTTCTTCCTGTTTCAGTTTTGGGAGTTTATGTTTCTAGCAATTTTTCCATTTCTTCCAGGATGTCCAATTTGTTGGCATATAGTTTTTCATAATATTCTGTTATAATTGTATTTCTGTGGTATTAGCTGTTATTTTTTTCTTTCATTCATAATTTTATTTATTTGTGTCTTTTTTCTTTTTGATAAGATTGGTTACGGGTTTTATCAATTTTATTAATTTTTTCAAAGAACCAGCTCCTTATTTATTTGATCTGTTGTACTGTTTTTTGTTTTGTTTTGTTTTTTTAGTTTCTATATCATTTATTTTTGCTGTAGTCTTTATTATTTCGCTTCTTCTGCTGGCTTTAGGCTTTGCTTGTTGTTCTTTTTCTAGCTTATTTGATTTTTTTTTTCTTTTTGAGGTAGGCCTGTTTAGCTTTATATTTCCCTCTTATGACTATTTTTGCTGCATCCCAGAGGTTTTGGACCATCATGTTTTCATTTTCATGTTTTTTTTTTTATTTCTTCTTTGATTTACTGGTTGATCTACTCATTTAATGTTCTTTAATCTCCATCTATTTGTGTTCCTTCTAAATTTTTTTCTTGTGGTTGACTTCAAATTTCACAGCATTGTGCTCAAAAAACATGTATGGTATGATCTCAATCTTTTTGTACTTGTTGAGGTATGATTTGTGACCTAGTGTGTGATCTATTCTGGAGAATAGAATGTGTATTCTACTGGTTTAGGATGAAATGTTCTGAATGCATCTGTTAAGTCCATCTAGTCCAGTGTATCATTTAAAGCCATTGTTCTTTGCTGATTTTCTGCTTAGATGATCTATCCATTAATGTAAGTGGGGTGTTAAAGCCTCCTACTATTATTGTATAATTATCAGTGAGTTCTTTTATGTTTGTTATTAATTGTTTTATATATCTGGGTGCTCCCATGTTGGGGGCATAAGTATTTATGTTGTTAGATCTTCTTGTTGGATAGTCCCCTTTATTATGATATAGTGTCCTTCTTAATCTCTTGTTACAGTCTTTGGTTTAAAATCTAATTTGTATGATATAAGTATGGCTACTCTCACTTTCTCGACATCCATTTGCATGATAAATGTTTCTCCATCCCCTCACTTTCAATTTGCAGGTGTCTTTAGGTTTAAAATGAGTCTCTTGTAGGTAGCACGTAGATGGGTCTTATTCTTTTTATCCTAACACCCTGTGTCTTTTGAATGGAGCGTTTAATACATTTACGTTCAGAGTAATGACTGATAGATATGTATTTAGTGCCATTTTATTACTTGTTTTGTCATTGTTTCTGGAGATTTTTCTGTGTTCCTTTCTTGTCTTTGTCAGTTTTGGTCTTTCCTTTCTACTCAGAGTCCCTTTAATATTTCTTGTAGGGCTGAGTTAGTGGTCATGAACTCCTTTAGAGTTTTTGTTTGTCTGGGAGACTCTTTATCTATCCTTCTATTCTGAATGATAGCCTTGCTGGATAGAGTATTCTTGGCTACAGATATTTCCTGTTCAGCACATTCAATATATCAGCACATTCAGTATATCATGCCACTCTCTTCTGGCTTGCCAAGTTTCTGCTGAGAAATCTGCAGCTAGCCTTATAGGTTTTCCCTTGGAAGTTAGGGACCTCTTTTGCCTTGCTGTTTCTAGGATTTTTTTCTTTATTGCTGTATTTTGCAAATTTAATTACAATATACCTTGGTGTTGGCCTGCTTTTGTAGATTTTGATGAGAGTTCTCTGTGCCTCCTGGATTTGGATGTCTATTTCCTTCCCCAGATTAGGGAAGCTTTTAGCTATGATTTCCTTAAATGAATTTTCTGCTCTTTTTTCTCTGTCTTCTTCTTCTGAAACTTCTATGGTATGAATGTTATTGCATTTGATGGAGTCACTGAGGTCCCTAAATCTAATCTCGTGTTCTATAACTGTTCTTTCTCTCTTTTGTTCAGTTTCATTATTTCCCCAAATTTATCTTCTATATCACTTATTCGTTCCTCTGTTTCTTCCAGCCTTGTGTCCCTTGTATCCAATCTATTTTGCATCTCAGTTGTTATATTTTTCATTTCTGACTGTTTTTTACGTAAGTAAGACTCTCCCTGAAGTCTTCCATTCTTTTCTCAAGCCTAGCAAGTATCCTCATGATTGTTGCTTTAAATTCTCCATCAGGCATATTACTTATACCTGTTTTGAATAGATTTCTGGCCATGAACTTTTTTTACTTAATTTATCTGTGTTGGAATTTTATCTAAGTCTCTGTTTCTTCTCTGTGTTAGAAAAGCCTGTTACATTTTCTGCTCCTGAGCATAATGGCTTTATGAAGAAGAAGTCATATAGTGTCCAGGGTCTGGTGCTTCAGGGAGTGTCTCTGGTGTGTGCGATGTCCACTCTGCTGCTATGTTTTGGCCACTCTATCCTTCAGGCTGGTCATCTGCAGAGGCTCTCCTTGCCTGCAGTGGGCCACGTTTGGCCCTTGGCCTAAGTATGGTGAGTTTTAACTAGGCATGCTCTGGTCTGCTTGTTAAATGAGACCTGATGCTACTTCCACCAGAACTTCTTCTTCTAGCCTTGTAGAACTCTCTGGTTGGGAGATGTGGTTTGGGGCGGGGGTTTCTGTTGGTCTTCTGAGGAAGGGGCCTGCTGTGCTGGGACTGAGGCACATTTGTCCAAGAAGTCCAGTACCAGCAGACAGCAGGGGGACAGGACTTGGTGTAAGCTTAGGCAGCCAGTATAAGCACTATGCTGTTTATTGCAGGTGGTTCTATGCTTATGCTGAGGGACTGGGGAGGGAAATGGTGTCAGGCCGTTCTCTTGCCCCCAGAGGGGCATCTCTGTGAACGCCACGTCTCACAGATGTGCTCAAAAGGAGTGAACAAGTCCCCCTCCCCCCCTCCTCATGCACCTTAGATGTTCCTCAGATCATGTCATCTGCCCCAGGGTTGCTTGCCTGCCTTCTCTCCAGAAGTAGGGCAGTACCCTCAGGGCTCTATCCCAGCTAAGCCTGCCAACCTTTAAAACTCTAGTCTTCAAGCCCTGCTGGTTGCAAAAACTCACACTTTTCCCAGCCAATGGGTTTGGGGAAGTGTTCTCCCCCTCCACAGCACCCGCGATCCATTTCTCCCCCAAACCATGTGTCCACACCTCCTACCTTCTCGGTGTGTCCTCTTCTCTCCCTCTAGTTGTGGAGTTTGTTCTGTTAGTCCTTAGGTCGATTTCTTGGGTATTCAGAATGATTTGATAGTTACCTATTTGTGTGGAAGGGACAAGACAAGCCTAGGGTCCTTCTACTATACTGCCATCTTAGCTCCTACCTAAATGATTTATTTAATTTTAAAATATGCATATATTTCATAAATTACTCCTATCTACATGCACATTTTGATTTTTGTTTTCTGTTTTGAATTTCCTTCCTCTGATTCTGGCCTGACAAACACAGGATAAATGTAGTACTGCCTTTTAATTTTCATATGTATTCCCTATTATTTTACAACATCTACCTATACATTTTTATAGGTATTTATCAATTATGATGACTATAGATTTGGTAAAAAGAAATTGCACATTTATTCAGAGGACATTAGTCAAAAAGATGAGTTGTATGAAATGCAATAAACCGGTTATAGTACCAAGCAGAATTAGGATTTTTCTTTCTCTTGAACTATTCTCCCTGGCTGGTTTGACATTACTAAATACTACCTCAATCCTGAAAAGATGTGGAGCATTTAAGTATTGTAACAGATGAGAACATATTTGGGAAATTTAGTTTATATTAATAATCTCTTCCATTTTTAAATATTTAGGTTTTTATGTTCTCTGATTTCTTTTGCTTCTCAATAGATTTCCTTTAATTTAGAAAAATCTTTGATCTGGTAATGATTCTTTAAAATTAAAAACTTCTTTATTAGTGTAATTATACCATGTGGACATGACTTTTTGCCATTTTTGTTTCCTATATATAGAGTAATCTTATTTTGAAGAATTTATTTAATGTGTCTAAGGATAAAAAAAATCATACTATAAAAATCCAGTTGGAAATATGATCATATTGATTCATAATTTTCTGCTTCTAACTTATTTATAATACTTTTGAAAATACATTAAAAACCTAACATATGAAAGCATTTTTAATCAATTTAAAACATCATTTTGATCTAGAGGTACAAATCCTAGTTATCCAAAACGGCTATTTTTCTCCTTCTTTTCTCCTCCTCCCCCTCCCTCTCCTCCTCCTCCTCCTTCTTCTTCTGTTTTTATTTGTTTTTTAAAACAGAAGACATCAGAAGCTGAAGTGGTTTCTAATGTCATAAGAGTCTTTGGAGATTTATCTTAGATACTTTTACCTTAGATGACAACCTATGATGTCCAGTGTAATTTGAAGCTTAAATATGGATTGTTTTCCCTGATATTTGACACGTATTTCCTGGACATTATCCAGGAAAGTATAGAATATTAGTCTTCTTTGTCATTTGGCACTGAACAAACTTAGTCCAGTTTTGTTTTTTTTTTTGTAATATAGAAATTTTTCTATTCAGAACATTTAGAAAATGATATTGAGTTTTCAATGATATTAAGATCTCATTCTTTTTTTAATTAATTTATTTATTTGTCAGAGAGAGAGAGCACAAGCAAGGGGAGCGGCAGGCAGAGGGAAAAGCAGGCACCCTCCTGAGCAAGAAGCCTGATGTGGGGCTCAATCCCAGGACCTTGAGATCATGACCTGAGCCGAAGGCAGACGCTCAAGCAACTGAGCCACCCAGGTGTCCCAATATCTCATTCTATAATAAAAACTTTTCACTGAACAAATATCATTGATGTTTACTCAACCAGAAGTCATGAGATATAGAGATAAAACAAGGAAGACAAACACTTATGACCCTGCTGCATTTGAGTTTATGGTATACTGACGGAAAAAAATATTAGTCAATTAACAAAACATGTATCAAATAAATTAAGTGCTCTGAAATGATTAAATAACCTTTTAAAACATCAGTATAACTGGGCAGATTGTAGTAAGAATATATAAGAAACAATAAAGTATAGATTGATTAAATTATAAAAATATTTCCTCTAAAAATATATATTTTCTAATCTTCAGAGTAAGCTTATCTGATTTTGTTAAGCTTATACTTCTTGGCAATTCTTTACCTATGTAATATAGAGCCAAATATTCTGTTTCATGAAACCAGCTCAACTTATTTTGGGGGTTTGTACGTGTGTGTGTGTGTGT
The DNA here is from genome assembly GCF_003265705.2 of Callorhinus ursinus. NCBI lineage: Eukaryota > Metazoa > Chordata > Mammalia > Carnivora > Otariidae > Callorhinus > Callorhinus ursinus. The sequence continues at coordinate 47,230,687 of NW_027397064.1, forward strand.
GTGTGTGTGTGCGCACGTGTGCTTGTACATGTATATATGCATTCAATTTTGTGATGGCAATATTTATTTTTATGTTAACTATTTTAATTTTATAATTTCAGAAGATGAAATCTCTGAACAATATATTGTTCTATTTTGCCAGTAGTGGTATTCATAAGAAATGTGCTTTAAAGTTTCACCTAATGAAAACAAAAGAAGTCTTAAATTTTCTTACTGAATGTTCAACTTTGAATGATTAACAATTTCCATAAGCACTAAAGTGCTTCATATCAATTTAGCAAGAGAATTGCCAAGAAGGAAATCATCTTTAGTAACTGTCTTGGAAAAGACTTAAAGCAATTGTTTTGCCTTTCTCCCATTTGGTCATTTTACCAAAGTGAATGCGCTTAGAATGCAACAGTGAAAGACATGTTTCCACAATCCCACAACTATCCTGGCTCAATTCATGCAGTTAACAGTGCTTTTATTCAGAAACATGTTTACTTTGTAATGGTGCTAACAATACAAACGGGTATAGATTGTAACAGTTCTGTATGACTGCTGAAGGGAACTATCTCAAATCTAGTAGCTTAAAACAACACAAATTTATTGCCTTACAGTTTGGGAGGTAGAAATCGGAAGTGGGTCTTCAGTGGACTAAAATCTGAATGGTTATCAGGGTTGCATTCCCTCTGGAGGTTCTAAGAGAGACTCCAATTCCTGCATACCCTCTTTCCCTGGCTTATGGCCATCTTCCTCCATCCTACCACTTTCCTCCAGCCAGCAGTAGCAGGTCAAGTTGCTGTCACAGCATATTGCTCAGACTCTGACTCTGCCATCTACCACCCTTTTCCACTTTTAAGGACCCTTGTGATTACATTGGTTCTACTAGGTTAATTCAGGATAATATCCCTACTTTAAGCTCAGCTAATAAGCAAACGTAATTCCATCTTCAACCTTACATTCTTCTTTGCCAAGTAACCTAGCATATTCTCAGGCTGTGGGGATTAGGAGGTGGACATCTTTTGGGACGTTTATTGTTCCTACCAAATAGGGTAACTGTTAAATCCTAAATGAATTACTCATATTAATTCAGTATAGTTCAATAATTTATTTTGGGTCTAATGATGTTTGACTAGTTACATGACAGATGATAAAGCAAGATATTTCTTTGATAACCTACTTAGGTGTATTTCACATGGTGAAAGAAATTAAGAGAGTTCTGATTTTGTAGGATTTGTGACTCAATGAACAAAACCATTTGCAAAATGCATACATAAAATCCATAGCACAGTTACAGAGCATTTAAATTTTTTTCAAAATATTTTAACATTCTTTGGTCCCATTCATTTAGTACAAGAAGAAATGGAAAATGGACAAGCAAGAGAAAGTATTACTATCTCATATTATATATAAGGAAACAGAAACTCACACAGTTTAAAAAACTGACAATACTATAAAATGTAAGATTTAATCTTCCAGACCTTCTACAAAGTTCATTCTGTTAAAAGCTGGGTCTGGTAAATACCTGGCTGGACTTACTGTCAATTTAATCTCTTAGAAGCTAGAAAGAATGATGAGAGGAACTGCTATTCTCTACTTAATTCCAACCACTAAGAAGTAACTGACTGGCAGAGAAGTTGAAATGACAGAAAATCTGGAAGAGATTAAATTTAAACTCTTAGAATTTGTTATTGTCATGGTTGGTCATTTGAGTCTAGTAAAATACACACCCTTCAAAAAAAGTTTTGTGGGTTTTTTTATATTATAAGACCTAGTTAATAACACAAATGGTTATAAAGTTTTAGCATTTACAGGGCAATATAGGTTCATTTACAGGAAAATATTAATAATAATGAATTGTTTTCAGAAATAAAATTCTATGGATACAGCTACACATGATCCTGAGAGAGAAAATAGTAAGGATAACTGAAGAGTTGAAACACTGAAATAAAGTGTATAAAAGGCAGGCTAGAGAGGACAATAATCAAGTTATAACAAATTCACATGAACTTGTAAAAATAGTTTTTAAAGCAAAATTAGTATAAAATGATTCTTGTGAAAAAGTATTAAATGACCATACTATGATCTTTTAAATTATATTTACTATGAAACAAAAAATACTAAAAACAAAGCCCAGTTTATTTACTTTATTCACTTCACTTATTGCTAACAAATGAGCAAAAATTACTCAGGTTTTTAGTTTTTTCTGGACAGGTAGATTGGCCACCCAGATGATAACATTGGTAAACATCAACATTGGTAAAAGTGATATGAAGCCTAAGATAGTAGAGGTTTTAAGAAAGGATATTTTTAGAGAGCACTTAGTTGCTCTATAAAAATGCAAATCTCTTGGCCTAGATGACATCCATTCAAGAATGCTGGAAAGAAATTGAAGATGAAATCTCTAAATAGCTGTCAGTTTTCCTGGCAATATTAAGAAGATAAAGAAAAGGGCTGAGAGATAGAATGGAATTATGTCACAACTTTCACAACAGAAATAAGGAGACCTTTCTTAAGTTTAATGTAATATGTGATTAATTATTTAAATTTGATTTTATCATTTAGAAAACTATGCTTCTTTAAAACACAAAGCTTCACATTAGTAAAAGAAAATAAAGGTAATTACATACTCTTTATAAGTGATCCATTAAAAACAGAATACTACAATGGGTAGAGAAAAGAGATGGTAAAAATATACCATGGAAAACTAATAAAAACGACACACTGGTGTACCAATATGATTATTTAGAATACAACTCAGGACGCATCCTGGGGAAAAAAGTGGTATAAAAAGTCAAATTCAAATACATTAGTCTTTAATTTTTCATTCCATGTGCTTCTATATTGTTGAATTGTGACACTGAACATGTATTTTTATTTAAAGAGCTATTTAAAATAAAATTTAAAAAAACAGAAGTTGTCTTATATTAAAACGTTTCATAAAACTACAATGATTAAATCTCTATGATACTGGCACTACAAGAGGCAAACAAATATTACAAATTTGCAAAATAATACAACATGCCATTTTAATGTACCATAAGAGAGTCATTTGGAATCCATAGAGATAGTGTGGTTATTCAAAAAGTAATGCTAGAAATACTGGGTTATGTATTTGGGGAACAAAAACTTGGTTATTTTTCAAATACCATGCCAAAATCAGATTCTAACCTTATTAAGGTGTTAATGTAAAATGAATAAATAAATATCAATTGCAAAAGAATACACACAAATATTTTTATAAAGTTGGAATAGGGAAGGTTTTCTAAAATGATAATAAAAGTAGAAGCAGGATTTGTATCTATAAAATTTATTGCCTTCCATCAATATTTATTAGGAATCTAATATGTTAGAGGCAAGAATCCCTGACTCATTACTTACAACGGGTTTCCTGGAGCTGAGGAATGTGGGATGTGCAAGAATCAGAGATAGTAAAGGAAAAATATTTTGAAACTTGCTGCGACTAACATGCCCTAACCTACAATATTGGGGTCTATTGTTTGTCTTTAAGGTAACTTTATTTCCAAACATGTTAGAATACATTATTTACAACTGTGTAGGTCTACATTTATCTATAGTACAGACTTATTGTTTCTTAAGAATAAAGTAAAAAATATATAAGAATTCTAAAAAGTTGAGTGTCTAGGAATCAGCACATATGCAGTAATTCAAAACCAAGTAAGACTAAGCATTTTTAATATTCTAAGCATTATTAATTTTTCATTATAAAAGAGATAGATTATTGAATACTTATAATTCAGTGTTCAGAGATGAATAGTTAAGACCTGCAATAAATCTATTTTTACCCATAGCCAGATATTTACTTTAAAACATTAGATTTGCAACCTGCATTTTCATTTAATGTTTATGCAATATTTTTGTCCTCTTAATTTATTAACTTCCAACATTAGCAAGACACAACAATTTGTGTACATAATTTTAAAATGAAAATAACACAACAAAGCTTAAAATTTAACATAGCTATCTTTTCACATTTCCTAATACTATTCCAGATTCCCTCTTCCTAAGCACAAGCACTTCTAACTCCTTCAACTATTACTGGAAGTATTTATTTTTATATTTTTATGTAACATCCTTATACATTCCTTAATTATATTTCAGTTTTATATATTATTCAACTTCCTTATAGTACATAAAGCTATGCATTTTTGTATCTTCCTTACACACACACACACACACACACACACACACACACATGCACACACGGAATTTACACTCCTTCACCCTCTTCCCGATTATGACAATATAAATATTTTTATGCATCTGAGTCAGACAGTGAATTCTGTCTTTATTTCCTTTTTTAAAGATATTAAATAGAAACTTTTATTGAGAAAATTGTAGATCACATGCAGCTGTAAGAAATAATACAGAGCTAATAAAATAAAACTGTTAGATGAAAAAAAAAGAAATAATACAGAGCGATCCCATCCACACTTTGTCCAGTTTCCCTGATGGTACTATTTTACAAAACTCTAGTATAATACCATAAACACTATATTTACCTGGATATAATCCACCTATCTTATTCAGATTCCCAAGTTATACTTGTACTCATTTGTGTGTATAGGTGTGTATTACTTTCTATGGACTTTTGTCACATGTGTAGTTTCTTGGTCCATTATCGTAGTTAAGATGATTAGCAGTTCCAACACCTTGAGAATCCCTTGTATTGCCATTCTATAACTATCCTCATTTCTCTCCCTTTACCCCCATCTCCACTGCTCCTTGCTTAAGCCTCTGGCTGCTACTAACCTGTTCTACATTCCTATATTTATTTTCATTTCAAAATGTTATATAAATTGAATCATAGAGTATTAAATTATATGATACACTACATAGTGTACTTCCTTCACTTATATCTTCAGAATTCTTTTCACTTCTCTCTTGAATTAGAGATCCTATTTTCTAGAGCCATATTTTCTCTATTTTATTCTCTTATTTTGATTGAGAGTTCTCAATCACTCTACCAGGGCATCCTAAGAAATAATACTTGCAAGTAAATTTGTTGGGATTTCCATACCTGAAATTTCACATTTCAGTGAGAGTTAGAGTCTCTCAGAATGTGAAAGCACTACGTTACTGTTTTCCAGCTTCCAATTTTGCTTATTTCCTTATGTGCACACTTTCCCTTTCTGTAAGATTTTAGGGTCTTCTGTTATCCTTGTCAGTCTAAAATAGAATAAGATGTCTTGGTTTGTTTCTTTGTCCGTTCATGGTTTTTGTTTCTGTTTCCTGTCAAGGCAAGGCTGTTCTTGTAAGTATGGTGAACTGTGGCTGTCTAAAAAGATAAAGATCTCAAAGAACTGATTAGAAGCTCTGTATTCATTGTAGAGGCTTGTTGACCAAGACCTTAGTGTGAAAGGACAATTTTACTGGGGAGTACCCAAGTGTGGACATTTATAAGAATTTTCTCTTAAATTGCTCAGTTTCTCCAAAACTCTCTAATTTCCTAATTGGTGGGTATAACCTGGTATTCTAAAAGTCCAGGGAGAGAAAGTGTGTTTGAATGAGATCTCATCAACAATATGAAGATTTTCACTTAATCCTACAGGTTTCAGTATACTGACTCACCTCTTCTCACAGCAGGATCTAGTCCCTTCAAAACCAAAGTCTATCTTTTAATCTCTGCAAAGTGTAAACATTCCATTTTTGATGGGAGGGAAAGGGCATCTGGCTGACTTCATGAGCTGGGAAATGACTTCTGGTTGTCTAACTTCCCCAAAAGACTTTCAAGGAATCTATTGACAGCTTGAGTCTCTATCTCCACCAACTTGCTCACTCTTGTTTGCTCCCTCTCCTCTGATCAGATAAATCAGTTACTGCTCATCCATGTGCTTTCTAGCTTGCAAAATTTCAATAAATACCTTATTTGTTTGTTTTGGTGTGATGGATTGATGCCATTCTTGATCCTTTACAACAATTAATGTAGGATTTTACAAGAAGTGGAAAGAAATGTGGACATTAAATTCTATGTAACCAGAAGTTAGCCATTATTTTGTAATACCCACATTATACATTGAGAATTATAAATCATCTTTTGTTACGAAATACAGTCTTTTGTGTAAGATTTAATGAATCTTGATCTCAACTACTGCATGGTGCCTTTGACTGTTAACATTTGAGTTTCAATTTTAATATCAGAATTCCAGTGATAGTTCCAGTAATTGAAGTTAAGGGTGTCTGGTTTGTTTTGTTTTATTTATTTATATTTAAGATAATCTGGGGCATCGGTTAAGCTACTGCCTTCGGCTGGGGTCATGATCCAGGTTCCCAGGATCCTGGGATCGAGTCCCATGTGGGGCTCCCAGCTGAGCAGGGAGCCTGCTTCTCCTTCTCCCTCTGCTCCTTCCCCTGCTTGTACTCTCTAGCTCTCTCTATCTCTCTGTCAAATAAATAAATAAATAATCTTTTAAAAAATAATAAAATAAAATAACCTGGGAAAAAGCTTAGAATGACAAACTATCAATGTAGTATTCCACAGTCACTACAAAGTCAGTTTAGATTGACATATTTAAGGAGAAACATGTCTTCATAATGCTAAGATTTATTTTAAAAACGTGTGGACAAGGCAAAACAATAGAGAGAGTAAAAAGATCAGTGGTTTCCAGGCGTTAAGGTGAGAGGGAAAGCAATAGGAAGAGTACAGAAAATTTTTAGGGCAGTAAAAATACTTTGTCTATTATAATGATGGGTATATGACATTATATATTTGTCCAAACCCATAGAAAGAACAACACCAAGAATGAACCCTAAGGTAAACTCTGGATTTTAGGTGACTATATGTCAGTATAGGTTCATCATAACAAATGTACCACTGTGGTGGGGGATGTTGGTAATGGGGGGTATGCATGTGTGGGGCAGAGGTATATGGGAAATATCTGTATCTTTCCCTCAATTTTTCTGTGAACCTGAAACTACTCTAACAAAAATTAAGTCCTTTTTTTTTTTTTTTAACGTGTAATGAACAAAAATGGCAGATCAGGATATACCCCTAGCACTCTTCCTGCCGAAAACTTCTAAAAAGAACAAAGGATATGAAATAAAAAAATTAAATCTATAACAGTGTTAGAAATCAAGAACAGATAATGTCAGAAGGCCAGATAGTTGAGAAATTTCTGAAATACTTTAAGAAGATTAAATCAGAGAGTTAGAGGAAACTAGAGCCCAAACATAGGCCAGCAAAGAATTTCCATTGAGTTAGAGGATAGGGAGCTAATTATGGGAGTGTTGAAAGCCTAAAGTAGTGATCAACAGGACATACCCAGGTCATCTCCCTTTGCTGTATTGAGTAGCCAAATCATACAAAATCCTGGCTGGCTTAGAAAACACCAGGAGTGATAGATTCCTGCGTCCCCTCTATGTTAGGAGAAAATTGCTGAGATTCCTGCCTGACAACATATTCTGTTGCTTTCCCACAATTTCTGGACACACGTGCTATAATATGAATTACATTCAAGTACAAGCCAACCAGATACAATTCTGAACAACCAACAACCAAGGCAAAGATTTAGCATCTAGAATATTTAAGTTACTTTGATTAATCTTTTAGAAACTAAAAGAAAGGAAGAAAATAAATATAGGCAAAAGTCTGGGAAAAGGTATTTCAGAAAAGAGAAAATCAGACTGATATAAAAGTATATGTTTCACCTTATTAGTATTCAGAGAAATGTAAAGATTTTTAAGTATATCATTTGTAAGTTGAGAATTTAAAACTTTGGCCGTCTTAAGTATAGAAATGAATTTGGAGAAAAGGAATTTCACACACAAATGGTGAGAAAGTAAATGTTACAATTCTTCTTTTTTTAAAAAAAAAGATTTTATTTATTTATTTGGCAGAGAGACACAGCGAGAGAGGGAATACAAGCAGGGGGAGTGGGAGAGGGAGAAGCAGGCTTCCCGCGGAGCTGGGAGCCCAGCGCGGGGCTCAATCCCAGGACCCTGGGATCATGACCTGAGCCAAGGCAAACGCTTAATGACGGAGCCACCCAGACGCCGCACGTTACAATTATTCTTAAGAGCTATGCAACAGCTAGTAAACTAATAGATGCACATACTGTACAATAAGACAGCAACACTGTTAGGAATATGCCCTAGAGAAACTCGTATCTGTGAACATGAATACAAGTATCAGGACGTAGCATTGTTTTTGTAACCAAACTATTGAAAAACAAACTTTAATTATTAGCTACATGTATTAACTATCAACATACAAATCTGTAAACATAGTGTTGGGTTAGAAAAGCAAGTTACACTTGGCTCTATAGAACAATTTTTTTAAAAATAAAGAAAATAATATCATCAATGTATAAGCACAGTAGTGCCCCCTCTCTGCGGGTCATATGTTCCACGATACATACATTCCAGTGGATGCCTGAAACCACTGAAACCACAGAAAATACTGAACCCTAATTATACTATGGACTTTTTTCTATATGCCTATAAAGTTTATTTTTTATAAATTGTAAATAATTTTTATAAACTATATATACCTATAATAAAGTTCATTTATAAATTATAAACAGTAAGAGATAAACAATAGTTAACAATAAAATAGAATAATTATACTGTAATAGAGTTATGTGACTGTGGTCTCTCTCTCAAAATATTTTATTCTACTATACTCACCCTTCTTGTGATGATTATGAAATAATAAAATTCATGTGTGAGGGGATGAAGTGAGGTCAATGACTATAGGCATTGTGACTTAGCATTAGGCTACTACTGACCTTCTCTGATATACCAGAAGGAGGATTGTGTGTTTCCAGACCTCCGTTGATTAGGGGCAACTAAAACTCTGGGAAGTGAAACCGTGGATAAGGAGGGACTGCTGTATGTAGAAAAGTATAAACTCGTGGGGAGGAATGATGGTGATCTCTGGGAAAAGAGGGCAATGGAATTAGAAAAGGGTGAACAGGGTACTTCAGCAATTTCTATGACTTTTGTTTCCTTAAATTTTTTTTCTGAAAAAAATGTGTGGCAAATATTAACATTCATCAACTATGTGTGGTGGCTACATTAAGTGTTTAAAATTATTCTCTGTTCTTTATACTTGATACATTTCATAGTAAAATTAAATTAAAAATTAAAAATATATCCGCACAAAAATCTACACAGGAATGTTTATAGAAGCTCTATTCATAATTGCCAAACTTGGAAGCAACCAACATGCCCTTTGGTAGGTGAATGGATAAATTATGGTATGCCCAGATAATGAAATATTCAGCACTGAAAAGAACTGCACTATCAAGCCATGAGAAGACATGGAGGAACCTTAAATGCATATCATTAAGCAAAAGAAGTGAATTTAAAAAGTCTATATAATGTATGACTTTAACTATATGACACTCTGGAAAAGGCAAAACTCTGGAGATCAGTCATTGTCAGAAGCTGAGGTGGTGGAAAAGGATGAGTAAGCTGAGCACAGAGGATTTCTAGGGCAGTGAAAATACTCTGTGTGGTATTATCATGATGGATATATGTCATCATTCTTTGTCCAAACACATAGAACATACTACACCTAAGGGAAACTATGGATTTTAATGTATCAATGTAGGTCCATCAGTTGTGGCAAATGTATCACTCTGGTGGGGAATGTTGATAATGGAAGAGGCTGTGCATGTTTGGGAGCTGGGGATATACGGGGAAATCTCTTTATCTTCTCAATTTTGCTGTGAACCTGAAACTGATCTATAAATATAAAGTGTTTTTAAAACAAAAAATCAAGAAGCAAAAACAAAAATATCACATTGAATATACTGCAAAATTAGAAGTAAAACTTTAATAATTGCTCTTGAGTTGAAGAAGAAAGTAAAATAATAAATGAGGACACTGGGAGCACTATGCCAAATCATGTTGGATGTAGCCAAAGAGTTCAGAATAAAATGTATTGCCTTAAATGCACTCTTTATAAAATAGGAAATCATATTTTAAGTGAAATAAGCATTTAATTAAAAAGTTAGAGTTGGGTATAATCATGGAAATCCAAACAAACAAACAAAACAAAACAGAGACAGCCTAGCATAGTGATTAAGATTGGACTCCAGCGTCAGATTACTCAGATTTGAATTCAAGCTTTACCACCTACCAACTGTAAGACATTGAGAAAGTTACTCAACTGACTTTCCCTCCATTTCCCCATCCTTTAAGTGGAATAATAATAGTATTTTTTCATAGAACTGATACTGGGATTAAATGTGTTAATATTGTTAAAGCAGTTAAAATATTGATTACTTCACAGAGTCAATGCTATACAGGGACTATATAAGGTCATTTAAATGCTTGATTCATCAAAATTTTTTAAAAAGAAGGACTTAATAAAAGGAAAAAATAGAAGTTAATTAAATGGGAAAGAAACCAAAATACACACAAAGAATTGAGTGAATCAATAAAACCAAATGCTGGCATTTGATAAGATCAATAAACATTTGGCAAGTCTAGTACACTAGCTGCCTTTTAAAACTTTAGTGATGATTGAAATAAATTTAAATTTTCTATGCAACTCAAGAAAGAATACTAAAGGAAGACATTATACAAGGGCTTATTTTATTTATATAATTTCACCAAATGAAAACTATTTAATAGAGATGTCTGGGGACTAGACAGGCAATTTGATGAGTGATTGATTTTTAAGGTATCTTCCAGATATGAGTTATTATTCCATGATTTTGTCTTCTGAATTGTATTCTTTTTTGCTACACCAGGTTAAGTTACTTGAGATACTCCTCCAATAATATATAGGGTATTTGTAACGTCTAACAAATTTGCATAGTATAATCAAAGACATTTGGAATCTATAAAATAGTAAAATACTATTGACTATGTTGACAGACTATATGGACATCCATTATATTATCTATCTATGAAAAGATATACTATGTGGAATAGCGATAGACATAGATAAAGAGCATAAGTACTATGCATGCCAGAGGAAGAAGGGGCTTTTTGAGGTCAACATAATGGGGCATTTCATGGTTGAAGTTCAGGATGCATAAGTATACCCTGAAAGTCTGGATAGAGGAGCCCTATGCTTGTGTTTGGTATCTAAGAGAAATTTGTATGAGGGCAACAGTACCTTCCTCACACCACCATCCCTCTTCCCATGTCTGCATAAACAGGATTATTTTCTGGAACCTGAAGTATAGACACGATTAAAAATTCCCAAGGATTTTATCCATACCAGACACTCAACTTGTTCAGAGTTGTGATCCCAGTTCCATATGTTCCATGGCAAGTTTCTCTTTGCATAAATTATGGCCCTGAACATGCCATGGAACCAAGCTGGGATCTCTCCCAAAATGCATAATTGTTCCCATCTACATCATAAATCATGGGATTGAGTGGTACAGCTTTTGACAGATATGTGAGTCAATTTCAGTGTATGCACTGAGAAGCAAATTGGGTGGTAGAAGTCATTCTACCTGAGGAAATAACAGAATCAGTTCTTGTGCTAAATTCCACATGGCCCAACAGAGAAAGCCATTTGCTTATGGTCACATGTAATGAGCATAAGTAGTGCTTGCAATATTGACTTCCAAAATTCACTTATAAAAACACACTAATTTGAAAAGTTATGCTATTACTAAGACAAGAACAGCTGGTCTCTGGGTAGTAGCAGAAACTGAAATGACGAGAGTAGACATGAAGCTACACAGGGGAAATTTAAACTAAAATAAGAGGATCAAGAACAGAAACTTGAAATCTGCCAACTTTAAACAGAAGATATAGGAAATAAATATGGAGACTAAGCGAAATTGTGGGACTTCTATAAAAGAGGAAGGGGAGATTGGTATTTGGAAAGAAAAGAAGTAAGAGGTGGGGCAGAGAAATGAATATAATTGAATAACTATTATGTGCCAGACATTGTGATAAGAAAGAGAAAATTCAAGAACAGAACTACCAGGAATGTTAAGTGTCAGAAGTCTAATCTAAGACGAAATGAAAATGTATTTTTGCTTTGGTATTTAGGAGGTGGTTGCTATTTGCAATGAGAACAATATCATCCACCAATGCTGATGCTAGACATTGTATATACGACCATCTTGCTCTTGAGAGACTCATTCTTGTTGGAAAGTTGGATCTATAAACAGAAATGACTTTTGGTAAGTAAATTTAATAATACAGACAAGGAACTGTGGAACCTCAGACATAGAAAATCAGGAAGCTATTTCTCACTGTTTAGAAAGATTTATAAGCATACTTGATGGGTTTTTTTCTGCTATGCTCCTCATCCATAATGATCCTCATTTATGTCCATTTTGGTGACATAAATACATTTGGCATTTGTCCTCTCATTTCCACACTGAATCTGTCATCATTTCTTATCCACATTACTGTGATGGCCTCCAAACCAGTATCTCTACTTCAACTTTACCTCTATGTAATTTAAATCTCCAAGGACTGCCAGAATTATCTTTCCAAACTAAACCTGAATATATAGTACCCTTAATTAAAACACTCAGTGGTTCACTACAGACTTCAAGCTAATAATGGTAACACACAATTCCCTTAATTACCTGTTCTTGCTCCATGGAATCATGGAAATCTGAGCAGCTTTCTATCACAATACTTGTTGCACACTCATCCGTACATTCTTGTCTTTTTTGTCATCCTCAGATAGATCTTTTTCAGTTCTGTCCCCTTATTGTTTGAAACAAAGCCTGGCATATAGAACAACGCATAGTTTTTGATGGATTGAATATATAGGTATATAAAAACCTATAGAAATGTTTACTTTTGTCCATCTGGCAACAAATTATTTAAAAATTATAAAATTAACTGAATAAACACTGAAAAATTCATGTTTTATAAGCTTCTCATTATACATATTTTTCATAGCCTGTATCCTTTCATACAATTTTTGAACTATAAATACATGCCTTGCTTATTCTTCACCTAATCTTTGTAGCAAAAAAAAAAAAAAGAAAAAAGAAAGGAAGGCATCAGCCCTTTTAAACCATATTCCTCTTGGAACATGGGCTTTAAAGACAGATATTCTTATCCAGATTCTAGTCAGCAGATTAATTTAGCTGAAACCTCCCAAAGGACTGAACCGTGCATCTCTGTCCCCGGAGAGAATTTTGGAACTGCAACAACAGCTCCAAATAAGAAAAAGGCACTTCCTCAGATATTTCTTCTGCAACACTACAACTTTCAAACAATTAAGGAACAGAGCAGTTCCAAATCATTTAGCCTAGGATATATAAACACAGTTTTCTCTTCATCTTCTAAAGTCACACTGATCTTTCAGGATTCTAAGCAGATAGTCTGAAAGGCAAAAGATCACATTCAGCCCCATCTGCTTTCCTCTTCTGCCATTCATATAAAGAATACTTAATCCCCTTTACTCTGTTACATTCATAGTAATTTAGCCAGATATAAAAAATTATTGAAAAATGAAAAAGGTAATTTACACTAATTATATCAGTATCTGCAAACCTAAGATAAGCAACTTTATTAGTTCTCATAACTTTTCCAGTTAACTTTCCTGGACAGATGCCTCATAATGGGGTTTGAGATACCAGGAACATTAGTGATTTCTGGGTAGGACAATCCATAATGATTACAGAATTTCTACAGAATTTTTTAAGAGTTAAGGAATAAAGTCACAATACACATGATCACAATAAATTAAGTATAAATTTAAAATATAATGTACATATGGTATTGCAATCACTATGGAAAAGAGTATGCTAGTTCCTCCAAAAATTGCAAGTGAAACCATCAAATGATCCAGCAGTCTCATTTTTGGATATGATACCCAGAAGTGAAAGCAGGGTCTTGAAGAGATATTTGCATATCATGTTCATAGTAACATTATTCACCATATTCAAGAGGATAAGCAAACCAAATGTCCATCATCAGACGAACAGATAAACAATTGTGGTGTATACATACAAAGGAATATTTCTCAGTCTTAAAAAAGAAGGAAATCCTGTTCCCTGTGACAAATACAGATGAACCTTGAGGATATTATGCTTAAGTTAAATAAACCAATCACAAAAAGAAAATACTGTATGATTCCACTTATGTGAGTTATCTAAAGTAGTCAAATTCATAGAAATAGAAAGTACAATGGTGGTTACCAGGGGCTTGAAGAAAGGAGGAATGAGGAATTGTTGCCTAATGGGTACTGAGTTTTTGTTTTGCATGATATGAAAGTTCTGACCTATTAAACAACAAAGTGAATATACTTAACACCATTGCATACTTAAAAAATGGTTAAGGTTTTATGTGCTTTTTACTACAATTTAAAAAAATTATATGCATATCAATATATAAAACATAATAGAAGATTTTACAAATTATAAAATGTTAGAATGAATAGAACCTAAGTATTATTTACTCCAACATTTGATATTTTTACACATGACACAACTAACACAGAGGAAGCAATGTGCTTTGCAGAAGAGCACATAGCTCTTTCATGGATAAATTAGGTGCCAAACTCAGATCTCTTGAATTAGTGTAGAGCTCTTTTTACCGCACTAAGGTGACATTACTTTCTTTTATGTATTTTTTATATTTATGCCAAACAGGCAATGTGCATGGCTTTCTATTTTAAATGTTTTTTTTCTGACATATTAAATATATTTTATTTAATTCTTTGTTTCTTATGTAAAAAATATTTGTAAAATATCTCTACTCATTTTTCTACCCTTTCCATGTAACATGAAAAGTAGTTATTTTTGCCGTAGCAATTTTCCAGAAGAATCATTGCTTTTTTGGACATATGTTTGTTTTAAGTTAATTATTTCTATTCCTTTGGTATAATTCGTAAGAAAACGAGCTTCATCATGTCAGGTGTTTACCTAGTGAATCTCATTTCCCTCTCTTCTCCCTAACTGCAGCAGAAATAATTCAACACCAGCGATTTTAAATTTGTACTGCAGGAAAAAAAGTGGGCTATCTCCTCCTTATGAAAGAAGGTATCACAATAAATCACAAAAAGTAAGAGCACCATAGGGCTTGGTTGAGTTTGGATTTACAATAGCTGCTATTATTAACAAGTGCTTGACCTAAAGCTAACCAGGAGATTGAGTAAAATAAAATCCTAGAATTTTATAATGTTTTTCTAAGATGTGTCAGATAGGTAGATAGGTAGATAGATAGATTTAATTTTAGAATTATATACAATTAATATTTATATTATGCAATCTCCCTTTTGGACTACTTAATTGATTTCCTCTCCTACGCAATCAGCTGGCCAAGCCGTAAATGGGAATCACAGCAGACTCCAGGAAGCAAGGAATGCATTCAATGATTGTTAAGTATAAAGCATGATACTGCTGTTTCTTCTTACCTTGAATTTTAAAGACCTTGTTAAAGGCATTTCTCAATGGGACATTATATATATGGCTAAGGTATTTTCTCTCACTGAGAATTTTCTCTCCCTCCCTCCCTTCTTTCTTTTCTCATTAACAGAATAAGAAAAGACAGTGCAGAAATGTGAGGCCAAAAAGGAGATACTTTTGCTCCTGAGAAACTTGTACATATCATTAGAGATCCCTACAGATGGAATTAATACCAGACTCAGGTGGTGACAGTGCTGTTGCATTTGGCCTACTCCTAAGGAGCCAAAAGGAATAGGAAAATTTATTAGTATAAAACATGGACTTTAACAAGTTAACACTTACTAAAAACAGGATGGTCCTGTTAGAAAACACTTGAAATGTTATTGGTTGGAATTTAGCTTTGATTTTATGAAAAAGTACCTATACGGGGCACTGGGCTGCCTTAGTCAGAAAAGCACTGGACTCTTGATCTCAGGGTCGTGAGTTTGAGCTCCATGTTGGGTGTACAGATTATTAAGAAAATGAATAAACTTTTTAAAAAGATTTTATTTATTTATGTGTCAGAGAGAGAGAGAGACCACAAGCAGGGGGAGCAACAGCAGAGGGAGAAGCAGCCTCCCAGCTAGGCAAGGAGCCCAATGTGGAACTCGATCCCAGGACCCTGAGCCACCCAGACATCTTGAAAATAAATACACTTTAAAAAAAAAAAAAGAAAAATATCTAAAACCTAAAAATACCTAAAAAGAAAAAAAAACCAAAAAACTAGAGAACTATGGTATTCGTTGTGTTGTGTATTTTAATTAGAAACTTGATTTATATTTTAATGAAATAGAAAATTGCACAAAAATTTTTTTTTCCATAGATCGGGCAGGGGCAGAAAAGGTTGGGACAGGAAAGAATGAATCCAGATAAAAATAAGTGCTAAAGCAGGAAGGGGAGAGAAAATGATCACAAAATAATAAAATAGTACAATTTTTCAATTGAGCATCTTCAAATTCTTGGTCACTTTTTTTTGTAATATCTAAACACAAACTATCAGAATCTGTCCATGTTGACTCCTTTGTCCCTCAGAGCATGGGCACTGACTTTGCTTATTCTCTAAAGTTTACTCTCAAGTTTGACATAATTTACTAATATTAGATTTTATGGCTCTCAATGACCATCACCAGTACCATTCACAGGAAGTTCTTAACTGTATGTTTCCTTAAAAGTCAGTCATAAATCATGGTTTGGGAAAACATTTTTTTTCCTCTATAACTGCAAGTCTATTTTTTCTCCCCTTCAATCAAGTTCAGGGTCCCACACTCTGGTCTCTCTTCCACTATTAGAAAAAAAAATCATAATACAATAATATTTGTAGATTTGCGTGCTGCCCTCAATGTTCACATCTTATTTAACACTGGAAATATCAAAGTATATATAGTTTGGTTATTCCTCAGGTTTGGGATTTCCAAAGGTAATGAGTAGATCCTAATCTTACATTTACAAACCTAAAATGTTTCATAGATGTATAGATGTGCTCTCTCTTGCCAAGACAAATTTAAGCTTCCATTACAGAATAGACAAAATATACAAATACACATAGGCATTATTATTCTCTTACTATCTTGATAAGTAGGGTAAATCATTTCAGAAAATATTCCAAAGACATGAGCATGTGGAAGAAGGAAGGAAGGAAGGAAGGAAGGAAGGAAGGAAGGAAGGAAGGAAGGAAGAAAGGAAAAAAGAAAGAAAGAAAGAAGAAAGAAAGAAAGAAAGAAAGAAAGAA
>NW_027397064.1:47247847-47482042 GCF_003265705.2 Callorhinus ursinus
AAGAAAGAAAAAGAAAGAAAGAAAGAAGAAAGAAAGAAAGAAAGGAAAGAAAGAGCGGGAGAGAGGAAGGAAGAAAGAAAGAGTTATAGGAAAGCAACAGCTTCAAAAGAGCATAGTATATTATAATCATACATAAAGCATGTTCTTTAAGTCAGAAGATTTTGTGATGATTTAGTTAAAAATTTATTAAAGGCAATTGAAAAGTGATAAAATTATTAAAAACAAACATTTTAAAAAGACTAGTTTTGGGAAAGACAAGATGTATTCCAAGTTTCTGCACCTATGTCTCATTAAAATCTGTAATAATGGGATTAAGATTTCTTATCTCAACCTCATATGAAGTAATTCAATTTGCTTCTCTTTCCTTATTTAAAAATTTTTTCAGGTTTTTTTTTTTTTTTAAATGAAAGAAGGAGACTTCACCACTTGTGTGTAGCTTTGAACTTAGTCATTCTTGCAGGGACCTGGATTCTTCTCTTTCAGAGAAGTCTGGGTTGGATCAGCACCTGCTGGCCCCAAGGAGCAGCAGAAGAAGGGGCAGTAGTAGATACACTTGGGACTTGGGGTACACCTGGAGATATTTGGACTTAGTCTCCGGTGCAGATTCCTCCCTCCTCAGGTCCTTTGGCTTTTGTTCCCCTAGTCCTTTGAACTACACTACACTCGTGTATTTCCCACTTTCTGGAACACTCTTTCCAGTGTATACTCTTCCTATTTAATCCCTTGTTTTTGCCAGTCTCCCACACTAGATAAGCCATCTATTATATGGTTATATGTACTTCTACAACATGGAATTTACAACATACGTGACTGGAATAATACGTCTCCAAATGAAGTGTAAACTCCTTAAGAGCAGGTACCATGTCTGCTCTGTTCTTAGTTATATATTTCACACGTTACAAATAGAAGTTTTCTAGCATATAAGATATATAATAAATATCTGCTGAAAGGATAAATGAAACCACTCTAGTAGTTAGGGCATTTAGAATGAAATACTAGGGACTCAAGTTTAAAAAATGGTTGGAGAAAGAGAAACTCAGGAAGGAATAGAGATGAAATGAGTTTCCATCATTCTTTCTCTGGATGGAGATTCTATCTCAAGATTGTAAGACATCGGTATATGAATTCAATCTAATTAAATGTTTTGTAAAATAAAAGTGACTTAAAAAAAAAAAGGCATTTGAAATGTGGTTACAAAACCCAAGGCTGATGATTAATCATTCAAAGGTTTAGGGAACCTGGGGTAAGCTCAATACTGATTGCCATTTTGAGAATACTAATTCCTCTTGATGATCCTTAGTTTTATTTAAGACTCAGAAAGGAAAGTAGGAACTGATACACAGCGATGATTCCTTGAAGAAAAACAATTAAAAATAAACTTATTAAATTCTAACAGGCTTAAATAATGTGCTATCATTTTGAGGTGACTCCATTTTCGTTCTTCAGGTGACAATAAATATTTTATAACTTCCAATAAAGTATTTTGACACATAGTGCCATTTGTGACAAATATAAGAGCTAATGAAGAGAAGGGTTATATGAACTTCCTTGCTTGAACTACTCTAACTTAATTATAAACAATTTATAAGTCAAAACAAGAAAAATTAACAAATAAAAATGACTGAGAAGAGAGCATGAGGGTTGTTGAAAGAGCAGAAGTGAAAAAAAGCATCAATAGTTGCAGAAATATCTGTAAAGCTGTGCTTCTGAGATTACTATTTATAAAATAAAATAGTGCTACATGTGAATATTTCCAATTCTTTATTTGCACTGTTCTTGTTTGACACAATTTTGAACATAATTTTACAAGACTGAGGATAAAATTTAATTTTTGAAGCTTCATACCAATTTTTTATAACTATCCCCATAAAATTCATATCTCATTAAGAAATATGAACAGTGGGGGATTATACTCTTTCTTCATTACCCTCTTCACACAGGTGTATTTCCTCAGGGTAGTGACTCATATCAAGCACTATATAATATATTTTGTAAAATAAGACTCACTTGATAGAGTTTTTCTCACTCATTCAGAAAGCATTGACAGGTGCTCATCATGTACCAGATACCAAGAATGCAGAGATGAAAGAGCAATACCTGCAGACATGTGAGAGGATGACTATATGAATCATCATAAAATGACAGTAAACTCATACAACCATAGTGTTGATGTAAATTTCTTATTCATCATTCTCTGAAAAATGGTTATGAGCATTATTTTGTTTCAAATTCAACGTTCCACTCTTTACTCTTTTAAGAGAGCCCTTTTAATTAGATAATTACTAAAAATATATATATAGGGGTGCCTGGGTGGCTCAGTCATTAAGCATCTGCCTTTGGCTCAGGTCATGATCCCAGGGTCCTGGGATCGAGCCCTGCATCGGGCTCCCTGCTCGGCGGGAAGCCTGCTTCTCCCTCTCCCACTCCCCCTGCTTGTGTTCCCTCTCTCGCTGTGTCTCTCTCTTTCAAATAAATAAATGAAATCTTTAAAAATATATATATACATATATAAAACAATATGGTCTATGGGATTTCAGTACACAATGAAGTAAAGAAGCTGTGAAGCTGTGACTTCTGAGATCTGATTCTGAGAGCAGCATATGGACTGTGGCTTGGATTCTTAGGAATACATAGATAGATTAGATAATAGAGAAAAACCGTATGCTGGGAAAACTTTTTCACATACTTATTGCTTATAAGAAACACATTTAAAACCTTAAGGACAAAAGTATTGAATGTAATATTGCTTATCAACAATACTGCAATAAAAATATTGAATATAGTTATGGAAAAAGACATAAAAACCTAATATTAAAACCTACCTCAATATCAGATGAGATAGACTTTAGGAAAAAACTCAACATGAAAAATCAATCAACATTTACAATAGCCAAGTATGGAAGCAACCTAAATGTCCATCAGTAGACAAATGGATAGGAAAATGTGGCATATATACACAGTGGAATATTATGCAGCTGTAAAAGAGAATGGGATAGTGCCATTTACGTCAGCATGGATGGATCTAGAAGATATTATGCTACATGAAGTTAGACTGAGAAGACAAGTACTGTATGATTCCACTCACAAGTGGAATCTAAAAAAAAAAGGAATAAACAAACAAAAAGCAGAATCAGACCTATAAATACAGAAAACAAACTGATGGTTGACAGAGAGGATGGGGGTGAGGGGTTGGGCAAAATGGGTGAAGTGAAGTGGGAGATATAGGCTTCCAGTTATAGAATTAATAGGTCCTGGGAAAAAAGGCACAGCATAAGGAATACAGTCAATGATATTGTAATAGTGATGTAACAGGGCAGATGGTAGCTACACTTGTGAACATAGCGTAATGCCTAAAATTTCAAGTCACTAAGATATATGCCTGAAACTAATGTAACATTGTCAACCATACTCAAATTAAAAAAAATCATAAAAAATCAATCTACATATGAAAGGACTTTAATAATCAGAGACATACAAGCTAAAACCACAGTGAAATCCATGCTCAATATCCCCCGCCCTCCCACCCAATATTATGCTAGCAAAGTAATAAGGCTGATAACACCACTTGTAAGGATGCAGAGCATCGGTGTTGTGTTGAGAAAGTGGATTGATTACCACCACTCTGGTAAACAATTGGGAATTATTCAATAAAATAGAAAGTGAACAGTCTCCATGTCCCTTCAATTTTATTATTTTTATTCTAGAGAAATCCTTGCCCCTGTGTAATATTAAACATGGAAAGACCATACCCTATGCTGTTCATAACAGCAACAACTGTTAAGTACCCAAATACCCAAATGTCCACTGACAGAAGAATAGATAATTATACTGTGATTTTTCACACTAGTACTATGGAATATCCTACAGCAGTGAAGACAAATTAGGTACAGGCGTCACTTTAGAGGAGCAGAAATTTAATTATTAATCTAAAAGCAAATTGTGAAAGAATACCAAATTATCCCGCACACATGTTACAAATTTTAAAAAGCAAATGCTGTATATGTGAAACTGTGACGAAATTTTGAATAAAGCAATAATAAAACAGAAAGTTTATAGTGATTACTTCTGGATGGGAGGGAGGAAGGGGGTAAAAATGGAGACTGTTATATAGTAAATATGGTAAACTGATATGTAATAGTTATAATTTCACTTTCTCATGTAGAGTATTGGATAGAAACATGTTAGTTTTCTTATGTTTCTTTAAATTATACATGCATTTATATGCTTTTTTGTATGTTCAGAATATTCCATAATAAATATTTTACAAACAATTTATAAATTAATGAATAAAAGCTGAATAGCTAAAAGAGTGAATGATCAGATAAAGTATTGTAGAAGGATGTGTTTCAAACTCTGTCCTCCACAAAGTTAACACTATGTCTCCAGTATGGGCTCTGGGACTAGAATTATGATTTAGAATCCTTTCCTAGTGGTACCTTCCCAGCCTTAACAATTTGTTTCTCCCATATAGATATCTATTCCTAATATGGTATCAAATTACATTTTGCTCTTGTGGAATGTTGGTGGTGCCACCTTTTCCAAGAGCCAGACCACTTCTCCATACTGACTATCCTGTTTCCAGTATGGAGAAGTTCTGATAAAATCTTACAGATTAAAAGTAGTATTAACAGCAACAAAGTAATAGCAAACTTGAAAATAGTTATAACTTTTGAATATCTATGGCAGAAATAAACATCTTAAGAATATAGTTTTATAAAACCTTCTTGGAAAAATACACTGCTTTTGGCAATTCAAGTAAGCAATTATCTTGCAAAATAAAATTTTACAGTGACATTTTAAAGGGGTTCTTCTAAGAGAACTTCTCTTTCATGAGTGGCTAATTGCAGTTTTGGATGGACAGTTTGGCATTTAAAATTGAAGGTAAGTTAGTTCCTGAAACCAATTACACCCACAATCACTTTTTTTAATGTACACTTTTACTTTGTAAGTGATTTAGAGAATATAAAGTACTTTAAAACAACAAATACTTATAAAAATTCTAATAAAACAAGATTTCTTGTGGGCCCCCCATGTCTGTCATAATAGCTACTGCTAAAAGATGCAGATACTCAATGAAACATTTTTCTTTTTTTTTTTCCACTTTGACAGTATACTTAAATATACAGTGATTTCCTAGTCTCTACAATTCTCAACTTAACTATATTGATACAAAATAAGTTACTACATTGATAAATGACATACATAGCTTTGTATCCACTGAGTTGTTAAAAATGTTTAAATTGAAAATAATGGACAATTTTGAGAATTTTTAGACAGAAGAGTTCTTCAAGAATGCTATCATATATTTATTCATTTCCATATACCTCTGGAAACTGAGATTTTCACTTTCTTGTGGTAGCTACTCAATAAAGATTTATTAGGTTATTTTAAATTAAAAGAGTAAAATCATCTACACATTTACCCATGGTATAGATAGCTTATATAAATTCACTTCACTTGGAATAGGACACCAATACAAATGTAAAAATAAAAATAATTTACTAGTTAATTCAAATAAGTGAAGAATCAGTGGGGAGATGGTCAGAAAATAGAAACCCATTATGGTACTGGCATGTACCTAAACACCTATTTCTTTTAACAATCACTCATAAGCACTTACTGCTTAAGTGTCATAAAAATTACAGAGATTGATAATGCATAGTCCTTGGACTTTATGTGCTTTCTAATTAGAGAGAGAGAAAAAATAAGTATATATATTACTGTGTGTGTGTATGTATATATATATATATATGATACAAAATGAGCACAGTGAACTATATGAAGTTCTCACTTTAAATCATGGTGAAACTAAATTAAATTGTTTTCCTTGGCCTTCCACTCATCCATGCTTTTGCAGAGGTGGTTCATTTTGTTTATGATGACTTCATCTCTTGTATAACCATCTGGTGAATAGAGCTCCCCACTTAATCGAAGTCCTCTGGAAAAGACTATCTCTATCCCCCAGATAATCTTATGTGTTTTGCATGTTTCCACTGCTCTTTGAATATCCTTTCCTTATAGCAATAGTTTCTATGCCTGTATGATGATTGCTAACATAGATTATATTTACCATTAATGTCCTTTAGCACTTAATGGGCATTTAAAAATATTTTGGACAACTTAATCTATTATACAAATACCTAAATTTCTAATAAAATTACCTCTACTAAGATTCTAAATTAATCACAGAATTAAAATGGAATACTTATTTGGATAAAGAGGATTTGTACAAGTTTAAGATTTGAGACAGATCTGACCTTACAAAATGTAATAAAAAGCAGCCTGTGATAACACACAAAATCCCTGGATTCAAAAGAAGTAGTGGATTCAAGGTTAAGGTTTCTACATTACTCCCTGTATCATCTTGGATGATCTTTTAATCTAAGTATTCATTTCCTAAATGGTAAAAGGAATAGATTTCTGCTCCACTTAAAATAGGATTAGTGTGATAAAAAGAGATAAATGTGGTGAAGTCACTGGGTAAATGAAAAGAATTATACAAATTTAGAGCATTAATAAATTATGAAGATGGAAATTTAATATAGTATGAATATATCAAAGAAATGACCTGGTGTCTCAGATTTCTTAAGAAAAGAAAATGTGGAAAATATGGATTGAATGCATGAAGATAGGGAAGAATTAATGCACTTTAACTACATAGTGATAAAATGGCATTTTCCTAAGCATTAAATTTGACGATACAATGAATATTTTATGTCACTTTGTGAAATTCTTGCTTTGTATAAATATCAGAAAAGATTTTCTAGGTATATAAACTATTGTAAAAACTGGAAAATTCTCTACCAATATCCAACACTGATCAGGTACCGAGAAACATAGATCTCTTATATAACTATAATGCTTATTTGTTAAAAGTCACTTGGATTTTTCAAAATATCAAGTTGCCTCAATAGACAATAGTCTTGCCAAGGAACAACCAAATCTCCAAAAATATTTATTTTTAATACTTGGTCATTATACATGATATGCAGATATTTAATAAACACCTTTATTGCAACAGATTTGAAATAACTTAGGACCATATTAAGTGAATAAATATAAAAAAGAATCAGAAATACATTAGAATATGAACATATTATAAGTAAGCATAACACTAAAATTTAGGTGGCAGACAACAAAACTTTATTTTCTGCTTAATCTCTAGAATCTGATATTTTAAAAATATTTTTATTTTGAAGTCAGAAAACATAATTGATTATTATAATCTAGTTTTAAAGATAATGCCTGAATCAAATATCATTGCTGATATTTGTTATGGAAGCATTTATTACACGACACCTGGCTGATAACAGTAAGTATAACTTGTTGTCTAAAAATTATTTTAGCATTTTTTGCATCTCCCTTTTGCAGCCAAAGTGAAAAGATTAGTTATGCTTACCTTTGGCAGGGTTAAGGAGGTGAAATAAAGTACAATTTAAGCATCAAATTATCATTAAAAATTCCATATGCCAACATACCATTAAAAAATTATACAAACTAAATTGTTAATGCACTGTGATATCTCTCTAGCACCTAATACATTTATTTAGAGGTCCTGGGCTTGAATTTCTGCTGAATGAATATTAACTGTAATTTTGAGTAAAAGCTTTGATGTTTCTGAACCAGAAATTTTTTCATCTAAAGGGAGGTAAAATACACACCTTAAGGGGTTATATTAAGAGAGGTAACACACACACAATTAATTTAGAGTGTGTTTTAGTAATGAAAGGTAATTTTGTGATTAAGAATTTTTAAAACTTTTTTGTCTGTTTCTGGTTAGTGTTTTCAAAACAGTGATGCCATGCCGGACTCCTTGAAGAATATCCTGGACATAAGAGGAATCATCTGGAAAAATGAATGGAATTGCTTTCACAGTTATTTTCTGGACTGCTCTTCCTGGTCATGCAATATTAGCTTTCATTTCTCTATCTATGTTTAGCATTCCCCCCACTAAGTTTTGTTCAATTAATCATTAATTAGGATATATTGTGTGTCAGGAAATATCTTAGGTCCTACTGAATATTGTGAAAGTTGAAGAAAACAAAACAAAACAAAATATAATTCCTGATCTAGAACTTACAGAACAGTGAAGGAGAAAACCATTAATTAAGGAATCACACAAATAAATGTTCAATTGCAACTATAATCAATATATGGCTAGAACTATTAATAAAAATCTTATTTCTAATGGAAACTGACCTAGTTTGGGAGCTTAGAGAAAGATTCCAGAGGATAGAATATTAACTGAGGGTTTTTTTTTTTTTTAAGATTTTATCCATTCATTTGACAGATAGTGAGAGAGCACAAGCAGGGGGAGCAGCAAAGGGAGAGGGAGAAGCAGGCTCTCCGCTGAGCAGGGAGCCCAATGCGGGGCTCGATCCCAGGACTCTGGGATCATGACCTGAGGCAAAGGCAGACACTTAACCCACTGAGCCACCCAGGCGCCCCTTAACTGAGATTTAAATAATGTATGGTAATTACATTGGTGGAAAGGAGTGGATGATAAAAAGAAGCATATTCCAAACAGAAAGACCAGTATGTACAGGCTTCCTGAGCCAGGGAAAACTTGCATTCGATGAAATGAAAGATCATTGTGGCAGGAATGTGACAAGTCAAGGGAAGAACACTACAAAGGTAGAATATTTTATTCTTTTACAGTCCTTTATACTATTCCAACTCATCATACCTCTAACTCCTAGGCTACTAATTTCTGCCAGTCATTCACCTTGCATCAATTGCTTGGCTTCACTTCTTGGGCACTATAGTTTAATTATATATGCCATATTCCAGTTACAGCCCAATATTAGACATTCTTACTGGGTGTCTTCTGTAACTTTTTAAAAAAGATTTATTTATTTATTTGAGACAGAGAGAGGGGGTAGTAGGGGAAGAGGGGAAGAGAACCCCAAGCAGACTTCCCACTGAGCATGGAGCCTGATGCAGGGCTCCAACTCATGACCCCGAGATCATGACCTGAGCCAAAATCAAGAGTCCAATGCTTAACAGACTGAGCTACTCAGGTGCCCCACCTTCTATAACTTCTTGATCAAGAAGAGAAACAAAGACCTACTTACAGTCTCCTTGCCTCTCCCACACCAACACACGCCAGTGCACATACTGCATTTAGGATTTCCTTAGCTTTACAACAGGCTAGTAGAAGTATATTTTTGCCAGATAAAACTAAATCCTTAAAATTCAATAAAGTTTTTCTACCCGTCTTTCTAAAGAGCAGATGGCAAAGATGGCAAACATGTCTCTCCAAAAAAGAATGTACAGTTTTCCTTATACTTGTAGCAGGTGATCAAAGAGTATGCTTTGTTTTTAGATATAATCTCTGCAGCTACCTCCTATGTCCTACACACTGCTATTAGGTTACAGCTCTGGTTATGACTCTACATGCTTTTAAATTTATACCTTATTTAACTTCAAATTATGACAGGAATGGCACTCTGAGTTGGATCTATACCTAGTACAGGATTTATCTTAGACAAAATTGTAAGGTACACAAAATTCTTTTTTAATGACTCGGTATAATCCAAGACCTGCAGGATTTAGATTTTTGGTGGTATTTCTCTGACGTTGCTCCTTATTGAAACTCTTTTCATATTGTGATTTTTGAATTCTGTTGTTTTTTTCTATATTTATTGATTGAATATTTTCTGTAAGGAATCAATTCTCTTATTTTTTTGTTTCAAAATGGTCTCATTATTTAGTCAATGAATTACAATTTTTTATTAGTATTAGTTATTTTGGTGCTCAAATTGTCCTAGATTTGGTCAGTGGAGTCCTTTTAAATGGCTACTGTGTTCTTTGACTTGTACTTATTAACCTCTGAGTTCTACCTTGCTTTTTGTTACTACAAAGATATTCCAGGCACAGCTTTTACTTTTCCTGCCCTTGGCCTAAAATCACCTGGTTTTCATAATAATAAAAACTAATTTGGGGAATAGCCATTAATGGATACCAAACTAGTGGTGAAAGTTTAAAAAGTAACTCTACTGTACGGTGATTACCATAACATAAAAAAAAAAAGCCATTGACATTAAAAAAAAAAGTAATTCAACATTGTATTTATATAGTCTTAAAGCTGCCCCAACTCTATCCCACAAGCATCTTGCCCTAAGATGCTTTTAATTACAATGGAAAAAATAGTAATTTTACAATGAAGAAAAAACTAGCAGATGCCATCTTAACCAAGTTATCAAAGCTGAACCACTGCCAGTAAGGGATAAAATTAAATCATGCTCCTCCTGAAACTATACACAGAAAAGGAACCAGCATCAGGAATGTGGTACTTTTCAAAACAATATATAAGCATAATCTAATCATCAGGAAAAAATTAAATAAACCATGCCTAAGGGATATTCTACAAAACAGCTGACCTACCCTTTGAAAGGTCAATCTTGTGACAAATAAAGACAGAAAAAGTGTTGTGATTAAAAAGACTAAAAAGACATGACAACTGAATGTAATTCATAATCTGGAATTTTCTTTTGCTACAAACAATATTATTGGGATAGTTATTAAACTGTCAGATCTGATCAAATGTTGAAGATTATATATTATCTTACAATATTAGTTTTCTGATTATGATAACTGGACTAAAGCTATATTACAGAGTATCTTGATTTTAGGAAATAGACAATAAAATATGCAGGGATAAATAGGCAGCTACCCTGTAAATTCCTTTCAAATGATTCAGAAATGAAATTCTATCTTGAGAGTAAATATGGTAAAAATATTAACATTTGGGAAATCTAGGTAAAGAGCATACAGATATTCTTTGTGCTACTCTTGCAATTTTCTGTCAGCCTGAAATTGAACATTATACTACTATAATCAAAGAAAAAAATATAAAGAAAAATATTTGAAGTGACTCTTTTGGAAAAGTGTGACTACTCCTTGCAATGACATTCAGCGTGGTGCCGGACATCTCAGAAGTGATCTTGGTTTTTGTTTTTTTTTTTTTTTCTTTCCTTTAAATAAGTAACAACCCCCAAAGGTAGCTAATCATTAATTCATTTAATATTTTTATAATTCTACAGATCATAGTAACTTATTTAAATTTTATGTGGTTTTAATTGGAACAATATTGGAATTTCAGGAAGATAAAGAGAGAGAGAAGTCTCACAAATTCAGAAAATAAAATAATTGGACTAGATGACGAATTTAAAAATGAAGGAAACAGCAGAAACCACTGCCTGCTAACAGATTCCACTTCTTACTGACAGACATTAGCAAAAGGAGGGAGCTCAGAAGGACTTTGGCTATTAATTATTCACTGTCCAAGGTTGCAAGGCTTTAAAAAAGGAACTTAAGATCAACTTAAATCAGGTCAGATTTCTCATTAGGCTTTCTTTCTCCTATTTATTTTTTCCTACTTACCTCCTCTCTCTACATTTGTTGGGACCTAATGGGCATTGATGATTCTCTATAGGGTGATATGGCCAGAAATTCATTGCTGACCTTTAACAAATGATTTAGTACATTTTTTAACATACAGAGAAAAATAGTTAAACTTATTATTTTTTTTACCTATAGAAATATTCTATAAGCATGCCAATCATGAAAAGATTGTGGGTCAGACACCCTAACACTAATACTAATACTAGTCTGGTATATAACTGAGATACTTTTCCACTTACATTTGGTACAGAAAAATATATGACAGGGTGTTTTGTTGTTGTTGTTGTTTTTAAGAAATCCTTAAGAAACTTATGGAATTAAAAAAAATCAGCCAATATGGCACACAAAAAAATATATAATAGCATATCTATTACTAAAATTAAAATTAAAATATATACTGCTTATAAAGACTCAAAATAGGCTTATTTCCTCTGGTGGCTATGTGTACAAAAATATTAATATATTCTGTGTTTACTGTACATGGTTATTGTTCTTTGGCTATTTTTCCCCTGTACAAATTTAAATATTAATGAACTAATACTAATCTCTTTAGAATACAGCCGATAAGTATGTTTTTGTTCTGAAATTATACTAGCATGATTTTCCTTAAGATTTATGTAAATTAAACCCCTACCAGCACCTTGGCTCCATTTGTTTAGTTTTATGTGTTTTTTTATTTTTTTTTGTTTTGGTTTCATTTTTAAATAGATGTCAGTTATTGGTATAATTAAAAACAAACTGTATCCTTATGGAATTCAATATTCAAATCTAAATACATTTATGTTCATTTTGTATTCCACCCTACAGATTAAGTGAAATGAAATTTTGGTCAGGTGCTTTTCTGAAGTCATTTCCTCATTCTCCTCTAATTCAACTAGGTTGGCCAAACTGTTTCACAGTACACCCCAGTGAGAAAATGCTCTGTGTTTTCACAGTATTCTTGGTATTCACCATAATGTTTGATGCAATTTGATCTCCCTTCCATCTTCACAGTCATGCTTTCCTTAGGCTTTGGTTGCTAGGGAATTCTACACTAATCTAGTCAATCTATAGGAACTGCTTTGTAGTGTCAATCAGGCCAGTGTTGGCTTATGACTCAGAACACACAGCTGGCTCCTACTCATGGTAGAGCAGGGCTTTACCAAGAGAACTCCTTTGTAAATAACAGCTTTTGATGGATCATGGAACTTAAGGTAGATGGGATACAATATAAACCAGAATGGACTAAAAATTACAAATGAGTGAGGATCGATATATTGGCTATTCCAAAAAGGTCTAAATATCGTTAAAGATATTGAAGAGTGAGATACAGGAAAAGAGATCAGAAAATGAGGTTGGGTAATTGGGACTCCAGAGGTGGTGTGGCAAGTTCCAGCAGCAGTAATTTTCAGGTTGTGGTAGTGGGGGAGGGTAAACAAATCACTGGGAAGTGAGGTAGCCATAAACAGCAAGTTTAAGATGTTCTATAGGTCATGGGTATCTGCTGTTCTTGGGTATCAGGAGAAAAGTAACACTGAGACAGTAACTATGAGTCAGGAACAGGATGAGCAACTGTTGTGGTTTTATAACTAAAAGTCCCTGGAGCCTTCATAGTCCTGGGCCAGCTGCAGCAGTTCGCCACCTTCAGTGAATGAGGAATGAGAGCAGGAGTGAAGAAGTTAGCAGTTTCCTAAGAAGCAAGAATTTTGTAGGAAAAGGAAGGTATGACTCTCAGGAAATGACATAAAAGTGAAGAAAGACCTTCTCTCCCCCATTACGTATTACTTGGGAGGAAAAAAAAAAACAAACCAATGTTGAGAAAGCCAGCAAAGGAGTTTTTGCAGAGGATAACGAGATTCAGTTAAGGCAAGGAGATCTAAAAACACACTGTGACAGTATTGAGGACAGGAACTGTGCTTGGAGAGCAGAAGTTTACGCGTCCGTAGGGCAAAGATACTGGGGAGAAAGAAAGGGATGGAGGATAAAGAGAGACCACAGATGGATTTATGGAAAATTATGGGATTTAAGTTCAGATGATACAAAATGAGCAAAATGATAAATTATGACTTTTATGATGACTGAGATAAACAGGGAGAAACAATGGAATCAATAATATAGACTCTATAGAAAAACAGGGCCATAAAACTATGGTCTGGAATGTTTTATCTGGTAGTATGTTGATTTCTGGGCCTCCACCTCTTGGGCTGCACAAAATAGTATTTCAGTGATAATAAGTTCCCTCAGTTCCCTAGATGGTGTGACCAAGATGAGAGAGGCTGCTCCCTGAGACTTTTGTTCCAAGGTGGCGGTTGGGGGGGGGGAGGGCGAGGCTGCTGCCTCAGTTTTGCGGGAGAAGACCTCCTTTTCTCTAACCTGTGTCTACTAGTTGGGCTGAAGTTCACCCAACATGATGCATCTTCTTGCCTGGAATTTAGCATTGTGGTAACAGTGGATTTCCATCCACTTTATTTGCATTTCTATCATTTGATCCATAAGCATTTGCTATGTGCAGATACTTCTCTTTTTTTTTCTTTGCCTTTCCAGCTGATACTGGAAACAAAAACAAAAACAAGCATCCCATGTTACAATATGCTCTTTAAAAATATAATTTTACACAGTAGAAACCTTACACAATTTTAATTTGTGAGAGAAATTGAGAAAGCCTTGGCCTTCATATACTAAAAATGACCTTTATATGTGTATTTCCATCATTCATCTAAATGTCATAGGGGAAACTGTTGCTGCTTTATGGTTGGTTCAGCTTTTAACACCTTTGGAATTTTGTTTTGAAAATGAATGCTAGAGGAATCATTTCTGTTAAGTACTGAATATTTAACAACGTTGATTTTCATGGTGCTGATATAATAGGTAAAAACAGTGCTTTTTGATGTAGCTGCTTCCAAAGCATTATTACAAATTTCTTCTCACATTATCTTGAATTCATACTTGCTATCCACACTTGAAATTACCTGGAAATTTATATGCTGCCTTCTTATTAGATGTATTAGATGTGGTAAGATGCCACAAAATCATTTACTAATAAAATTAAGTAGATAGATTTTCCACTAGCTGAGGATAAGATTAAGGAGTGATTAGTCAATAACAAGAAATAAAACTTACTTGAGTCATCATTTTTTTATTTTTATTTTCCCAAAAAGAATAAGTCTCTGGTAGACACTAGATTCAGAGAAAGCTTAATATAATTATGTACCTGTGAAATTTTACCAGCTTTGACAGAAATGCCTCTGAGAAATTTAACAACTCAATTAATGTCAAGGGATCTTATGTGCCTTTCATAAGCAGAGAAAAAAATCCAGAAAAGAAAACCTGTGCACATTAATACTTTTGCATTTTAAAATTACTAACATATTAATGTTTCCCCTGAAGCCATGATAGCATATACATGCTAGAACATGCATATATACCGAGTACATGAATAAAGCATAGATTTTTAAGAACTATTTGTGGAAATTTAAAGAAAATGATCAGTTAAGACACAGTAAAATTAAAGGAAAATTGACCATCTCACAAAATGGTGACACCTATTTCCTGGTGAATTTTGTGTGGCCGAGAATGGGAACATTAGCATCAAAGTTTCAGAAGCATGACTGTTTTAGCTTTTTGAGATTGAGGCAGTTTACAGAGATGGACTTAACCAATGCAAGATACTGATGTGGATTAAAAATAGCACAAAATATGGCTGGTAATACTTGTAGGAACATGGTCAAAATATGTTCTGCCTAACCTAGTGAATTGTGGCTAGCAGATTTTAAGACAAATAGCAATTTATATGGTTAAATTAGTAAATTTAACTGTTACCAGATCAGGAAACCTATGTATATGTGATGAATATATTTTCTTTCTATGGTAAGCAATCCTCCATGAGAAATCAATTTTTAATCTAAACATAAATTGAGGCTTTAGAAATTAGAACAATGGAAGTCTATTAGATAAATGTGTCCAGGATAACACAGTCAGTTGATACCCTCCTCCAGAGGGGTAGCCTTACCAGTTGGAGGTAAGTCTATTGACAAAGGTCCTCTCCCTTCTGGACCTTGTTGGTAGTCATGGCCCACCTTGGCTTTTTAAGATCTTGAGTCTCCACAAGCCTGAGCTTACCACCCTTCCTTCTGAGGAACATAGCCCGCTTTTGATAGACATTCAATATGGTTAGAATCTAATCTTAAGAATATTTAATGTACTTTTACTCCTTATGTTGTATTTTCATATATTAAATGCCAAGGTTTGGAAACACAGCATTATTGACATTTGGGGTTGGATAATTCTTTGTTAGGAGAGTCTGCCCTGTGCATTGGAGGATGTTTAGCAGCTTCCCCACTCTCTACCCTACTAGATCCCAGTAGTACCCTGTTCCCAGTTGGACAACCAAAACTGTCTCCAGATATTGTCCAATGTCCCAGGGTGGGGCAAATATAGCCCTGGTTCAAGAGAGCTGATTTAGCCTGCCATATTACCTTAGAAAGCAAAAAGAAACCTGATTTCCAAATTTTTTGGACTATCCTATAGTTGCTGTAGCCTGACTGCACATGTGTTGATGGAGTTTTCTAAATTGTGTGGGGTTTTTGTTTTGTTTTGTTTTGGTTGTTTAGCACTGTAGTTGCTCTATACTTCTACAAAAGAGACATTTTGTAGCCTCCTGCTGTAAAGATAACTTCTTTTAAAAAGCCATTTCCCATGTTGGTGACTAAAAAAACAATTAAAATATGTTATTAATTCTCCCTTCATTTTCTTTTTTCTTATCCTCACTTCCCCCTGTGGCTATGGGCGCATTCCTGTTCCTCCTGTTGAGGACAACTCCCTAAAGCAATTTTATAGTATTTGCTGTCTTCAGTTTCTTTCCTCCCAATTTCTGACCAGGCTTTTCTGCTTCCACTCTTTCACTGAAGATGCTCTAAATCATCAGTCATCTCCAACAACAGTACTCTGTGCTCATCTGGCTTGACTCACCGGTAGCATTTAACACACATGATTTCTAGCATTCATGAAACAATTTCTTTGTTTCCCTGGACACTACACCTGTCTGGTTCTCCTTCTTCGGAGCCCACTCCTTCTTACTTTTTATTTGCCTCTTCCTCCAAATCCCCAGACCACTCTCTCTGCATGAAAGGTCTCCGTCCTTGAACACCTCTCTCTCTAATCCACACTCCTTTCTTAATGATCACTTTTATTACCCTGACATCAAAATAAGAATGACTCTCAAACCTGAATATTTAGCCCGGCCACTTTTCTAAACTTCAGACTTGGTCCAACTTCACTTGGATATCCAAAAAGAAGTTCAAACTTCATTTAGCCAAAATTAAATTCCTCAAGACTCTTCTTGCCAACCAACCTCTTTCTCTTTCTTAGTCTTCAAATCAATAAATAAGAATTCTAGACATCTACTTACTCAGGAGGAAAAAAGGAAGTAATTTGATTCTTCTCTTTTTCTCATACCTCACTTCCCAGGTGTTCGCAGATTCTGTCAGTTTTAAATCCAAAATATGTTAAGGACATGACCATTTATCAAAATCTACTGTTAACCACTTGCCACAATCCATCTTAATCTCTTTTGGAATGTTGGAATAGTTTCCTAACTGTTTTCCCTGTTTTACTCTCTGGTTCTATGCAGTCTAGCTTCAACACAGAAGCCAGAGTGATCCTGTTAAGTATAGATCACTGCATATCACTTATTTTTCAAAATTTCCCTAGGACCTACAGGACCCAAATGATCTGACAAGCTGACCTAAGGTCCTCTAACACTTCTCTCCCAGTTCTCACTGACAGAGACACTTCCTTGCTGTTTCTCAAACATACTGGGTGTGTTTCTACCCCAGGTTTTGGGCATTTTGCAATTTTCTCTGCCTTGAATGAACTTTCCCTGAGAAATTCATATATTTACCAGGCCCATTTCCTCATTTCCTCACTTTCTTGAGGTCAATACTTAAATATCACCTTTTTAATGGATCCTTTCAGGCCACTTTATCTGAAATTTCAGCAGCCTTCTACCTACTCACCAATACTTCCTGCCCCTTTCTGCTTTATTTTACTCTTTTGTGCTATTTACCATGTAAAATATTATACATATTAATCCTAGTTACTGTTTTCCCAACTAGAATATAAAATCCACAAGGCTGAGGGATTTTTGCTTATTTTTGTCTACTGCTGCCACATCTGTGCTTAAGATAATCTTTGGAACATAGGAGGCATAAAGTATGAATCAATGAATGAATCAATGAATGAATGAATGAACAAATGAAGAAGGCATTAACAATTGAAAGAGAAAATACGTTTTCAAACTTATTTTTATAAAATCGTACCTGGTCTTATTTTTAATCCTTTTAGTACCTGTAGTTAGTCCTTTGTGCTACATACCTTTAAAAAAATTTTTTTTTCCTGGACTAGAATAGCCACGTATGTGTTTATTTTATTGATCCTTTGAAACGTTTCATTTTTTTTGTTTGTGCATTGCTTTCTATGACCAGAAGCATGTTGGTACTGTATTAGTTCTGGTCCTGAGAGGAGCAGACACCTAAACCACCTCAACCAGGGGAGCTGTGTAAGAGATTATTATTAGGAACAAAGCCAAAAGAGGAAATGGGAGGAAATGGAGAATCCGGGAGAGCCATTGATCACCTTGTGGTTTTAATCCCAAGTGAAGGAGAAAGTGAAAGGCAGGTTGGGTGAAGTATCTTAGATCGCAGTGCAATTCTAACTGTGAGGCACTCTGACAGTTCTTGAGCCAAGGTCTTTCTTGGGTGGTGCCTCCTATCTCAGCGACAGGCCTCAGGTTCCCTGGTCATACTCAGCTATTGCTGTGGCTTTAACAGGGATGCAGTTAGGGATTTCAAAGAGTTGCAACTAGGTTACTGGCAATTATACTCTGGGCAGGGAGTCAGGTCATAGGGCACATTCTCATGACAGCAATATTTTGATTTTCCGCTACATCATAGTCTGCTTTTTTAAAAATCAGTAATTTCCTTCCAATTTCCTTACCTTTATTTTGTTGTTATTTTCCTATATATTTGTGTTAACATCTTAGAATTGAAGATGAAAACTTGCCATATCACAGTACTCAGGTCTCTAAAAGCCTCCTGTTTTGAAACAAACAATAAACTAAGATAGGTTGCCCTCCCACTCACCCCCAGACAGTTCTGCATTGCTTTCCCGGCTCTCTGCCCTTTCTCTGTATTCCATCAAATCCCCCTTTGTCTGCCTTGTTGGGATGGCTGTCTAGTCCTAGCAGTGTAGTGTAGCAACACGTTCTGACCACACGACCCCACAGCCGGATGGATGACTCAGCTCCTGTACTGCCCCTTTGCCCAACTCACGCCAGCCTCACAGGGCATGGCACTGCCAGGCGCTGCTGGAGCCACTGGCTCATCCAGTAACTCTGCAGTTCACAGGCTGCTTTGTGCCTGGAGGCACCAATTTAACCTTTGAAACCTTAGTCAATGTCTTTCCTCAGCCCCTACCACGGGAGGCAGTGTGGTATCTTGGAATGAGCACTGGCTTTGAAGCCAGATGAACTTTTATTCTACCATTTCTTTGCACATATTTTAACCTCTCTCTTCAGCTTCCTCACATGGAAAATGAGGCAAAAGTCTTCAACATGTACCTCACAGAGTTGTTCTGAGGATCTAATGAGATAATCCAGGAGAAAGAACTTTATAAACAAAGCTAAATATTCTTGAATCGTGCATAGCGCTATGTTAAGAGATCCAACCCATGAAAAATTATGATACGGTCTTCTCTTAAAGATATTTGTTATAATCTCATTTTGGAACACAGCAATGCACATGAAATAACAAAAGGTACATGGGGAAGAAGCTGTCCTCTATCCAAAGACATCTCCTTGTTTTCCTGCTAACAGTCTCCCTATGTTCCCTGGTACACACAAAAGACTCTTGATCTCAGAAACTCAGACCCTAAGTGGGCTTAGTCTAAATCAGTAATTAATAGGATCTGCATCCCCTGAGCCACCAATGGCCCAAACGTGCATTACTTACTTATCTCAACTTCCTACTTCCTCTTTTTTGAAACTCCTATCATCTCAATATTAGATCTGTTTTAAATGCACTTCTGCTTTCCCTTGCACTGGATTTTGAGTAATTTCACTTTATTTTCTATCTTCCTAATTCAAGTTAGCTATAATCTTCCTTCCATGTCAGCTAAAATGCCAAATATGAAATTTTTATAGATCATAAATCATGAGTTAGAGTACCAGAAGGTCTTTTTTTTGTGTGTATATATATTACTGGAGTCTCCTAAATTCTCATACTCTATCTGACCAAGATATCATTGTCTCTTCTAGCAGTTTATATTTTATTAACCATCTTTTCTGTGTGGTCCACTTGACCTTTCTCTCAGGGAGTGCCAGGTATCATAGATGAATTTTACTTTCCTTAAGCATCTTCAATGGGGATCATATTTGGCTGATAAGAGTACTTTGTGTCTGAACAGTTTGGGAAACACCGTGTCCCTGCTTATGTAGGTCAACATTGCTCCAGATGGTGAGATGTGGTCCTCCATCTATGCATCTGGAAGAAGGCCTAACTTCTCCACTGCAAATGCTTCAAAGTCTACATATCAGTTAGGATCCAGTCAGTCAAATAAAACTCATACTAACAATTTCAAAATAAGGGATTCAATACACAGAATTTAGCCACTGGTGATAGAAGGCTGAAAGACCCAAAAGACAGTGGGATAGTTCAGAATGGGGACTTTGGAGATGGAGCTGCCATGGCTGGGATGGGTCAGTAGGGATTTTCTTACACATATTACATAGGGAGCTAAATGGTCCTGAATCCTTAGGTGTCTGCTGTTAATGTGGAAAGGATTCAGAAATAGGAAGAATGTCACTCTCTCCTTCTTCAAACTTCTAGTTTCTGATCAGTGCCTTACACTGGCTGAACACATCTGAAAGCGAGATGGGAAAAGAGTTTATAGTTTGAAATGCTCCACCTTATTACTTTAATCAGGTATAAAAAAAATAGGCTTTGGGACAAGAGAGAATAAGTTAAAGTAATAATAATAATAATAGACAAAGGCTGCAAAGATTATAAAGGGTATAAAGGCTAATAGGCAAGCACTCTTCTAGTGTCATGGGCAGAGTGGATACCACCAAAATATTTACCTCTGGTAGCTTTTTAGAGTACAGAAAGGCTTGCCAGTTGCCACACTCATTTTAGGATATTTTGAAAAAACATCAGAGAATATGGAGGTTCACCCATTATACTAAGATAAATATGTATTCTATCTCTACAGAATCTAAGAGTAGGCAAATTATTTAAAAATATTTAACATGTTAAAAATGTAAAGAAAACAACATTGGTATTCTGGCAATTTCTTAATAAACTAGGACATTCTTTTAAACCATATCTTGAGCATTAAACTTAAAATTATTCATATAATTATTGAGCTAAATTTTCAGAGAAGTAGTTAAAATAGTTTTTGACTTTTAATCAGTGGCTTATTAATGTGTTTGATTGGTTTATCCATGGTTACTTGGTGTAATTAATGAAATTAACATTATGTGCTTCTTATCTTTCCCAGTCTTTCCCTCAAAGAACCAAAGAAGTAAACGGGCTTTTTTTTTTTAGTGTCTTACTCTTGGACAAACATGAAGACTGGTATAAGTCCTTTCCTAATATGCATATCTAGAACCTCTTAATTTGTAAAGAATGGCTGTACTGGAGTTTGTGAGAAATCTCAAGATAACTGACAACTACTATTGCTTTTGTTGATTTGCTGACCACTTGTTTGTCATTTTTGTTGTTTGTATAGTTCAGCAATAGTTCTAATATTCTGTTTTTAAATTGTTTTATATACGAATTGTCAGTAAAAACCAAAATTTGGTGTTCCTCAGGATGAATGAATGAATGAATAGGTGAACAGATAGAAAAATGCATGATGAAATAAATTAAGTAAATTTTTCAGGTAGTTATAATTCCATTCTTGGGAAACTGAGAGAGTGAAGAGCATCACAGTCTAAAAGAAGCTAAGCATTTAAACTTGACCTCTTTTTAAACCTATTTTAGTATAATTCAGCTTAAAATATTAGCCTAAAACGAGCAGAAGCTGTTAATTAAAAACAACCATTTTAATCATTTGTATTATGCAAATAATACATGTTCATCACAGTTACCTATTTTGTGAATATAAAGGTAACACCCACTTTTACATAAAATTAACCATTATAGTGTGTTAAAATAAAGGTTTTTAAAAATTCCCTAGTCCATGACCCTGAGTTAAACATTGCTTTCAATTTGGCAAAAGGTCTGTTCATTCCTATATACAAAATGTATGTATATTGCAGTATTGATACTATGTTTCTAAGATAAATAAACTCCCAATATACCTGCTTTTAATTTTTTTTTCATTCTGTTTATATGTCATGGCTTTCTTTCCTCCATACTTGTCATATTTGTTAAGGGATATAGATTATTTTCTAATGTTTGTACAAGTGCTCAATTTTAATTTTTTTTTTTTTTTAGAGAAAGAGAGAACACAAATGGGTTGAAGGGGGAGAAAGAGTGGGACAGAGAGACTCTCAAGCAGGCTCCGCACCCAGTGCAGAGCCTGACGTGGGGCTCAATCTCACAAACCTGAGATGAACTGAGCTGAAATCAAAAGTTGCACACTTAACCAACTGAGCCACCAAGGCACCCCTACAAGTGCTCAATTTTATGTATTTATCATGATTTAAGTAAGTATTCCCATATTCAGATAATTAGTTCTCAGTTTTTAGCACTATTATATGCAATGTTGTGATATACAAATATACACACAGTTTTTCAGTTCTTGTTCAACTGTATGCTTAGAATAATTTCTAGAAGTAGATTTAACAAATCAAAGCATGTATACAATTAAATGTTGATAGCATGTCATTAAACTACTTTACAAAAGAGTTTTATACGCTTAATCATCAGAAAGGAGTACACGGAGTGCACATTTCACTCCACCCTAAACAACATTTGTTATAGACAATTCTTAAGACCAGGGTTCCTCATCTTGTCACTATTGACATTTTGAGCCAGATAATTCTTTGTTGTAATTTTGAGATAAAACATTCAAATATTTTAAACTTGTGTGTGGTAACTTTTACCAGTTTTTTTTCTTTTAATTATTACCTTTTCACATGTATGTAAAAGCACACACATACATATACAATCAGTTCGAGGGGTGCCTGGGTGGCTCAGTCGGTTAAGCATCTGCCCTTGGCTAGGTTATGATCTCAGGGTCCTGGGATGGAGCCCGCCACCAGCTCCCTGCTCAGAGGGAGTCTGTTCTCCCTCTCCCTCTGCCCCTTACACCCGCTCATGTCCTCTCTCAAATAAGTAAATAAAATCTTTAAAATAAATAGATAAATA
The DNA here is from genome assembly GCF_003265705.2 of Callorhinus ursinus. Lineage (NCBI taxonomy): Eukaryota > Metazoa > Chordata > Mammalia > Carnivora > Otariidae > Callorhinus > Callorhinus ursinus. The sequence continues at coordinate 47,270,602 of NW_027397064.1, forward strand.
AATAAATTTCAAAATTATTAAAAATTTCATATTTTTCACATATTTTCAATCATGTCCAAATAATACCTATTTTATAATATTTAATATTATTTGCTTCATTAGCATTGACATATTTTGCTTTTTCTTTTAGGTAAGGACAAGATTTAAAAACCCCAATATAATTAACATACCAAAAATACTGTCAGTTGAACCAATACCATTTATTGAAGAAGTATTGTTCATAATCATGATTTGAAATGGAAATATAATCGTATACCATAATATATTTAGGAATGCGTTTTAACTACACAATTGTATTCATTTAATTGCCTATTCTGACACTGGGGAGGGTATGTGCTATGGTGAGTGCTGTGAATTATGTAAGACTGATGAATCACAGACCTGTACCCTTGAAATAAGTAGTACATTACGTTAATTAAAAAAATTGCCTATTCTGGCAGAATTTCTGAAGCCTTTTAATTATTAAAAATGTAACATTTTATTCACATCTTAATATGTTTTATTATCTTTTTAAAGATTTTCTTACTAGAAATTGATTTATTCTAATTATATTGTACTGGTTAAAGCCTCATCCCTATATAAGAAAGAGGATTATTTCTGTTCTATATATGTGGGTGTGTTTGATTGTTATATGTTGGTGTTGGAAAGAATTTATTTATTGTTAGGGAAAGACATTTACCACATTTTAAGAGTCTAAATAGTATGTTATTTTGCCATTCAAGAAAGAGAAAATACCTTTTCATGTAACAGTCTGAAAAGAGAAAACAAAAACCAACCAAGAGACATTAATATATTTTCTTCACACTAGTCTATTTTAGTGATGTGCTGGAACCTAAAGTACTTTCCAGAACTAAATGTAACTGAGGCTCACAGTCACCTTATATATTGAGTGAAAACTTAATGGATTCTGTAAATATGAACTAATGAGGATAGACAAAGGTACTACATTCTGGGTGAGAGGTCAGAAACAAGAATGTCATCTACATAAAGGGAAAAGTATCTGGATAAACCAAGGAAAGGAAGAAGTCTGGCTTTGAATGTCACTTGGGAAGTAGAGTTTTCAGAATTTATGAAATTACTGAATAGTTTGGAGAATGAGGATAGTAGTGCTGACATATAACGATCACAAATAAAAAAATTAAAAAATGATGATGATATAGGTACCAAATCATAAATTCAGAATTTGATATGCTTAGTAATCTGTCCTCAGGCATTTATAAATTTGGAAATGTCTATACTGCTAGGAATCTGATACAGCCCGTGAGAATAGATGCCCTCTTCATAAGGGAAAATGTTTATAATAACATGACTTTTCCAATTTCTCAGGAGTCAAGTTGGTAGATGGTAAAGTGCTGATAGTATGAACAGACATTTTAAGCTTTAAAACTAGATACTTCTACCCATATTCTAATCACACTGAAACATTTAGGTATATGTGTATAATTTTAAAATAATTATCATACATTGTCCTTAAAGAAAAAAACTTGACATGAATAGCACATTTCTTTATTCCCACATATCATATCTCTCAGCACTTATTTGTACATTATTCAGGAAAATGTATACACTATGAACTATAATCTCAAACTTTAATTGTTCTAGATTTAACTCTTTATGGATATGTGTGTACAAGCATATCTGCCTTTTACATTCATAGAAATATATCTATGGCTGTATCTATGATGTCTACATGCTAATTAATAAAACATTTATTTTGATAGTGAGAAAAATGTTCCTCAATATGAAGCATAAGATGGGCGCCTGGGTGGCTCAGTTGGTTAAGCGACTGCCTGCGGCTCAGGTCATGATCCCGGAATCCCGGGATCGAGTCCCATATCGGGCTCCCTGCTCAGCAGGGAGTCTGCTTCTCCCTCTGACCCTCTTCCCTCTTGTGCTCTCTGTCTCTCATTCTCTCTCTCTCAAATAAATAAATAAAATCTTTAAAAAAAATATTAAGCGTTAAGACTTGGGATCTTTTTTCAAGATTTTCTCATTATCTTAGGTTTTCAGCAGTTTATATATTATATGCCTAGGAGTGTGTGTGTGTATGTGTGTGTGTGTGCGCGCGCGCGCGCGCGTGTGTGTGTGTGTGTGCGCGCGCGCACGCGTGCGTGTGTGTTTGATCTGTATCTGGCTCGGTATTCTCTGAGCTTCCTAAATCTGTCATTTATTATAGAAAGTCCTCAGCCACTATTACTTCAATTATTTCTGCTTCATTCAGTATTTCTTTTCATGCTGGTATCCCAATTACACGTGTGAGACCTCTTTATATTGTCCCAAATTTCTTGAATATTCTATTCTGTTATTTTTCATGCTTTTTAGTCTTTCCATTTCATTTTTGGAAGCTTTTATTGACCTACATCCAAGTACATTCATTGGGTTCCTTGGCTGTGTTGAATCTACTGATGATCTCATCAAAGCCCATTCTTTCTGTTGCTGTGTTTTTCATCTCTAATATTTCCTTTTGATATTTTCTTAGTGTTTCCATCTCACTGCATACATTACCCATCTGTTCTTGTGTGTTGTCTACTTTTTCCATTAATCCTTAACATATTAATCATAGCTATTTTAAATGACCTGTCTGATAATTGCAGCAATTGTGTCATATCTAATTCTGGTTCTGATGGTTGCTTTGTCCTTTCAGATGTGTTTTTTCTTGCCTTTTGACATGGCTTGTAATTTTTTTTGTGGAAAGCCAGACATGTATTGGGTACTAGATAGTGAGCTAAATAGGATGTAGTGTGAAGACTGATATTAATCTGGCTAGGAATCAGGCTGTGTGTGGTGTTGGCTGTAGCTATGAGTTCCAGAGGCTTTGGCTTCTTTTAGTGTCATTGCTTTCCTCTTCACTCTTGACTTTGGACTCCCCTATTGACACCCCTTAGGGAAATTCAGTGTCTTGCATCTCTGTCTTCTATAATGCACTGCTACTGTTGGTATGGTGGTTAAGTGTAGGGGAGGATGAATATTCTCTACTCTGATTAAATGTCAGTATATTAATGCATCTGCATCTCAAGGCTGTGAAATCACAAGTGTTTCTCCAGTTACATAGCTTATTTCCCCCTGACCCCTACTCCTGTTTCCAGAGTTGACTGTCTCACAGTCATCTTAGGTAAGACAGTAAGAAAATATGGAGATGGATTGGGGAGGATTTCCCTTCCCCAAGCTGGAACAAAGTTTCAGAATTTAGCTCTGGCAAAGTCCCTTCCCTAAAATGTAGGCCTCTTTATGGAGAAGGTTCTGGCACATATCACTAGAATTCTTTTCCTCTCCCTTATGACAGAGCTACAGGCAATTTTTCTCAGATTCTTACTGCAAAAACCTGGTAGCATGATGAGAGAAAAGCCCATGAAAGTGTTGGGGCGGCTCACTAAGATTGCAGCTCCTGGGAATTTTTCAAAAGTTAACATATTAAGTGTTCCTACCAGCTCTTGGCCCCAGATCTTAGCTGTAATTTTGGATTTTCTTGTCTCTCTGGATAGGTGTAGGCAATTTACTTTACAACCTCTTTTCTCTGATGGGTCCAAGAAAAGTTATTGATTTTCAGAGTTTTTTCTTGTTGTTGATATAGAAGTAATGACACCCATGCTCTTTACATCTCACAGCTGAAAATGTAGACCCTTTTAGGGAGGCCTTTGACTCTTGATAATTTGATGATGTGAAGGACCCTGTTCATGGAAGAAGATACACATATGCTAAATTGTCCTGTAAACCTAAAACTGCTCTAAAAATAAAGTCTATTAAATTGAAAAAGTAAAATTGCGAATATATATATATACACACACACATATATATGTGAGAGATATATATAATGTATATATCTCACATGTTTTCAATAAGGATTGAAATATTACTTTTATATAGATTAATGAATAGAGCTTATTAGCAAAATAAAACATTTTCCATGTAGTGCATTTGAGGTATGTAATTACATGGCACTTTCAGATAGTGTATGAAGGTAAAAAAAAGAATATTAAGATTTAAGGTAATTAGTCTCCATTATTTAGTACTTACATCCATATGCTCGACTCCAGCAATTTCACCTCCTTTCAAATTTATTCCTTGTCTTTAGTTGGCCTCCAGCCACCCACTGTTTACTCTATTTCCGAAGTTCCTATGAGAATAGCAGTACACTATTAAATAGTTAACGATGGCTACCTAAGTACCTGGTTGTTAGTATGACAATATAATTAAAGAAACTGGTATCCTGCCATAATTAAGCATCAGGAGGACAAGCATAATCTTCTTGGTTACACATGCATCCTATACTCTAATATCTGAGCCATTACCTAGCCATGCATTAGTGAATACATCTTTGATAATTAAACAAGAGACTCAACATTAAGAGCTCTTATCAAATTGAATAAAAATAATCTATACCTTGGAGACTTTTATTGTGAATATATAACTTAAATTACATTATCAGGAAAAGATGTATCCTGACTACATATAATATCCATTATTAGGTGATACTGACCAATTCAATAAGGACCCTCTCTCCTTTTTTGGACACCAGGATTTCTTTTCTCTATAAATGCAGAATAATATTTAATTGAATGAAACATGAGAGATAAAATATCAATTTTACTTACTTATAAATACTAAACAGATACTCCAAACAATAGCAGTCTAAAAACTAGAATATAAAAACCTCTGTGTCATAAGCTAAAAATATATAATTAAGAGAGCTAAAAAATGTATACTTTTTGAATTTCTCTTCAAACCACCATCTCATTTATTATTTTTCCTAATATATACTAATACTGCTCTCTTTCATTCAAGACCATAGAGTTTTATCCCTTATTTACTGAATGTGTATTTTAACTCACAACATTTTCTGCCTTCATCTTAAATTATCACAAAACTGGTTACAGGAGAGTTTGTTGATATGGGGGAACTCTTCTTTGACATAGGTAAGAGTCCCAAGTCGGTCCAGATATGCTTCTGGTAAGGCCCTAGTAAACTTGGAAAAGCAACAACCCACAGTAAATTAAACAGAAGCCAAAATGTTAACTAGGCTAAGAGAGTTGAGCATGATAAAAACAATTTAGCGCACAAGGAAACAGAGCAACTGCCTCTTTTGTGGGGCCTGGAGGACACTTCATGTAGCAAGGTAATAAGAAATAGTCTGGTGGGGTTAGGGAACTGAGGAAGAATGGTGCACAATCATCATTGAGAAGCTCAGTAATAGCTGTCACTTGTAGGCTGGAGTTGACCTTAGGAGATTCAGTTTGGAACTAAACTTTCTAGTAACAATGCAAATGAGAGAACCCCAGAGGAGCAGAGGACATTATGCAGAACATTCTAGTGTTTCACTATATTGGTATTTGTTAACGGGACCTGATAAGCACATAGTGACAAGTAGCATGTGCTCTTGATGCGTTGGTAAGACAAATGTGCTCTACCTGATGGGAGATTATCCTAAAGGCACTCAGAGACCACCCCATTGGCAAAGTTTTAACTTCCAGTGGTCTGGGACATGCTAGAAAAGTCCCACAAAGTAAAGCACTATTTATTACACTTTTCACATTCTAGAAAAAAAGTAAGAGCGTAATACCTTTTGTGTTTTGATGCTTCCATATTCTGCTTGGGATTATACCGTGGTCCAGCTTTTAGGAAGAGTACTTCAGCAGGTCCAGGTTGAGATGCAAGAAACTCTGATACTTATGGCATATGACTCAACAGATCCCAAGTTACTAGAGGTATTTGTGGTAAAGGAAGGGGCTATGTGAAATCTCTGGCAAGTTACAGTAAGGAAGGTGAAGTACAGCCCCTTACGTAATGTGCAGTAGCAAAGCCATGATCCCTGCAGCAAAGAGCTTTGCACCATTCACAAAGCAGCTCTTGGCATATAAAGAGTCCCAGTAAATACTGAGATTCTAACCAAGGAGCATCATGAGCTGGGTACATCAGAAGATGAAGTGGGCCCAACAGCAATCTAACAGAAAACGTAGGTGTCACTTTAAGCATTGAGCCCACGCATATCTAGAGGGAATAAGGGTGCTATACTAACCATTGACATAAAACACATGCCACTGTTACACTGATTTCTTCACATCAAGTCACACAAAAGGCCTTATGAGTAGTTTCCTAGAACCAGCTGACAGGGAATGAAACACATCATGAATGTGTCAATTTGTTATATGAGTACAAGCTGAATAGGGACACTTCTGCTTTAGGGACACACTCAATGACGCTCAAAGACAGTGGCAAGAGGAAATATTCCTTTAATGATTGCTGCTATACGCAGTGACCTGGTTATCTCCTTTCTGTGGAAAGAGAATGACTCAGAGTAAGGATATATGTAAATTCAAAGGCAGTGCCAAAAGACTCTGCTGGTTAGTCAGGAAACTGGTAGGAACAAGCTTGAAAAATTCAAGAAAGATGGTATGGGAGACAAGCATGTAAATGGTCTGTAGCAATAGATTTTCCTTCTGCATGTATTAAGTCCAACATAAAGGAAATGATAAAATGCAATAAAAATCAAGATTCATTACTATTATATAAATTAAAATGCTATAATAAAACTCTTGTAATGTGGTAAAGAAGGTGGAGTAATTAAAACTATGGCTGTAATTCTTTGATATCCCCCCTTCAAAAGTTGGTCAATACTTTCCCCTTCCTTGAATGTGTATTAGGCTTAATGACCCACTATTTATCAGTAGAACAATGGAAGAAGTAATGCTATGTGACTTCTAAAGCTAAGTCATAAACAGAATATAGTTTCTGCCTAGCTCTCAATGTGAGCATATGATATATTCATATAGAAAGTATATACAAGTTTTTTTAATGTTTTAAGAAAAAAATGAAGAATCTATAAAAATTTATAATGTAACAATAATATTATATTTGATAGATGTAGGGAGATAGAGAGAAAAAAGTATACTGGAGGAAAAAGGACAGATATTCTCCCCCTATAAAGTAGGTAATCTAAATGCCAATACATAAATTTCTAAGCATATTGCTTTAATTAAAAATAAAAATAAAGAGGATCTAAAATTATTTTTGGAGACAGCTCAATTATTATTGGGAATGGCCCAAGTGTGAAAACAAAGAGATCTATATCTATAGCTGATAAAACAAGAAAGCGCTATATAAAATATGGTTTGTAATATGCAATTAACTACCAGAGGTACTACAAGCAGAAAAAAGTGGGTTTCCCTACGGAGTTGGACAAGAAGAAGGGAAAGAAAGGGCAGAGGATTTCATTACAAGTCTTTATATATGATTGTATTATTATAGTATGCTTATGGATTTCTTTTATTAAAAGGTAGAACTATCTCTCTTTTTTTATTAATAATTTTTTATTGTTATGTTAATCACCATATATTACATCATTAGTTTTTGATGTGTTCCATGATTCATTGTTTGTGCGTAACACCCAGTGCTCCACGCAGAATGTGCCCTCTTTAATACCCATCACCAGGCTAACCCATCCCCCCACTCCCCTCCCCTCTAGAACCCTCAGTTTGTTTTTCAGAGTCCATCGTCTCTCATGGTTTGTCTCCCTCCCTGACTTAACTCCACTTCATTCTTCCCCTCCTGCTATCTTCTTCTTCTTTTTTTTTCTTAACATATATTGCATTATTTATTTCAGAAGTACAGATCCGTGATTCATCAGTCTTGTACAATTCACAGTGCTCACCATAGCACATACCCTCCCCAACGTCTATCACCCAGCCACCCAATCCCTCCCACCACCCACCACTCCAGCAACCCTCAGGTTTTTTCCTGAGATTAAGAATTCCTCATATCAGTGAGGTCATATGATACATGTCTTTCTCTGATTGACTTATTTCACTCAGCATAACACCCTCCAGTTCCATCCACGTCATTGCAAATGGCAAGATCTCATTCCTTTTGATGGCTGCATAATATTCCATTGTGTATATATAGCACCTCTTCTTTATCCATTCATCTGTCGATGGGCATCTTGGCTCTTTCTGTAGTTTGGCTATTGTGGACATTGCTGCTATAAACATTGGGGTGCACGTACCCCTTCGGATCCCTACATTTGTATCTTTGGGGTAAATACCCAGTAGTGCAATTGCTGGATCGTATGGTAGCTCTATTTTCAACTGTATGAGGAACCTCCATACTGTTTTCCAGAGTGGTTGCACCAGCTTGCATTCCCACCAACAGTGTAGGAGGGTTCCCTTTCTCCGCATCCCTGCCAACATCTGTCGTTTCCTGACTTGTTAATTTTAGCCATTCTGACGGGTGTGAGGTGGTATCTCACTGAGGTTTTGATCTGGATTTCCCTGATGCCGAGCGATGTTGAGCACTTTCTCATGTGTCTGTTGGCCATTTGGATGTCTTCTTTGGAAAAATGTCTGTTCACGTCTTCTGCCCATTTCTTGATTGGATTATTTGTTCTTTGGGTGTTGAGTTTGATAAGTTCTTTATAGATTTTGGATACTAGCCCTTTATCTGATATGTCATTTGCAAATCTTTTCTCCCATTCTGTCGGTTGTCTTTTGGTTTTGTGGACTGTTTCTTTTGCTGTGCAAAAGCTTTTTATCTTGATGAAATCCTAATAGTTCATTTTTGCCCTGGCTTCCCTTGCCTTTGGCGATGTTTCTAGGAAGAAGTTGCTGCGGCTGAGGTCGAAGAGGTTGCTGCCTGTGTTCTCCTTTAGGATTTTGATGGACTCCTGTCTCACGTTTAGGTCTTTCAACCATTTGGAGTCTATTTTTGTGTGTGGTGTAAGGAAATGGTCCAGTTTCATTATTCTGCATGTGGCTGTCCAATTTTCCCAACACCATTTGTTGAAGAGCCTTTTTTCCATTGGACATTCTTTCCTGCTTTGTCAAAGATGAGTTGACCATAGAGTTCAGGGTCCATTTCAGGGCTCTCTGTTCTGTTCCATTGATCTATGTGTCTGTTTTTCTGCCAGTACCATACTGTCTTCATGATGACAGCTTTGTAATAGAGCTGGAAGTCCGGAATTGTGATGCCGCCAGCTTTGCTTTTCTTTTTCAATATTCCTCTGGCTGTTCGGGGTCTCTTCTGGTTCCATACAAATTTTAGGATAATTTGTTCCATTTCCTTGAAAAAGGTGGATGGTATTTTGATGGGGATTGCATTGAATGTGTAGATTGCTCTAGGTAGCATTGACATCTTCACAATGTTTGTTCTTCCAATCCATGAGCATGGAATGTTTTACCATTTCTTTGTGTCTTCATCAATTTCTTTCATGAGTATTTTATAGTTTTCTGAGGACAGATCCTTTGCCTCTTTGGTTAAATTTATTCCTAGGTATCTTATGGTTTTGGGTGCAATTGTAAATGGGATCGACTCCTTGATTTGTCTCTCTTCTGTCTTGTTGGTGGTGTATAGGAATGCCACTGATTTCTGTGCATTGATTTTATATCCTGCCACTTGACTGAATTCCTGTATGAGTTCTAGCAGTTTTGGGGTGGAATCTTTTGCGTTTTCCACATACAGTATCATACCATCTGCAAAGAGTGAGAGTTTGACTTCTTTTTTGTCAATTTGGATGCCTTTTATTTCTTTTTGTTTTCTGATTGCTGTGGCTAGGACTTCTAATACTCTGTTGAATAGCAGTGGTGATAGTGGACATCCCTGCCATGTTCCTGACCTTAGGGGGAAGGCTGTAAGTTTTTCCCCATTGAGAATGATATTTGCTGTAGGTTTTTCATAGATGGCTTTTATGATATTGAGGTATGTACCCTCTATCCCTATACTCTGAAGAGTTTTGATCAAGAAAGGATGCTGTACTTTGTCAAATGCTTTTTCTGCATCTATTGAGAGGATCATATGATTCTTGTTCTTTTTTTGTTAATGTATTGTATAACGTTGATTGATTAGCAGATGTTGAACCAGCCTTGCAGCCCAGGAATAAATCCCACTTGGTCGTGGTGAATAATCCTTTTAATGTACTGTTGGATCCTATTGGCTAGTACTTTGGTGAGAATTTTCGCATCCATGTTCATCAAGGATATTGGTCTGTAATTCTCCTTTTTGATGGGGTCTTTGTCTGGTTTTGGGATGAAGGTAATGGTGGCCTCATAAAATGAGTTTAGAAGTTATCCTTCCATTTCTATTTTTTGGAACAGTTTCAGGAGAATAGGTATTAATTCTTCTTTAAGTGTCTGATAGAATTCCCCTGGGAAGCCATCTGGCCCTGGGCTTTTGTTTGTTGGGAGATTTTTGATGACTGCTTCAATTTCCTTAGTAGTTATAGGTCTGTTCGGGTTTTCTATTTCTTCCTGGTTCAATTTTGGTAGTTGATACATCTCTAGGAATGCACCCATTTCTTCCAGGTTATCTAATTTGCTGGCATAGAGTTGCTCATAATATGTTCTTATAATTGTTTGTATTTCTTTGGTGTTGGTTGGGATCTCTCCTCTTTCATTCATGATTTCGTTGATTTGGGTGATTTCTCCTTTCTTTTTGATAAGTCTGGCCAGGGGTTTATCAATCTTGTTAATTCTTTCAAAGAACCAGCTCCTAGTTTCGTTGATCTGTTCTACTGTTCTTTTGGTTTCTATTTCATTCATTTCTGCTCTGATCTTTATTATTTCTCTTCTCCTGCTGGGTTTAGGTTTTATTTGCTGTTTTTTCTCTAGCTCCTTTAGGTGTTGGGTTAGGTTGTGTATTTGAAACCTTTCTTGTTTCTTGAGAAAGGCTTGTTTTGCTATATACTTTCCTCTCAGGACTGCCTTTGCTGTATCCCAAAGATTTTGAACAGTTGTGTGTTCATTTTCATTGGTTTCCATGAATTTTTTAAATTCTTCTTTAATTTCCTGGTTGACCCATTCATTCTTTATTTTTTTATTTATTTTTTTTTTTGACCCATTCATTCTTTAGTAGGATGCTCTTTAGCCTCCATGTATTTGAGTTCTTTCAGACTTTCCTCTTGTGATTGAGTTCTAGTTTCAAAGCATTGTGGTCTGAAAATATGCAGGGAATAATCCCAAGCTTTTGGTACCGGTTGAGACCTGATTTGTGACCTAGGATGTGATCAATTCTGGAGAATGTTCCATGGGCACTAGAGAAGAATGTGTATTCTGTTGGTTTGGGATGGAATGTTCTAAATATGTCTGTAAAGTCCATTTGATCCAGTGTTTCATTTAAAGTCTTTATTTCCTTGTTGATCTTTTGCTTAGATGATCTGTCCATTTCAGTTAGGAGGGTGTTAAAGTCCCCCACTATTATTGTTTTGTTGTCGATGTGTTTCTTTGCTTTTGTTATTAATTGTCTTATATAATTGGCGCCCATGTTCGGGGCATAGATATTTACAATTGTTAGATCTTCTTGTTGGATAGACCCTTTAAGTAGGATATAGTGTCCTTCTTCATCTCTTATTACAGTCTTTGTTTTAAAATCTAATTTGTCTGATATAAGGATTGCCACCCAGCTTTCTTTTGGTGTCCATTAGCATGGTAAATGGTTTTCCACCCCCTCACTTTCAATCTGGGGGTGTCTTTGGGTCTAAAATGAGTCTCTTGCAGACAGCATCTTGATGGGTCTTGTTTTTTAATCCAATCTGATAGCCTGTGTCTTTTGATTGGGGCATTCAGCCCATTTACATTCAGGGTAACTATTGAAAGGTATGAATTTAGTGCCATTGTATTGCCTGTAAGGGGACTGTTACTGTATATTGTCTGTGTTCCTTTCTGATCTATGCTGCTTTTAGGCTCTCTTTTTGCTTAGAGGACCTCTTTCAATATTTCTTGTAGGGCTGGTTTTGTGTTTGCAAATTCCTTTAGTTTTTGTTTGTCCTGGAAGCTTTTGATCTCTCCTTCTATTTTCAATGATAGCCTAGCTGGATATAGTATTTTTGGCTGCATATTTTTCTCATTTAGCGCTCTGAAGATCTCATGCCAGTCCTTTCTGGCCTGCCAGGTCTCTGTGGATAGGTCTGTTGCCAATCTAATATTTCTACCATTGTAGGTTACAAATCTCTTCTCCCGAGCTGCTTTCAGGATTTTCTCTTTGTCTCTGAGACTCGTAAGTTTTATTATTAGATGTTGGGGTGTTGACCTATTTTTATTGATTTTGAGAGGGGTTCTCTGTGCCTCCTGGATTTTGATGCCTGTTTCCTTCCCCACATTAGGGAAGTTCTCTGCTATTATTTGCTCCAATATGCCTTCTGCCCCTCTCTCTTTTTCTTCTTCTTCTGGGCTCCCAATTATTCTAATGTTGTTTCGTCTTATCATATCGCTTATCTCTCGAATTCTGCCCTCGTGATCCTGTAGTTGTTTCTCTCTCTTTTTCTCAGCCTCTTTACTTTCCATCATTTGGTCTTCTATATCGCTGATTCTCTCTTCTGCCTCATTTATTCTAGCAGTTAGTGCCCCCATTTTTGATTGCACCTCATTAATAGCCTTTTTGATTTCGACTTGGTTAGATTTTAGTTCTTTTATTTCTCCAGAAAGGGTTTCTCTAATAACTTCCACGCTTTTTTCAAGCCCAGCTAGTATCTTTAAAGTCATGATTCTGAACTCTAGGTCCGACATCGGACTAATGTCAGTATTGAGTAGGTCCCTGGCAGATGGTATTACCTCTTGTTCTTGTTGCTGAGGTGATTTTTTTCGTCTTGTCATTTTGTCCAGAGGAGAATAGATGAATGAGAGAACAGAATGCTAACAGGTTAACAACATCTCCAGCAAATATACTCTATACAAATCAGAAGAGACCTGAAACCAGGGGACAAGAAAGGGAAAGAAAGAAGAGAAAAAAAAAAGGGCGGGAAGAAAAAGATAAAAACAAACAAAAACAGAACAAAACAAAACAAAAAAAACAGAATATGATCAAATATGATCAGGCTAATGCATAGATCAGTGCCACACACTAGATTTTGGGCGTATTTTGGTCTGTTAGAAGAAAGTGCCTGCTAAAATTTTAAAGGAAGAAAGACTTATATATGTACAAAATAAGGGTTGATACAATGAAGGGATGGAAGATGACTGTAAAGATGAAAATTATAAAAAAATTTATAAAAGGAATTGATAAGAAGTTGTTTTTTAAAAAGAAAGAAGAAGATTTAAAAAGCAAAAGAAAAATGAAAAAAAGAAAAAAAAGGAAGAGAATGTGATCAGGCAGGAGAATAGAACAAAGCCATACACTAGTGATTTAGGGTATATTTTGATCTGTTAGAAGAAACTGTATCTCAAAATTTTAAAGAGAGAACCACTTATATATATATATATGCCCCAAATAAGGGTAACTAGTATGAAGGGATAAAAATATGACTCTAAAAATGAAAAATAAAAAGTTTTTTTTAAAAAAAGGGATTGATAAGATGTTTGAAAAAGGGAAAAAGAAAAATTAAAAAAAAACAGTTAAAAAATTAACTTCGAAAAACTAATGAATTATGGTAAAAAAGCCATGAATTCTATGTGCAGTATTCCCCTAGCGCCGGAGTTCTCCCGTTCTCCTTGATCGGTAAACTTGGTCTTGGCTTGCTGGCTGTTCGTGCTGATCTTCTGGGGGAGGGGCCTGTTGCCGTGGTTCCCAAATGTCTTTGCCGGAGGCTGAATTGCCCCGCCCTTGTCGGTCGGGGCTAAGCAAGCTACCTGGCTTTGCTCTCAGGAGCTTTTGTTCCCTGCAAGCTCTCGGTACAGCTTTGGAGGACCAGGGTAAAAATGGTGGCCTCCCAATCTCCACCTGGAGGAGCTGAGAACTCGGGGCCCCGCTCCTCAGTGCGCCCCCAGAGAAAAACAGTCACTCCTGTGATCCCGGTCTCCGGCCGCACTCCGTGCTCACCCGGCCTGTGACCGAGCGTTTCTATGTCTGGCACCCGACCCCACGTGGAGTCTCCAAACCCAGCAGATCCCTGTGATGCGCTCCCGCACCGCTCCTCCCCGGGGAGGAAGGGGAGTCTCACCGGCTCTGCCGCTTGTTGGGTCCCTGCTGGAGGAGCAGTGGCCCGACCGGGCCGCGGATCACAGTTTATGGCAACCCCAAGCTGAGAGCCCGCGCCTCGGCTCCGTCTAAGCAGCCGGCTTCCCCGCTCTGATACCTGGGAGCTCTGCCACACTCAGGCACCCCCGGTCTTTCTGTGACCCCGAGGGTCCTGAGACCACACTGTCCCGCGAGGGTTCCACCCCCCGCTTAGCCACTGGAGCGACGTCCCTCAGCGGAGCCGGCTTCTAAAAGTTCCGATTTTGTGCTCCGCGGCTCTATCACTTGCCAGAAGCGGCCTACGGAAGCCCCCTCCCCCGCCATCTGTCCTTCCGAATATCGCCTCGGATTCACTTCTCCGCACGTCCTACCTTCCAGAAAGTGGTCGCTTTTCTGTTCAGAGTGTTGTTACTATTCTTATCTTCGATCTCCTGTTGAGTTCGTAGGTGTTCAGAATGGTTTGATCCCTATGCAGCTGAATTCCTGAGACCAGACCAAATCCAGGTCTCCTACTCCTCCGCCATCTTGCTCCGCCCCCTAGAACTATCTCTCTTAAAATATCTTCGCCAGCGCTAAAGAATTACAAAATAGAAGTGCAGAAATGGATACTTCTCATAATTCATTTTACATGTCAACATGGCTGGGCCAGGGTGCCCAGATATTTGATCAAACATTATTTTGGGTATTTCCCTGATGGTGTATTTTGGATGAGATTAACACTTAAAATCAATGGACTTTGAGTAAAGCAGACTACCCTCCATAATGTGGATGGGCCTAATCCAATAAATTGAAGGCCTTAACAAAACAAAGATTGACCTCCCATGAGCAGGAAGAAGTTCGGCCAGTCGACTGTTTTGGACTCAGACTACAGCTCTCCTCTGGGTCTCAGGCTTGCTGGTCCACCCTGCAAATTTTGGACTTGCACCTTTACAATCATCTGAGCCATTCCTTAAAATCAATCATTCTCTCTCCCTCTCCTCTCCCCTCTCTTTTTCTCCCTGCGCCACATGCACTCTTGGCTCTGTTTCTCTAGAGAGCCCTGATTAATACAGAAGGTAGAGCACATTTGGTAGTTTTCAGAGGAATGTTTACAGGATAGTGATGCTTTAACCGTCTTGAAGAATAGCAATTAATGAGATGGATGGTACCAAATTGGACATTTTAAGCAGAGTAAACCGTGTGCAAAAATCCAGAACAGAGATTTTAAATTGTCAGAGCGTTGGGAATTTTGTAGGATATATCTGGAATAAAGGTGTGTTTAAAGAAAAGTATAGAAAGGTCAGAGAGAAGTCAGTAATAAAGGACCTGTGTACTTGGACTTTTGAAAGAGTTTTAGGCAGAGAAAACATAGCATGATTAAGTTGGAATCCCCCACACAGAATTAGGATGGATGGGAAACAGCATAAGCACGCAGACAAAAAGACAGCTTAGGATATTATGACAATTAAGCCAGAGAAAAATTAAAACCTAAATTTTAGCTACGGGTACGGATCAGACCAGTACAAGGGATATTTAGGACACAGAAATGACAGAAAACACGCTTAACTAGATATAGCGGTAAAGGGGGAAATGATCATTCAGCCTGACATCCGGGTTTCTGACTTGAAAGACAAGGTGAATTCTTAAGTCACTTACCAAACTGGGAATGTAGAAGAATAAACAGGTGGAGCAGACGGTGACTAGGGGTGGGGCTGAGGGTGGGAGTGGATGACGGGATAAGAAGCAGTATAAAAGACACTGATGAAGTTTTCAAATTTTAATCATATTAGATTTTGAGTCAGTACTGTGATTTTCAAGTAGCTATGTCCAATAATCCATTGTACATAGGAGACCTGCAGCTACAGATTTGAGAATCATTAGCATATAGATTGTAGTTTAAGCCGACAAAATCTTTGAATGTGAAGGAAAGAGAAATGAGAACAAAATCCTGGAAAACTCATTGGTGAACAAATACACCATGGTGACCAAACTGTAGTCTCTGAGAGAACCAGCAGAATCAGGAAGGTGTGGTTTCCACAAGGCTGAGAAATGAGAGCGCTTCAAAAAGTAGTCAAGGACCTCAAAAGATTCTGTGCTCTAATGAGATGAAATCTGTCAATTATATTTGACAAGTAAAAAACAAAAGACTTTTTTCCCCAATAATATTTAAAAAAACCTCAGAGAGGACATAGGGAAAAAATAAGAGTGAATGTTTATAAAATTTCCGGGTCAGAAAGGCGTTCTCTGCATTTCTGTTTCAGCAGTAAGGGAGCGGGCGAGGGGAAAGCAGAGAGCAGAAGAGTCATCTTCTTCTTTTTAGATTTCTCAACCTTGAGAAGCCACATCCAACCTTACCTAGGCAACTTTACACGAACAACCTCGGATTTGAGCAGGACAAAGTTAGTGGATGAGACTTTTAATTGTCCCCTTTGAGAGGAGGTGATGGAGGTATATAAATAATACCTTACTTAATATGCATCAAATTTGAAACATTTTAATATGCTATTTTTCATTATTAATGCAGATTTATCTTACCTAAAACTGACATATGTTGCATTGTAGCATTGTAAATACAAAGAACCTTTAGGAAATAATTTCAGAGTGTATCAAAATATATCAAAATATATGTACCATTTGCCTTAATATTCCCACTTGGAGATTCTGAACCAGGTAAATAATTTTATATATACATACACATACATATAATTATATTATAATTAAATTTCTTGATTTTATGTATGATATATAAACAAAAATTATATATTATGTAAACATGCATATGTAAACAAAAATGACAATATATAAAGATTCAGAACTTATTTATAATATAAAATAGAAATAATCTATAAATCCCCAATAATGAAAATAGTTAAACTTTGCACAACCAATGAATAGTATATTAAAAAAACTTAAGTTTTTAAAATAAAATTAATTTGGAAAATAAATACACTGACTATTAAATGAATACATAAACTACATATAAAAATGTATGAAGTGATGTCAAATTTATCATTTCACTCAAATTTAGATATCCATGGAAGTGGCAAGAAAATCCTGAAATGTATAAGAATAGATGTAGTACCAGAAGTACTAATATATTTAATAATTCAAAGAGTAAGTACTAGAACATAAGTACATTAATGGAGCAAAATAGAGAATCTAGGAGCAGATACGCATATAGAAACTGGGTATTTAATACAATTGCATTGTGGTTCGGCAGGAGAAAATGGCCCATTCAACCTGTGCTGCTAAGGTATTTGCTATCCTTAATGAGAGATAAAATATAGATCCCTACTTCATGCTATGCACATAGACAGAATACACAGAAGTTGAAGACCTAAAAGGAAAAGAAAATAGAAGAATACCTAATCAATTTATTTATAATATCAAGGTAGGAAAGATGACTTATTCAAGTCTCAAAATGTCATACCATAAAAAGGATAAACTGATATATTTAATGATATGAAAATTTAAAGAAAACTTCTTTATATCTTCTTACAAGACATAGAAATGAAAAGAAAATCCACGGAAGGAGATAAGTTATATGCAACCTTTAAAAATGTAAGTATTTTGAGTATTAAATAACTTCTATTAGGCAAAAAGGAAAAATAGGTGATCAACTGGAAACTGGGCAAATGATATAAATAGACAAGTTATGGAAGAAAATATTTGAATGGGACGCCTGGGTGGCTCAGTCAGTTAAGCGACTGCCTTCAGCTCAGGTCATGATCCTGGACTCCTGGGATCGAGTCCCACATCGGGCTCCCTGCTCAGCAGGGAGCCTGCTTCTCCCTCTGCCTGCCACTCCCCCTGCTTGTGCTCTCTCTCTGTCTCTGACAAATAAGTAAAAAAATTAAAAAAAAATTTGAATGACTAGTAAACATGAAAAGATGCTCTAAATCACTAGAAGTCAGATAAATGCAATTAAAATGTATAGTTTCTCACCAGTTAGATAGCAAAATTAACATTTATAGAATTGTATAACATCAAGGATTGAGTGTTTGGGAAAATTTTACTCAAACATTTCTACTGGAAATATAATTTGGTTCAGACATTTGGAGAAAATTTGGCAATAACTAGTAAATTTGAAGATGTTTATACTCTATGTATGACACATTGTTCACGACTAAACACATTTTGTAGAATTCTCATAGATGTAGGCAAGAGACATATAGAACTATTCCTTGCAGTATTGTTTATAACTGAAAAGGGGATAAACAAATTAATCATTGATTAGTAGGAAATGAATAATGAAATTGTGTTTTTTCACATATTAGAATACAAATACAAAGCACTTATTATTGAAATAGAGATATATGTAACAATATAAATAAATATCAAAATATTTGGATGAAAATCGAGCTGAAAAAAGATATGCTTACTATTGTGTTATTTATGAAATTACAGAGAATGTAGATTGATATTTACATAGATATATTTACATATATCTATGAATACATATGTATATACCAAAGCTTTAAAAATTTAATGGATAATTAATAGTTACTTTAAGTGATAACTAAACTCTGGGGAAAAAAGGTTGGGGAAAGGATCAAGGAATTATCACGTTTTAGCTCATGAAAAGGATATCTAAAACATACATGGAAAAATACTGATCTATATTGATCATAGAAACATTGTTAGGTCTCTTTTTAAAATAATCTTGTTTGATATATTATATAATTAAAATTTATTAACAAGGTACTGTAAAATGCTGCACATATTTTAAAAAATGGTAAAAAACATGTTAAGGACATCTAATTGTCACACTTTGTTTCTCTGTAGTCTATTTCTATGTGTGTATTATAATCAAATAAAATTTCCTATGGTTATCTTTTATTTCATATTTTTTCTTACTTTCATATAAAACTATACCAGAAATATTAACAAATGTATGGTACATACAGACAACGACTCAGGTATTACAGGTTCTTCTATTCTTTGCATGTAAGGTCCTGTGAACACATTTTGTTCTTTTATATAGAGTAGATACATTAAGTCAGCTTAGTGTTGCAAGATTCCCAGTGGTTTCCCCTGTACTTAGAACAGTGGCCAGCATTCAGTGGGGGCTTAAATATATAAATGAATATTTTGACATCATCTTAGAGCTAGTACAAATTGCGTATTTAGAGAGCGTCACTGCCAAGAAGCATCTATCACTGTTCTTTTATAAAGAAAAGTTTCAGAGATCAACAGTCAAAATATTTCATGCAAGCTATTACGGACTAACAGGGCAACTGCAGATTAGTGGTGGAGAGGAAGAAAATGTGTAGCAATCTGATGTATTATCCAGTGTATGACATGTAGTTATTTAATATAGTCTATAAACAAAGGAAAGAGAGATAACTGGGTAAATAGAAAATAGAAGTAGTTACTCAGGGATGACAGGATATGTTTCATGTTTCTGCAATGTTTAGTTTTAAATGATGTCCCATTTCACAGGAAAAAATTAGAGTGGGTTTACTTCTCAAATTATGCCATCACATGCCTGATACATTTACAGCACTTGATGTCTATATGAGTCACCATATAAATGGTTTTAACCTTTTCTTATTATAAGAAATGGTTATTTTGGGTTGCATATATTACCTCTTTATCTTTTTTTGGGACACAGTAACACAGAAAAGGAGACAGCGACTTATCATATGCTTTAAAAATAAGGACACAAAAGAATGGATGGAGAGACAATCAGAACATACTGACGTTTTACCAGAGTGAACTGCAGTTGAGTATTTTTAAACTGGAGCATAAGCTCAGGTTAATTTTCAAGACTATTACCTGGCATTCGTTTCTCTTAAAGAAAAAAGAAAGAAAGAATATATAATTAATGACTTTTCTTTGTCTTATTTATATTTTATTTTACTTTATTTTATCGCTACTAATAATTTATTGAAAAAACAGCAAAAAGACATTTGGGTTTTTAAGCTATCTTAGTACAAAACTGAAGCGTAGTTTCAATCTAAAGCCCCTATCCTAGTAGTAACTTTCACTAGCATGCTATTGTTCTCCAAATGCGTCCTTGTGTGCAATTCTGTGCATGGGCATGTGCATGCGTGTGTGTGGGTTGGATACAGCTGGAGAAGGGAGAAATTCTCTCTTGACAAGAAAGAAACAGCAGCTACATTTGCTAAGTTCTGTTTCTATAAAAAGAATACCTGCTAGCCTGCTGACATGAGGCAGACTAAACTGCAGTGTTGAAAGATTAAGGCCAGCTGGTGTTTTTCCAGTTGATTTGCATTTTTGGAGCTCAAGGTGATCCCCTTGTATTTTTAAGGGATGTTCATGACTCAAAAAGTTGGCTTCTTAGGAGGATAGTAAAGTTACTCCTATTAAAGACCTAAGAAATGAAGCCTGAAAAACACAAATAGAAGTGATTAACATCAAAGAGGCTAATTGCAATAATTGCTATATGAATGTTTACCTCGTTGATTAAATCTAACTATTTATAAATGGCCTAAGTACAATCTTTATCTTGAAGATGTGTGGGAAGGGTTCAGGAAAGTAGAGAAAGAAATTATATCTCTGTATTGGAAGGAAACTTTCCAATTAAATGAAAATGAAATTTGTAATAAAAAATTGGATTAGATTCAAGGAAAAACTAGCTCTGCAAGCCTATTAGGCAAAACATTACTTTATCTTAATTCCATATCTTATGTACAATAAAGACAATTATTTTCCACTCCATTCATATTTTCCCTCGTATCCCCACCCCAACACACATACCACCACCACCACTTTTAGGCCTTAACTCTTCTTTAATATTGCCAGATCTTACTTAACTTCACAATTCCAGGTTAGTGTATTCTGAGAGATAGGTATGATTATATATTTACAGAGGCTATTTGTTTTATGGCTGACCTATATTTACATTTGCTTATTGTTACTGTTTACTGACATAGAAAATTAATTTAAGTGAACTTTTGTAAAATTTTAATCACATTTATTTTACTCAAGTTTGAGTCTTATGTCTTTTTCATATGTTGTAATGCTATAAAGCATTACAAACATTTCAATTTTAAGCTATGGATTGAAAAACTCAAATCAGATCAAGATTAGCAATTTACACATATAATTAGAAACTACTGCTTAAAAGTATTTTTAAAGAAAAACCACTCCAGGGGTGCCTGGGTGGCTCAGTCGTTAGGCATCTGCCCCCGGCTCAGGTCACGATCCCAGGGTCCTGGGATTGAGCCCCACATCCGGCTCCCTGCTCGGCGGGAAGCCTGCTTCTCCCTCTCCCACGGCCCCTGCTTGTGTTCCCTCTCTCGCTGTGTCTCTCTCTGTCAAATAAATAAATAAAATCTTTAAAAAAATAAAACACTCCAGCAGATAATGCAAACAATCTTATATTAAAGATCAAAAGCAAAGACTTAAGATCACACTTCACAAATTGATTTATACTTACTTAGTGAGGTAATGTATATTTTTTAAGCACATAGCAACCAAAATTATACTTACCTATTATTCTGTGAACACTAGTTAGAGAAACATAGAATGCATTTCCTATTTACTGTGAACATGTTTAATTACAGGACTGAAGAGTGGAAAAATGTGTTAGAGACGATTTTTCTGTAGAAACCAAGTAGACAAAGACATCAGTGAAATTTTATTTATTCCTATTGGACTTCCAGCAATTTGATTTTATCAAGTAATAGTCCTTGCCTAATATTTAAATACTTAAAAACAAAATGACTCACATGAGAATTAGTCTTCAGCCACTACATAGTGTTGGACTATAAAAGCATATATTTTTGTGCAGAGAACTGTGGGTCTTTCTTTTTTGTTTTTTGCTTGCAATTGGGGAATTCACTCTGTCTGTCAGTTTTATCTATACATGGGTGCTTTTGTCTCTTAGCTGCAAAGGCATTACATTTCATGGTTCCATCAAGTATATGAGATGGTTTCTCTTTAAATTATGCCTAGAAATAAAGCCAGCTCATTGATCATGGTATAGAGATATTTTGCCGGCCATGGACCACCATGAACATAGATATCTTCAAATTGTGAATTATTTTAAGCCTAAAGACTGGAGAAATATTGGCAAGGGTAAATATAATGAACTTTAAAGAATTTTTTTGACATGAAATATAATTTTGGTGGGTAAAATATTTTTAAAATAATTGTAAATACAATAATACTCTGATAAACAAAATTGCTGAGCAGGTAAACATGGCTTTAGATCTTTGAAAGCAGTCTTGCAAATACAACAAATTTATAAATCCAAGAAATGAAAAGTATCTACTATGTGCTTGGCTCCATAGATACAATAAAGAATAAAACTGGCAGCTCTTCCTAAAATTCATGCTTTTGTATGATTTAAGATCACTTTATGGAATATAGTGGTTGAAACAACTTTACAATAACACAGCAAATTTAATGTCAGACTTTGGAATAATTAATTCATTTAGTTAAGACTAAAGATCATGTCTTGCTAGATTAAATCTGCATTCACTTGTTTTAAAAAAAACCAAATGGAAAGGTGAAAAATTCTAGTAATTATTTAGTCTATAAAAGTACTCTCATTCCATACGTATGGGTTAGATAGCTATATATTGAAAGATTGAATCTCGTCTCAGAAAAATAAGTTGGAATTAATTTAGAGTGAAGATGGAACAGATAAATTTATTCAAAACTTGTAGGTTTTAGCTTCAATCAACTCATTGTGTGTTTCATCTTTGAATAATCATATATTTATGGGCTCAAAAAATTATATTTCAAATATTAGTAAACTACTTGAAGTCTTCTAGAGTAGCCTTGTGATAACCTCAAATTGGAATTATTTGAATATCTGGGACTATTTACTCTGAGGGAAAGTAATTTTAAAAATGCAACATTGAGTCATAATATTCCTTAGTTGTGACTTTGAATTCATTACGCACACAACAAAACCATGACCTTCTGCAGTATATATTCTAGCCAAGTAAACCGAGAAGTTATTTCATGTACTAATGAACTATTTAAAATTGAATATATGTAAATGCATATTAAACGTGAAGATTGCTCAGAAAAGAGGCTTTAATGGTTATTAAGAATCCATTTTTGTTTATTATAGATATTAAAAATACCATTAATGTATACTGGTAAAAAGATGAAAATGGGAATATTCTGTAGCACTCTAATGTAATGGAAACATGGACAAGATAGTCTTAGTAACTTAGCTTTGAATATAAGTTTCTCAAATTACCAACTGTGAAGAAGTTAAATTTTTCTGAATCATAATTTTGCAATCTATAATGTGGAATAAAGTTGATAAAGTTGTGAGGACAAAATGAATTGAGACTAAACAGCGTTTACCACACTCTTAGCAAAATAGCAGGCACTGGGTACCTGGGTGGCTCAGTTGTTAAGCGTCTGCTTTTGGCTCAGGTCCTGATCTCAGGGTTCTGGGATCGAGCCCCACATCGGGCTCCCTGCTCAGCGGGATGGCTGCTTCTCCCTCTCCCACTCTCCCTCTGCTTGTGTTCCCTCTCTCACTGTGTCTCTCTCTGTCAAATAAATAAATAAAAATCTTTAAAAAATATAGCAGGCGCTTAGTAAGTGTTAGTTCCTAAACTAGCTAACAACATTAAAACAGCATTTTATTTTTAAGTGTAGGCCATTATTAAGAGTAAACTAGATGAAATTTTATGGTAGATTAAGATGTAGAGAACTGGACAGACAGTCCTTTGTAATCTTATTTGCCTTACCATATCATATTAAAAGAAGTTACAAGGTAAAGTAAGAAAGAAAAAAAATAGATAACTCTTGAGGGTAAAAATAATTATCAGAATACTTTTCTTTTTATCTAACACAGTTATTAGATTCTGATAACGTGAGGGTGACGATGGGGATGCTAATAACAGTGACATGATAATTTTGATAACATGTCACTTCTTGTTCTTTTGGCCAAGATCAAGTGTAATACTTTTGATAATACCACAATCATTTCTTTCTTTGAATTCAAGTCATGATTTTTAAGGAGAGAATTTTCAACTCGAAACTGAAAAGTTGTTGTAACTTTGGTTTGAAAACTGGCGGGTGTAATACTGATGTTAATTAGTAGCATATTTGTGCTACCACAAATTTAAGCTATTAATGAGTACCCAGAAGTTAAAAATCCTTACCATTCATTTTTTAACCATTTATTTTTAGAAGTTTTTACCTAAATTCCAGTTAGTTAACATACCGTGTAATATTAGTTTCAGGTGTACAATATAGTGATTCAACACTTCTATATAACACCTGGTGCTCATCACAGGTGCCTCCTTGATCCCCATCACCTATTTCACCCATCCCCCACCCACCTCCCCTCTGGTCACCATCAGTGTATTCTCTATAGTTAAGAGTCTGTTTCTTGCTTTGCCTCTCTCTTTTTCCCTTTGCTCATTTGTTTCGTTTCTTAAATTCCATATGAGTGAAATCATACGGTATTTGTCTTTCTCTGACTGACTTATTTCACTCACCATTATATCCTCTAGCTCCATCTATGTTCCACAATTATATGGCCATTTAATCTTTAACAAAGCAGGAAAGAATATTCAATGGGGAACAGAGCCTCTTCAACAAATGGTGTTGGGAAAACTAGACAGCTACATGCAAAAGAATGAAACTAGGGGCGCATGGATGGCTCAGTAAAGTGTCTGCCTTTGGCTCGGGTCATGATCCCAGGGCCCTGGGATCGAGCCCCCCATCGGGCTCCCTGTTCCGCGGGGAGCCTGCTTCTCCCTCTCCCACTCCCCCTGCTTGTGATCCCTCTCTTGCTGCCTCTCTCTCTGTCAAATAAATAAATAAAATCTTTAAAAAAAAAAAAAAAGAATGAAACTAGACCGCTTTCTTACACCATACACAAAAATAAGTTCCAAATGGATGAAAGACTTAACGTGAGACCTGAAACCATTAAAATCCTCTCCATTCCTTTTTTTTTTTTGAGAGAGAGAGAGAGTGAGAGTGCAAGGCCCCGGGGCGGGGGTGGGGGAGCAGCAGAGGGAAAGACAGAATCTTAAGCAGGTTCCACCCCCAGCATGGAGCCCTTGGTAGGGCTTGATCTCATGACCCTGAGATCTTGACCTGAGCCAAAATCAAGAGTCAGACACTTAACCAACTGAGCCACCCAGGTGCCCCATCTCTCCACTCATTTTAAAATTATGTAGACTATATATTTAACTTAGGAGGTCTGAGAAAATTCCTGTACTTACCTCCTTTTTTTTTTTTTAATTTAGGCAAAATTTGCACAACAGTGAAATGCACAGATCTTAAGCTTAAATTTGATAAGTTTGAAAATGTATAGACCCATATAAACAACACTCAATTCAAAGGGCAGACATTTCATCCCCCCATACAGTTTCCTCATGGGACTTTCCAGTAAATCTCCACCTCCCACAGGTAACTCTTGTATTGATATCTTTCGTAACATATTTGATTTGTCTCAACTGGCCTACATATAAATGGAATCAAAGAGTATGTACTTAATTGGCATTTATAGAACTTTTCACAAAAGAACAGTAAAATAAATATTCCTTCTGAGTTAACATGAGGATAGACCATAATTCATCCTATACAGCAAACCTGAAGAAATTTAAAAGAATAGAAACTATAAAAAGTATGTTCTTGGACCATAACAGAATGAAATTAGAAATCAGTAACTACATACATATGGAAAAACCTAAGTATTTGTATATGAATAAACATACATTGAAATAACCCATGGGTCTAAGATGACATTTTAAGGAAAATTAAAAAGAACATTTGCAATTAATGAAATTTAAAATGTGGCAAAGTTTATGGGATACCACTAAAACACAGCTTAGAGGTAAATATGTAGCATTAAGTGTTCATATAAAAATAAGAAAGGTCTCAGTACTGTAATCTAAGATTTTATATTATAAAGAAAAAAAGTGAGAAAGAAGAGCAAAACAGACATAAATACACAGAAGTAAAGAAACAATAGCATAGAAATCAAATGATTTTGACAAAAAAAACAGTAAATCAAACCAAAAGTTGACTTTTTTTTAAAGATTTTATTTATTTATTTGACAGAGAGAGACACAGCAAGAGAAGGAACACTACTTGTGGGGGAGTGGGAGAGGGAGAAGCAGACTCCCTGTGGAGCAGGGAGCCCGATGTGGGGCTC
The DNA here is from genome assembly GCF_003265705.2 of Callorhinus ursinus. Lineage (NCBI taxonomy): Eukaryota > Metazoa > Chordata > Mammalia > Carnivora > Otariidae > Callorhinus > Callorhinus ursinus. The sequence continues at coordinate 47,296,562 of NW_027397064.1, forward strand.
AATCCCAGGACCCTGGGATCATGACCTGAGCCGAAGGCAGACACTTAATGACTGAGTCACCCAGACGCCCCCAAAAGTTGACTTGTTTAGAAGATATAAGAAAGTTAAGACAAATTTACCCATACCAGGGATGAAAGACGAAATATCATTACTGATCTAGGGACTTTCAAAAGGTAATAAAGGAATACTACCAAGAACTCTTGCCCATAAAGTGTACAACTTAGAATAAATGAACCAATACCTCCTTGAAAGATGCAAAGTTCACTCAAGATGTAGATAAACAAATTAATTCTATATCTATTAAAAATTGTTTTTTAATCAAAAGCATGCCAACAAAGAAACCTCCAGGCCATATGTTTTCCCTAGAAAATTTTATCAAATGTTAAGCAAAAATCCTAAGCAAATTATTATTAAGTAACACTCAAGATATATAAAAAAGGTAACACATCATGACAAGTAGGGTTCAATGTAGGAAGGATTGTTTGCCATTCAAAAATCCATCAATTTAATTCACCACACTAAGAGACTAGAAAAGAAAAGCTCTGTGATTATTTCAATAGATTCATAAAAATCTGTTGACAAAATTCAACATCCACTCATGATAAAAAAATAAAGGAAAGGAAACTAATCTTTCTGCAAACTTGGAACAGAAGTGTCTTAACCTGACAAAGAACATCTAAACCGGACGAAACAACTATGGTGAACATAATTTTTAATGCTGACTGCCTGAATATTTTTCCTTTTAAGATTGGGAACAATAAAATGAAATGATGTCCACCCTCCTCCCACTACTGCTATTCAACATGGCAGTCCTAGCCAGTGCGACAATATAAGAAAAAATAGGATTTAAGATTAGATAAAAGATCAGATTGCATAAAAATGCAACTTTTGTCTATGTAGATGATATGACTTTCTACTTAGAAACCCAAAGGAATCTACCTCAAAAAGTATAGAACTAATTTTCATGGGTTTATATATTTGTTAGGGCTTATGACATTTTACACTTTAAATATGTACAACACTACATATTAATAACACCTCAATAAACTTTAAAATTATAAATGCCATGAACTATCAGCCAAAGAGATTGACCTATGGTTCTCAATAAAGCAAACAAATCAAATGGCTCCAAAGTATATAAAAAGAATTTTGTCTCACTAAAGTAGTGGGATTATATGAGTTTCATGTTAATAAACAGTTTTGAAGTATAGCACACATAAGGAAGTTCAAAGAAATTTTAAGTGTGACTTTGATTCATCATCAAGGAAACAACCCCATTTAACTACCTCCCAAATCAAAAGAGAACTTTTTTTAAAGACTTTATTTATTTATTTGAGAGAGAGAGACCCAGCGTGAACAGGAACACAAGCAGGGGCAGTGGGAGATGGAGAAGCAGGCTTTCCGCTGAGCAGGAAGCCTGATTGGGGGCTAGATCCCATGGTCCTGGGATCATGACCTGAGCAAAAGGTAGATGCTTAATGACTGAGCCACACAGGCCCCCTCAAGAGAGAACATCACCAGTCTTCTGAAAGTTCCTATTGTGCCCTCTACCAAACTAACCTCTTCAAATTTTGAAGCAAAGTGCCCAAAGGTAATCATTATGCTGTCTTTTGACAGTTACAAGTTCTTCTGCTTTTGAATGTTACATAAATGATATGGAATAATATGTATCCTTTTATATCTGGCTTATTTCACTTATCATTATATTTGTGATACAACATTGATAGAAAAAAATTACATTTATTAAATTTCCAAATGCATAACCCCTTACTTAGTCTCAGCAATGGACTGTGACAAATTTATCCTACAGTTATTCATACATATATAAAGTGATCCTTTTTAAAAAGGTATTAATCGTCATTGTAATCACAAGATGAAAATAGCAACAAAAATCAATAGAGAACTGATTCAATATTTAATGGTATCTACATGGAGTGGAATATTATAAAGCCTTTTGGAAAAAATGAGCCCATTCTTTTTAAAGGCACAATTAAAATACACACGTGTTATATATATGTAAATTATCTCTGTAGTAATAATAAAAAAGTCTCAATTAAGGAAAATAGGAAGAAATTGCATTTTTCAATTTATCTTTGGTTCATTTGTATCTTTAGTTAAATGAAATGGCTTAAAAGTCACTTTTAAAAATTGGAATTCTTAACCATAGATACCCGAAGGAATATTGTTAGATGTAAAACATTGTTAAATTGCTTGCAATCTAGAAAATAGTTGCAAATGAAAATTTGGATTATTATTTATTGTACCTACTTAAAATGTAGTGTATTTCACAATGATTTCTATAGCTTAACTTATTTCTCTCTTCTTAATAGCTCATGTTAATCCTTTCACTCTCCCAGATATGCCAAAAAACAATAATTTTAAAATTATAAAGAAGTTATATATGGCAAACATTTTAAGTTACTCAACAAACACTAGCATTTTGAAAACAAAAGGATATGTAAACACTGTGTGGACACTGGTTTGAATCTGGAAATGTAGATATAACAACACTGAACTCCATATTTGATCCATTTTTGTCACGCCTATATTGAGCATGTAGTATATTCTAGGGCTGAGATTTAGAGGTTATTGCATTTATACTCTGCAGAATTGTTTGAAATGTCAGGGAAACATTGTGAATAGCTTGTAGAAACAAACTGAAGATCATTTTTTCAGGTTAGTTCCTCAATTATTATTTATTTTAGTCTTATTTCCAATGGGTCATATTGAACAAGAAGGGGAATTTCTCAGTCATTTAGAATGTGAAGTAGAGGAGACAAGGGAATGGACTCAAGCTACTTTCTTCTTAATAAATGTAGGTGATCCTTTGAAGCACATGTATGTTGTTATATGGATGCTTCTTTACTGACATGGATAATTTTTCTTCGTGAATCACGGTTAGTGTCTAAGAAGTGCAAGATGAAAAGATCTGGGGGCACCTGGGTGGCTCAGTTAGTTGAGTGTCAGGCTCTTGGTTTAGATTTGGGTCATGATCTCGAGTCTGTTAGAAGGGGCCCTTGTCCTTGTGACTTCCATATGAATGAAAGCCACACACCAACCATAAAAACTATACTGGTCCAGTACTCAGATGGAAAAGTATTTACTATATGAATCCACTAACATGGTGGCATGTTATACCATGGTGGCAGCATTATACTACCTATATAACCAGTCATCTGTCAATATAGAGATTTATTGTATTAAAATAGACAAGATTTCTCAGCTGATGTCAGCATTAGAAGGAACTTTTATTGGATATGAAAAGGAAGTCCAAATCACTTTCACAATTTAAGGAAGTGTGATTAAATCAAAATAAAACTATTTACTTCTGGTTGTGACCTGAATAGAGTTGTTAATTCATATGCAATCAAATTATGAAAAGAGCAAATGGGTTATAAACAACTTAATGCAGATGTTCAACTAAGAATATAGCAAGGATTTAAGCTTCAATAATGTCTCAAAATATAACCTATATTTAGAATTTTAAAATAACAACCTAATTTTGCAAAGATAATTCCAGACTTCTAAATTATATGATAAACTATGTGTACTGCTTGCCTCAGTCCCTTCCTGCAGAATTTTATTAAAATATCCAAAGAATACAGAAAAGAAGAATTCTGGAAAAGCACTGGAAAATAGAGAATTGTACTAGAAATGAAAGATCCTTCAAGGAAATTATGGGATGTATGTTGCCATTGAACTGGACTGAAGGAGATCATGAAAGTCGACTTAGAGCTTCCATTCCACTGTAAAACCCTGTGACCTGTAAAGATGTTTAGGGAATTCCAGAGGATTTCAAGTGTAAAGACTAGAGGTAGGAAGTAGCATTAAGCACACCACTTGGAATTTGTTTTATACCTTGGATGAGAAGAATTTTAAAGCAATGACACTCCTGTATATAAGGGGGCTTTTACAATAACTAAACAAGCAGACAGTTATTAGGTGTGAAGGGCTTGCCCTCGACAGAAGGTTAAGTACAAAAACTCTTGCAGAACTTGACCTTTTTGAAGGAAAGATTTGAGATGCTGGCAATCCCAATCAATGTCAGTGGAAGATCCAAATAGCCCAATTAAGCTACGAAACAGATAAAAGCCTTAAAAATGACAGAAAATATGGGCAAGAAGCCCTGGGTGATACCCTGTACCCACAGGACTTTGATTTAATTTTACCACAGCTAGTGTAGGAGCACAGGAATGTATTAGCATTTATGATGCCCCAGGATACAGACCATGGCTAAAATAAGAAAAGATCAAAGAGATCAGTGGCATCAAGAAAGGCACCAGTACCTGCTGGGACACTGGCATGGATGGTGGACCAGACAGAAAGTCATATCCAAAAGTTGGCTCTTGCCAGAGAGGCTACACTAGTCATCAGTAAGAAATGGCATAGCAAGGAAGTCTGTATGCTGGGACTGCCATGGTTATAGGGTTCCTAGGTTAGTAATTACTGAGAGGTATAAATGTCTCACAAGCTGAGCTTTGGCTTAAGTTCTCAGAAGAAAACAGAAACAGGAGTTGGATAGTGAGGATAAGCAAGGAGAATTAACACAATTGTAAGAAAACAACTAGCTAGGGCTCCATCATATATGAGTAAACAAAAACACACCCAAACACGCACACACAAGTGCATCCATACACACAACATGTAGCCATACAAAGTTGCAATTTTAAAAAGAGGGAAAATAATAATGCAGAGAAAAGATGTGAAATAATAAAAAAGGAAATCCTTATGAAATGGATCTCTTTTCTGTTTTATTAAAATTCAATAAAACCCAAAAGTATGTACTTTGAGAGAGAGAGAGAAAAAATGAGATTTAAATATCAAGCAAAAATAAAATGGGGGCCTGAAGGGAATATAGGCTGCAAAGCCAAGGTAATTTTTCTTTGAAATAATTAAAAGTAAAGTGAGCACTCCTAAAAGTATAAACAGAAATGGGAAGAAAAAGAAAGACAATTCTATTTAAGATGAAGTAAGAGTCAAAGATTATAAAATGATCAGTTACCCTCCTGAACAGATCAATAGCTACTGAATAAGCTATTTTATTTTTTTTTTCTCCTCCAAAGAAACCAGCCACTAAGAGACAGAAGACAATGATGGTTTCATGAATCAAGTGTTTTATTTACTTTTTAATTTTATCTGATATAATGACTTATATAGTGTCACTGATTTTCTTCCAAACTCGTAAATATTACATATTAATTCCAATAATGGAAAGTAGAGCAAAATCCCAAACTTTTTCTGCTTTCGTCAGTTCATCACCATTCCACCAACATAACCTATTTATTCATATAAATTTGATACAGCTACATACATAGATAGCCTTGATTTTTCTATAATTTACAAATATTAAATCAAACCAATATTCACTGGTTAATGTGCAACTTGGTTTTTGACAAAAATATTATAGATGTTCTTCCAGCTCTAAACTTCTTTAGATGTTCAGACACTTGGCTGACCAGACCCAGATCGATTACATTAGAATCTCTGGTGGTGGCATCCAAGCCATCAATATTGTTAAGTTTTTTTCCACATGATTCCAATGTGTAGACAGGGTTGAGAAAAAGATACAGAACAAATGCATGAGTTTCAAGGCAATTAAAGAGGCCAGATGTGTATGTATTTACTATGATTTATCCATTGATAAACAGATCATGTCTCCATTAAGTAGCTGCCTTGGCAGCCTTCTCTGTGTTCCCCTTCTCCATTTTGTCACTTTGGGTTCAGGGTTGTTAACAGCTTAGTTGTTGCTTATTGTTTCCCTATATTCACACCTATATGAATACACCCTCCTTGAATTACTGTATTTTGAGTGTATTATCTGTTTCCATAGGCACCCTGAAGAACATACTATGAATGAATTGCCTTGCTCCTAAGGCTAACCTTCTACTTGTAGATTAGATCTCATACCTTTTTGCCTTCCTAAGAATATTGATCCAACAATTTTCTCCTCTACCTACTGCATCATCATTTTTTGCCTTTCTATTTGAAACAGAATAGCTCTATCAGAGCTATGGGAACATCTGTATTTAAGAACAATAATTTCTCCTTAAGAAAATCCTTCTTTTTTTATTTTATTTTATTATGTTATGTTAGTCACCATACAATAGCATCATTAGCTTTTGATGTGGTGATCCATGATCCATTGTTTCCATATAACACCCAGTGCTCCATGCAGTACATGCCCTCCTTAATACCCATCACCAGGCTAACCCATCCCCCACCCTGCTCCCCTCTAAAACCCTGTTTGTTTCTCAGAGTCCAGAGTCTCTCATGGTTCATCTCCCCCTCTGACTCCCCCCCTTCATTTTTCCCTTCCTTCTCCTAATGTCCTCCCTGCTATTCCTTATGTTCCACAAATAGGTGAAACCATATGATAATTGACTTTCTCTGCTTGACTTATTTCACTTAGCATAATCTCCTCCAGTCCCATCCATGTTGATGTAAAAGTTGGGTATTCATCCTTTCTGATGGCTGAGTAATATTCCATTGTATATATGGACCACATCTTCTTTATCCATTCATCTGTTGAAGGGCATCTTGGCTTTCTACAGTTTAGCTATTGTGGACATTGCTGCTATGGACATTGGGGTGCATATGGCCCTTCTTTTCACTACATCTGTGTCTTTGGGATAAATACCCAGCAGTGACATTGCTGGGTCAAAGGGTAGCTCTATTTTTAATTTTTTGAGAAACCTCCACACTGTTTTCCAAAGTGGCTGTACCAACTTGCATTCCCACCAACAGTGTAAGAGGGTTCCCCTTTCTCCACCACCTCTCCAACGTTTGTTGTTTCTTTCCCTGTCAATTTTTGCCATTCTAACTGGTATAATGTGGTATCTCAGTGTGGTTTGGATTTGAATTTCCCTGATGGCTAATGATGATGAACATTTTTTCATGTGTCTGTTAACCATTTGTAAGTCTTCTTCAGAGAAGTGTCTGTTCATGTCTTCTGCCCATTTTTTAACTTGAATATTTGTTTTTTGGGTGTTGAGTTTGAGAATTTCTTTATAGATCTTGGATACCAGCCCTTTATCTGTAGTGTCATTTGCAAATATCTTCTCTCATTCTGTGGGTAGCCTCTTCATTTTGTTGACTGTTTCCTTTGCTGTGCAGAAGCTTTTTATCTTGATGAAGTCCCAAAAGTTCATTTTTGCTTTTGTTTCACTAGCTTTTGGAGATGTATCTTGAAAGAAGTTGCTGTGACCAATGTCGAGGTTACTGCCTATGTTCTCTTCTAGGGTTTGGATGGATTCCTGTCTCACATTGAGGTCTTTCATACATTTTGAGTTTATCTTTGTGTATGGTGTTAGACAATGGTTGAGTTTCACTCTTCTGCATGTGGCTGTCCAATTTTCCCAGAACCATTTATTGAAGAGACTGTCTTTTCTCCACTGCATATTTTTTCCTGCTTTGTTGAAGATTATTTGACCATAGAGTTGAGGGTCCATATCTGGGCTCTCTATTCTGTTCGATTGGTCTATATCTCTATTTTTGTGCCAGTACCATGTTGTCTTGGTGATCACTGCTTTGAAATATAGCTTGAAATTGGGCAATGTGATGCCCCCAGCTTTGTTTTTCTTTTTCAACATTTCCTTGGCGATCTGGGGCCTTTTCTGATTCCATACAAATTTTAGGATTGTTTGTTCCAGCACTTTGAAAAATGTCATTGGAATTTTGATAGAAAAATTCTTCTCTTGACCCCACATCTCCTTTAGCTATCTTTTCATTGCTCTGCTTCTTTTTACAGCAGACTCCTGAAACAGTAATCTCTCTTCACTCACTGTGATCCTCTTGTATATGCTCTTTAACCCCTCCTGACCCCAAAGGGCTCTTCCTGTCACATTCCATTCAAGCAGCTGTGGGGAAAACCACCAATTATTTCCACACTGTTGAATCACATACTTCATTTGCAGGCTTCATCTTACTTTAAACCATCAAAATAATTGGAAATATTTTAACTATTCTTCCCTAAAACATATTTATTGCTTGGCATTTGGGGATAACTGTGTCTTTCCCACATTATTTCTACTATCTCTCTCTTAATCTCCTTTGCTAGTACCTTCACTCACTAGGTTCTAAACATTAGAGTGCCCTGACCTCAGACCTCTTTACTATACTCACATTTTCAGGTTATTCAAATAATTCCACGTATTTTAATGTCACCTGTAGGATGACTCTGCTCAGAACCCTCCAATGGCTTTTCATTTCACTGGCAGTCAACAGCAAAGCCTTACAATGGTAGCAAAACACTATGAGATCTGGGGCCAGCTACCTTTCTGACATCGCATATAATTTCTACTCCATCTGCTCATTCTTCTGCCACATCAGAGAAGCAATCAAGGTCAGACCTTGGGGCCTTTGTGTGTCTTGTTCCTTCTGCTTTCTGCCAGATATCCACATGGTTCACCTCTTCACTTATTTCAGGGCCCTGGTTAATATCCCCTCATAAATATGGCCTCATCTGGTCACTCTGTATAAAATAGCAATGTTCCCACCTCTGCCCTCTCTGTTCCTATCACCCTACTTAATTTTACTTCAAGATACTATCAACATCTAGAGCAATATACATTCAATTATTTATTTATTTTCAGTTCCCCATCTCCTCCCTGCCAGACTATAAGTACTCCAGGAAGCCAAGAACTTTCTCTCCTGCTCTTTTTATTTACAAACCACTGCTTTTACAACATCTAGAATAGTATCTGCTACAGAGTAAGCACTCGAGAACACTGGTTAACTGAAAAGACTAATGAATGTTCATTTGCATTTCCTTGTCTGAGAATTACCTGTGTGCATTTTTTAAATTGTATTTTATGATTTCTAGGTATATAAGGAATTTTAACATTTCCCCTTTTCATGACAAATATTTTATCTTGGTTTATCACTTATCTTTTGATTTAGTTTTAAGGTATCCTTTGCCATATACAAGCCTTTGATTTTCAATATAGATAAAACTGCCCAATTACAAAATAATTATAAGATACAAGTAAACTGTGTCAGAATAAATGTGTTTTTATTCAATTTCTTTCTCTCAACTCCATGGAATATGAGAACCTTTCCAAAATTAAAAAAGAAAATATCTACAACCCCAAATTAGAAATGTCTAGGATAAGCTAGCATGCTGAGAAATGACACATACTGCCTCAGGCCTCACAGAATAAAAGTTTCCTCAAAAGCTGAAGTCATTTTTTGAGCAAAATCTTATCAAATATTTATTATATGTAACAGGGTAAGTGATAGAGATAATATTCAGAAATATTGTGTGTGAGACAACTTGTGATAAAAAAAGGAATGCATTCTTGGTGTCCAAGAAGAGACTATAAAGGCAAAGAGCAGCAAAATGAATGGATATATCTGTACATACCTACAAATATCTATTAGTGTGTATGCATATGCATGTAGTCAGCCTCCAAACTTTGGTGGTTAGACTTTGCATCTCCCTCTTTTAAGCTCCATTAAATCTTCAAAACCTACCACATTTCCTAAAAATGAGGATCTTGCTTTTCATTCAGGATAATGTAAAATACATGTGTGTGTGTGTGTGCGTGCACATATATATATAAATATATATCTCACGCTTTTCTTTCAGATACTGTAATATATATTAAATTTAATATGTGATATTATATATTGTGTGTATATATATATATATATATATATCTCATGCTGAGCTAGAATCAAAGTTGTTTGCTGCCCTATAATGCTGATTTTCATTCATTTTTCAAACAATTAAAATTATTTACCTGGCCTCTTTAGAAAAGGTTAGTCTGGTCTAATTCTCAAAAAATCCCATTCAAATTAATGCTATGACAAATTAATGTCTTCAATTTTGTATAGACTAAGATTTCAAAGGCAAATGATATTTTAGTAGCTTAATAGCAAATGTTCTTTGTAGAACTTACGAATTTACTTGGTTTTTAATGATAAAGTTACTTATAACTCTTTCTGGGGTATTTTCCAAATGTTTGTTAGGTTCCTGAATTTCATATGCATATTTACATTATAACATATAGGGATAACTTTTAATGATTTAAAAATTATTAGGCCTCTCAAATATAATGTAAATTCTGGTTAAGAGAGAAATATTTTTGCAGGCAGTTTGAAAGACATGAAGCCCAGCTCTGTTCTAGGTTTTATTCATGACTCTCCTTGCAAAATTGCACACATTGAAATTTATTCCAGTGTCATGTCCCAACTTATATTTAGGATTGCTTCCAAAGTCTGCCATTGAATAGATATTTGAAGATATTTCCCTATGTTTTGGAACTCCAGAATGAATTCCCTGACAATGTTTTTTCAAACATTAAGATAAAGGCATCTCTTCCTTTGTGATCTCGATGTTTTCTCCTATTAGGCAATAAGAATCAAGTGTCTGGTTATTATTTGTGATTCCATCTGTCTGAAAGAAGCTTAGCACCAAATTTATAGCAATAATTTTGGAATCATGATAATCATACTATTTATATATGCTTAAGTTTAATAATTCTAATCATTTAATTATATGTATATTATTTTAAAATGTATTATGAAATTCTGTTTGAATTTATTTTTTTAAATTTTAGACATTCAAATTACTGAAGACATCCCATGACTTTCAAGTTAGTACAGCTATAAATGCACAAGGGAGAAAAGTATCAATTTTGAAAGCATATTGAAGAAACTTTTGTATTTAATGGTAGGCCACTCAGAAATAAGTGTTCTACTTCCCATGATTCACTTAAGGTTTAGTTGTTAAAAATGAAAACTATTTGCCCTAAGCCATTTCTCATTAAAAAAAAACTGAATTATAATTTCTTGCAACAATCTCAGAGCACTAATTAAAATAAAACCTCCAATTAGTTTAATTTAAAATAACTCCTCTTGAAGTCTTGAGTCTCCTTGCTACTGGCTGACATGCCAAACTTGTATAAATACATCTTTCTCTTCATCTCAAAGTACAATTTTTTAATATCCCTAGAAAGATGTTGTTAGTGTAACCTCTGAGTCTGGAAACTTGGAATATTATATAAAATTAAAAAATATAAAGAAACAAAGAATGTTTATTAGTTTACTAAAATCATTTTGAGAGACTCTCAAAAATGATTTGCTTAAACTATCACTTATTATCGACTATGCTAATTTTAAGACATGTTGTTCCAGAAAGGCACTATATAGTGTTACCTGCATACCTACCACAGCTACATACATAGAAAGAAATGTGGTCATTCTCGGGAGAATGCCCGTCCTATGTGTCTAATTACTGCTTGTGGCCATGCCAGTGTGATTTCATAACAAACTCTGAGCTTTGTAAGTGTTGAATCCCTGAAAACTGATTGATTGATTGATTGAGGCTAAAGTTTCCTTTGCAAATTAAAATGTGCAATCCAAAAATCAAAATGCTTTACTCATGCCTTCTAAACATCTTCTTTCTAAAACGTCTACTATGCTTACTTCATGAGAGTGTAGCCTATATAAAAGTCTGGTAACAGCATATACCAGAATTCATCTGTTGAGTTACTGATAAAATACTTAAGTTACTTTTAATATGCACCTTGTTTGCATTAAGTACTAGCATAAAAAAGTTTAAATTTCCTCCCAGAGCACAGACTCTAACTTTCTTGGTACTTAAAAGAAAATGATACAAGAGTCAATAAAATCATATTGGGGAAATGTTATTTTAGCTAATTTGCATTAAACAGACTCTATTATCAAACTTCCTGGCTGGAAATTCTGCTGTAACACTTCCAACCATGTGACCTCAAAAATGATCTTAACATCATTAAGCTTCTGTTGTCCTTAAAAGTGAATAATAATATCATCTACTCCATGAAGTTTTTATGAGACTTAAAGGATAATTTATGAAGAGTACTGGATAGCAATGCAGTTGTAAGGACGGTTTGGTAAGGTTATCAGTGAATTCTTGATACAAATTGCCTGTCAGAGAAGTCCCTCACCACTTGCCTTCGTACCTTGCCACTCTCAGTCACTGGCTGGGAGCAGCCTGTAGAAAGTATGGGAAGCAAAGCAACAGATTTCAGAGCCTATCAGCGGAGCCCTTGATCATTACATTCCCTGCAGTCACAAGTCTGAAAAGCACATTCTCATTGTCATCAAAATCCATCCCTTGAGTCACGCAGATCTACTCCTTCACACAGGTTTGGGAGGCAACTCTTCCATGGTTCCCATACCTCCCTGTTCCTGAAGAGAAACTGCCCAGAGGAGAGGAAGTGTGTGGGTGAACTGCAGTCTCCTTGCTGCAGCTCTTCTCAGGGGTTATGACTGATACTCATCTTCTCTCTCCTATGCACTCATTGTCTTTCAGAGCCACCACAAATGTGGTTGTAATGCAGCCATTATTGCTTTTCAATTTGCATCCAAATACCGAGTGAGCCATCTGTAAACCAAACGCAGGCTTTTCCCTGCTCTTTCAGCTGGTCAAACAAGACCTCTCACATAACCACAGGTGCAAGCTAAGGGAAAGATGGCCTGAAAAGTTGAATTCTTGCTCTAATATATCTTTTTGGTAATCTGGGCATTTTTCTCAAATCAGGGAGTATTTACACATATAACATATGTATTCCTTTTACTGAAATGTTTACGTTGGTTCCTAAAGCAAATTCAGCTTAAATGTGGATATAGCCTTAATCGGGTAACAGATGCAGGGTTGGTACCCAGGTGATCTGATTATTATTGCTATGTAACAATGCCAAATCTTTGTGACTTAATAATTTTATTTTGCTCACAATTTTGTGGAACAAGAATTCAGGAATTGTTTGGCTGGGAAATTCTTGCTTGGGGTCTCTCCTGCTGATGTCATCCAAGAGACTCAATTACAAGCTTGTCAATTGTTGGTTGTCAGCTGGATTCTCAGCATAGGCTGTCAGCTGCAATGTTATTATATTGGTGCCTTCAGCATGGCGGGCTTAAGATAGCTGTACTTCCTACCTACTGAGCAGATCCAGCAGTTTCTGGTGAACAAGCATTCCAAGAGACTCAGGAGGAAGCTGCATGGTCTACTGTGATTAAGCCTAGGAAGCTATTCAGTGTTATTTTCTCAAAATTTATTATACAAAACCATCACCTGCCTGCCAGAATTAAGGAAAGTGGACATAGACTCTACTTCTCAATGGGAAGACTGTCAGAGATTTCAATGCCATCCTTAAGAACTACCACATCACGTTTCCTGAATAATATGTCTGCCTCCAGCTTTGCAAAAACCAGGAAAAAAAAAACATTAAAATAAATCAAGCAGCTGTGTCAATAAATCTTGTGCCACTGAGTTTTATACCCCCAGCTAGTTTGTATCCTGTGTCTCTCTGCATATTCTCATTTGTGAGAGCTTTGAATAACCAGATGGCAAGATGAAGACAAAAGCAAAATCCTTAGGTGAATTACATACACAACCATCAGCATTAATCAGTAACTTTACTCTCTATATTTAAAATAAGTGTTCATGGTGTTTCATGGGTGCAGATATAATCATAATATTATGATGCTTTAACTTCATATGTATGATCAGTTCTACATTTTTTTTGCAACGGTTACTGGTAGGATTTTACAAATCCCCCTGGATTCACTTTAAATGAGCTTACTGATGTATATACTATTTATTTATAAAATCAATCAACAAGATAAGAGGGTGCTTTCTATACCAATAGAAGATTCAAAGTCATAACTTATTTCAAGTGACTTAACTTAAACAAGAAGAATAGCACTTCATATTTTGGTGTTTGACATTGTTTTTTGCATTAAAATATTTAAATTCATAGAGCTATATGAAAATGCCTTTATCTAAAGCATAAGTGAGCCCTTCAAAACTAAAGTGATCCTCCACACAACTAATTTTTATGTTCATAATAAATGCATCATGACTCAATTCTTTCAAAATACTGCACCTGTCACTCCTAAAAGTCTAAACTTTAAGATAAGCAGTACCACTCTACACATAAGGAGACGTATATATGGATTTTGTATATCTAACACATAATTTTAATATTGTAGAAATTTTTTAAAGCTATGAAATAAAGTTGAGGTATAAACAAGGTTATAGTCTTGTTTTTGCTAAAGGTCATGCATAAAATTCTATAGAGAAGAACACCTTCAATGAGATGTATTAAATTATTTTCATGAAGATGAATTTTTCTCTTTTATTCCACAAAAAGTATTTTTAGTCACTTTTAAACTTTCCATAGGGAATATTTTCACAATTTACTGTTAGCTTTTACTAATATCCATGGCATGATGAATAAATTTAAGAAGCAGCAAACGTTTCATGTAACAGAATTTTATATAGAGATTCTGTCCTTATTTCTCATTCAAAAAAATGTTTGCTTCCCCATAATCCTCCTTCATCTTACAAGAGAAATTCCAGAGACATATAGATTAAATAAGAAAGATATTCCATAACTATCACATACTTTGTACTTGCTCTCCTAGTCCTGAGGTCAGTCCAATTTCTAGCCTTTAGTTCATGGCACAAGTCAAGATTAAGATAGTAACATTGATGGTGATGGAGAAACAGAGGGGCTCCTGAGTAACCACTGGAGAGTGATACAGTCCATGGAAGCTATAGATAAGTCATCTCATTTCTAGAAAAGCTGGGCCATGTTCACACTGGAATAGGTAAAGGCTTCTCCTAGGTTGGCTCAAAGATTCATATTGGGTTGGCAGATATTTTTAGCCTTCTTTCTGTAGTATTTTGTGTACCATATATTGTACAGTAGGGTCAGAGATTCTCGGACCACTCCTCCAATACGGCAACCACACATCCAATTGTTCTTGGCAAAAGTAAAATAGGTCCAAATATGGCTAAGTCTCATGTTAACCAGTTGTGACAATGTAATATCTTTTAGGTATTTGACATTCTATTATGGTATTCCTACTCTTTGAAGATTTTCTTAAAAATCTTCCTTCTAAGTGTTTCTTTAGAAAATATTTTCCCCTCAAATTGAACAATTTACTTTTCAAACAGTAAATAAGACTCATAATCTGGAATCTCATAATATGGAAAAACTATCCAAATTTGAATATTTTATTAAAATATAAATTGGCTAAAGCTGCAAGAAAAAAGTATTAGTAGCATCTATATTTAGGATTATTGTGGAAATAAAACGAGATGACTGAAAGAGTTAATGTTCAATAGATCATTAAAATTATAAGTTGTGAAGTTTATATTTCACTCTTTATAAAGTAATATGGTACTATAATTATTTAGAAGAACAATTTTTTAAAAAATGTACTGGTAGAATGATTCTACTTTATTTTACCATTAAATCATTTGGGTATCATTTAAAATAACTTATTAAAATAAAAATATTTGTAAATAACCTGTATATTTTAATATTTACCTTCTAAGTATGGAATATGCTAGTCTTTAGAAGCAGAATTTTTTAATGCTTTGAAAATTTTGAGATTTCTAAAGTCCAGGGGCCTATGAAACTATAAGAAAACTGCCTATAACTGGGTACTAGTGACCTGTGTAACCTCTAAAGAAGTTTTGTGGCCATTCTTAGAATAAAGTATAAGTAACACCAAGGTATCCAAAAGTGCTGGGGAGATCAGAATACTTTTAGAATCATTTGGTTATTCTGAAGTCTTAATCTTGGCAAGATCTTAAACCTGGCTGTCACAAGTACCCAACAAGTCAAACTAGCCCATGATAAAGACATAGTTATTTTTTTTTTTTCTACGCCAGTTTCCTTCTAGCCTAATTTGGAAAAGCTTGTTACAATCTATAAACCTGACTAGTCAAATTAGTGCAATCAAATCAACTTTAACTCTCAAAATAGAAGGAAGAATTCAATAGTCTGACAATCCTTATCATTGACACTTTCTTAATAAGAAACCATTCTAATTTTGTTTTAAGGGCATAGTAGTAAAAGGTGTTTTTCTCAGCAAAAAATATAGGGCCTTTATGTTAGACTCGCACTATAAAATGCATGCTGATTTGCAGTATCACATTCTGTTCCCATAGATAGAGTTTATCCAGGCCACAGCTGCCATGCAATCATGAAGGAAGAGAATCTCCTAGTAATATTGAAAACATTAAAACACTGGTATCTAGGCACTGACTCACTCCCTGATAGGAAAACACAATGAATGAAAGGACTATAGTGTGCACATTCTGACTAGAAATAAAATAAGGGTGCTATTAAGAAAGTTCGCCAAAGTTAACATTGGTATTTCCAAAACACAAGCCTACTATGGTTCACATACAGACCCAAAGGATCTACAGAGCACTGGAATCAGGAAAGGAATATTATAAGAGGACGCTAAGTCTTTAAACTCATATCATTAGTGATCTAAGCAATGAGAATAACTGAAATGGCCAATTAAATTATGTTAACTCCACGTAGATTGCTGACTTCTGGGAATTACAGAAAGAGCAAAGTTTATGCATAAGGCTATGAAAGGACTCTGAAAAGAAATTCAAATTGACCAAACTGTCCATTTGTTTGCATAATGGAAAACCCAGAACTTCATTATGGAGAAAGCAGATAGTTTCATGGAAAATTTCCTAATAATATATCAAACAATTAAACTGATTGGTGCTATGGTAACAATTCTTAAGGCTACAGTGTTTAGTCTTACCACCTCATCAGGGTTAAAATGGCATCAGCATCTGTTAAGCTACATCAGTATGATTCTAGAAAAACTGAAAGCAGTGGAGACATTTTTACAGGAAGTTTGGGAACCTCTGATGTCATATGCCTCCTATATTTTGCATATATAGGGATCACAGTGAAAGGCAAATTTAGGGAACTGGTGATTATTTTAGTTTGACTAATGTTTTAGAAAGAACTGGGTTTAAAATTAAAGCAAATCTACTTCTTCTAAAGATTTAGTGTTCAGATGAACCTGATAGGGCATAGGTCCTCTGAGCTCTCTGAACCAAGACATTACCTAAGACACAGACATTGTTCAACCTCCCTCGGGTTACTCTGTCAGAGTAACAGCGTGACGTGCTGACATAATGTTACCCTAGGGGAAGAGCATTGGGTTCTTAGTTTTGTAGAATTACTTTATCCACATGTTGGCTTGTCATAGTTTTAACCTCTAGTTTTCTCTTGAATATGTTTTTTGTACTTATACTTATGTTTTGAGGTCTGAAATGGACATAAGAAAAGACAGCTTTACTTTGGATTGTGGTATGATCTTGTTAAGATGATGTGTCTAATATAAAACAAGAATGATTCCATTGTTTTTTAATTTCTAAAGGGGTTTTACTTATTTTCTTTAATTTCTCTCTAGGGATTTAATAATAGGAAACATTTATGGTGAATTAAATATAAGGCATAAAATTTTTGACATTGAATTAAGATTAATTTTATAGGGTCATGTGAATAATTATAGAAACCCAATGGGTCATAATAAATTCTGTACCTGGGAAAAATAATTAAGACAAGAACAGAAATAGGGAAAATTTGGCCTAGAAAAGATGATGGCTTTGGATTTGTGTAGCTAGCGTGCCTGCCTACCTATTTCAAGTATATCTGCGGACAAAAGTTAAACAACTGAACACTACTCCTAGAACTGAATCAGAAAATGGAAATAAAACTGCTACGCTAAATTGATCTTCACCTTCCTTAAAGAGTATAGACACAATGCGGGCAGACACAATGCGGGCAATTTTTTATTTTTATTTTTTTGCTTATGCCCACTGATTAATAAAATAAAGAGAACTGTATGAAATAAACAATTCTCTCTTATTCCCTATGTTCTTGATTACAAAATAAGATTCTTCTAACATGACCACATACCTGGAGAAATTAGTAGCTAAGAAACCCTTTTACTTGTTTCGTCCCATGCGCAGGTAGAGGTCTTACCTAAATAGTGGAGGTGTGCTGAACGAAAACAGAAACATGACAGGTCCCTCACCCACAATTTAGTTTGGATTTTGAGACTGATCATCATCAGCTACTCACATACCAAGAAGCCATGAAACAGTTTATCATTCATATAGTGAGCCTTTCTTGGGAGAGAAGCGTAGGCCTCACACAGGTTAAAAAAAAAAAAAAATGGCTTGACAGAGTGCAGGAAGATGGCTTGTATTTGTGTGTGTGTGTGTGTGAATAAGAGGTAGGTGGGATGGAGATTCCCACACATGGGCTGGGGCTCTCTCTGTCAAATAAATAAATAAAATCTTTAAAAAAATGAGATTGAAATTCTGTTTTAAAAAGATTGGGTATGATCAGATTTGAGCACCTAAAATATGATATTTCAGGGAAGAATGCACACTTATTTAATTGAGTAGGTATATGACAAGGTTAAGTGGTAGGGAAAATATTATAAAATACTGTATCTTTTTCCTGTTCAGTTATTTTTTCCTTATCTTCACCATTTCAAAGTAATTTTTTTCAATGCACTGTCTTGTTTGTCTTAATCCTCCTTTCCACCTTTCTCTTTTCTCATTTTAATGTAGACAGATGTTGGTACTTAAACAAAAATTGCTGTTTGTGATTTTTAAAGTCTTAATTCACTTCCACAAAAGACTTCATTTAAAAACATTAAAAAGAGAGAGAGAGAGAAACCAGGAAACAGACTTTTAACTATAGAGAAGAAACTGAGGCTAAACAGGTGATGGGGATTAAGGGGGGCACTTGTGATGAGCACTGGGTGTTGTACATAGGTGATGAATCACTAAATCTATACCTGAAACTAATATTATATTGTATGTTAACTCAATGGAATTCAAATAAAAACTTGGAAAAAAAACATTAAATAATTATCTTTACTTTCTCTTTACCCTTCTACCTTAGTTTGGTTCAACCAATTGTAAATCTTCTCTAAGAATTCACTGAAACACACAGTTTAGTGAAAGGACACATCGCCCCAGCTCTCCCTAGAGAAATCCCAACTTAGAGCTGTAGATTAGATTTTACATTCACAAGACTTGGTGCAAAGAAAAAAAGTATTATTCTCGAAGTCCTGTTACTTCTACAAATAAAAGTGTCTTATAAAGATGCTACTGAAAATTAAAAGCTTGTTTTTATTAAAACCCAGGAAGGAAATAACTGGATACTTCTTAAAATATAATTAGCACTGCATTTTTATGGGCTTGAGAATTCATATCTCAAATCATAAAGAAAGTTTAATTAGCAATTGAAATAAATACACTAGCTAGGTAAATTATTTTTCTTTTTCCCTTGCTTACCAGATACATGCAAAAGCACACCTCTGTTATTTAAATTGAAAATATCTTGAGAAACCTTACAGTCCACCCGTCTCATTTAGTACATGTGTGAACTGAAATGTGTTTAGAGACCATGTCTTGCCAATGTCTGGTGGGAGCAGGCCTGCCTGAGTGTGGAGTGTGAGTGACTGAGTAGGAGATAAACAGATCATCTTAAAGCCACTGTACTGAGAACTTGAAATGACCACATAATATAAATGTTGTGAGATGGGACTGTGACTGCTAGAAATAACTATTTATTTATTAGGCTGTTCTAATGTAAATGTTGTGGGAAGAAAAACCTATGAGGTGGCCTCATAATTCCCCTTGGGAGGGAGGATGTCTATGGTTAACAAAACACTTTGCGAGTCATTTTAATTGAAAAGATTGTTCTTAGGGTAGCACTGAAATAAATCAAAAAATAAACTTCTCTGAGGGAAAATGAGTAAGAGTTTAGAGGTTAGGTATATGCAAACTAGAAGAGAAAAAGGAGTCAGAAGAAAGTAGAGGGAGCTTGGCCATAGAATGGGAGGCTGGAGCCAGATGGAAAGAGGACAACTTCAAATCCGCTGATGGAAGAGAAAAGAGAGTCCACTGGCTTTTAAGAAATAGAAGGTCCAAATATGTCTAAATTTAATTTTGTATTATATGCTGGGCTGTGATGAAGTACAGTTTTCAGTATTGTTGTAAGTGATACCTTGGGAAATTGGCGGGGGGAAGGACCATTTTTCTTTCACAAAAAGGTAGCAAATAAGGAAATAACTATAAGAAGAAGGACATGAGAAATTACTAGAAGGCAGGAGAAATCACAAATCTGCCTCAGAAATAACTGGTTGTAGTAAGGGGACTCTAAAATCCCTGGCAGGTATTTGAAAGGATGCAAGGCTTCCACAGACACACAGGATATAGTCTGAGCTAATTATCTTTGAACACTAAAAGGTAACCAGACCTGACATCTAATTATATAAGCTCTAATTCCAGTGAACTCTGAACTGTAAACACAGTTTCTAAACCAGTATATGTTTGCAATACAAACACGTTAAAGGGAGCATAAATAAATGTTATGGTTTATAGAAAACCATTAATTTTGGACATTAGATATTTTTATTTAAATACTTTTACTGTGGGTGCCTGGGTGGCTCAGTCGGTTAAGCGACTGCCTTTGGCTCAGGTCATGATCCTGGAGTCCCGGGATCGAGTCCCGCATCGGGCTCCCTGCTCAGCAGGGAGTCTGCCTCTCCCTCTGACCTTCTTCCTTCTCATGCTCTCTCTCTACCATTCTCTCTCTCTCTCAATAAATAAATAAAAATCTTTAAAAAATAAATAAATAAAGTTTGTGGCAGACAGCTGTGAAATACGATTAAAATGTAAAATAAAATAAACTATATAAACATTTATGTCCTAATGAACGTGATTATCACCACATGGGTTTAGATATATAATTTCATGAAAGTAATATTAAATGAGATAATACTATATATTCCTTCTAATACATCATAAGCTTCTTTTGTTTTTTATTTTATTTTTTTTAAATATTTTATTTTTATTTATTTAACAGAGAGAGACAGCGAGAGAGGGAACACAAGCAGGGGGAATGGGAGAGGGAGAAGCAGGCTTCCCACAGAGCAGGGAGCCCGATGTGGGGCTCGATCCCAGGACCCTGGGATCATGACCTGAGCCTGAAGGCAGACGCTTAAGCAATTGAGCCACCCAGGTGCCCCATTTATTAGCTCTATTTATATGAAAGCTACAGTTGTCACACATCATCCTAGTTTTAGTAAAATAGCAGATATTTAATTTGTGTTAAATAGTTACATTGAGCTTACTCTGGTATCCTGTTTTCCATAATTCTATACCAGGCTTACTTTCACATTCCATTCTTCATAAATCTTTATCAGTGCCTCAGTTGCTTCTGACAGTGTAATTAGCACATATGATGAATCACATGTCACATCCTTCAACATATACATACAAATACACACACATATACAATATAGAACTCCTATTCCCAGTATTACATAAGTATGTTTATTTTTATTTATTCAAAGAAGCAATTCTTGAGCTTACAAATTATATATTTTAAAAGGAATACATTGTCATTATTCTTCTTGTTCTTTATCTTTAGATCTTTCATTTATTTGCATTAAAAAATAAATAAATGTCCTTAATGTTATGGATTTGGCTTTGACTTCTCCTTGGACTGCAATGCCTACTTTGTGATATGGAATGCTCTTAACACAATTATTTTCTGTCACTGCAGTTTTACTTGTTCTCTGATTGAAGAATTCATTAGTAGAGTGGTTTTCTAATTGTGTTAATTGACTGATTGACTAATTACCAAGTAACTTGTTTTTATTTGTGTACAGTTTTATGAAAATGTCTGTAATATTTATTTTACAGGAATGTGTTTTCCTTGATCTTTTCATTTTGTGTTTATCAATATCTATTCTGAGGTCTGCTATGTAATTGTTGTTTCTTGGACACTTAAAAAAGACTATTAGACACTTCATCTAAAATGTCAAAATGGAGAATTTGTCACTACATTAAAGAATTTACAGTTGACTGAACAGACCTGAGAAGAGGCCAAGAGCATGAATAAACCTAGAAGAGAAATATGTTTTTTTTTTCCTTTTGTTGAGAAAGTGGTTTTGACAAAACATTGTGCCAGACTTTGGTTGGCTGTCATTTCTGACACTGAAATGGCTTTTCCTGCTCTACCTAACTTCACCAGACTGCCAACCATACGGTAAGAACAAATATACTCTAAGTGCCTTGTGACAATCAGTGGCTCATTCTCTGACTTAACAAACATTACCTAATTGAGCCTGGCAGGAATCTGCTGCCTCAGGAAGTCTCTTCTCTCAAACAAAAATGGCAAACTGATGGTCAAAGAGAAGGGTGATCGTAAAATTCATTTGCTGTCTAAGCTGGGACCCGTTCAACAGTCAAAGGGGTTTTATTCATTCTTACTTTGGGACAATTGTCTTGGCCAAATTTTGAATTGTGGTCTTGTAACTGAGATCTAAATGTAGCCTACAGATATGATGATGGATATTAAATTAGCTGGCAACAGTTAAAAATCAGGAGAGTTCACATAAGAATTCACATTGCCAATTTCTCTTTAAAATTATCATGAGATACTAACACTGAATGTCGCAAGTTTAGTTCTCTGGGAAATTTAGTGGGCAGGATGTTGATGAGGAAGTGCCCTAGGATCAATGCTTATGAAAAGGAGAAACCAAGGCAAGTTTGTCCAAGGGAGGCAAGCACAATGACCCCATGGGGGCACTCTAGAGCTACAACTGCCCAAGGCAGTTCCATATTTATGTTCTGCCTCAAACAGGCATTTGATTTGTACTGCCTGATGTGAGATTATATTGGGGAGGCAGCCATCTGCAACTGAGACAATCCTTGCTGGGTCTGACAGCTGAAAGCTGCCTACAAAACTAGGCCACCAAGAGCTTCCTTGAAGTGGTATTTTGATGGTACATCAACACCTTCACCAAAATGAATTATTACAGTTTGAAGCATCAGCTAGAGATGGGTGGTTACCTCTATGAGCTAGGGCAGCATTCCTAATATCTTCTACTTGCCAAAGCCTCCCCCATCCACCCCACCCACCATTACCTATTTGGCCTCTGTCTACATTTGAGCCAGTGATGTCTGATCTACAGCAATAACTCCTGCTGTTGCTGTCGACACTGCAGAAGACACATTGTATTCTTTGGCCTCTTTTGGGCTCCTGAGCTTTGCCAACAACAATGTCTTTTAATTCTCTAGAACAGTGACAAAAGCAGGGGCTCACACCTGGTAACATACAATGCTCCATTTTTAATAAAATATTCTATGGTTCCCCTTGACTATACTGAATTAAATTCAGAATTGTGACTACATACATTTCAAAAAACTGATATTATGCCCTTCATGTAATATAAAGGTGAAATTAAAGGAAAATAATTTATAATAACATATTTTTAATACATAAAAACTCAAAGATGATTATACCAATAGAAATACTGAGGCAGTCAGATGCTTGTATCCGAATGGAGAAGCATAGTGAATGCACTGGTTACAAGCATGGATTGAAATAATTATATGGCATGGGCCATTGAAATATCACAAGCAAGTTTCAAAATGAGGAATGACTCATTCTCTCCCCTGAAAGGTATCATCTTTTCTTGATCTACACAGTAATAACATTACTGGAAAAATACACTGAGGACTAAACCTATTCAGTAATACTTTGTATTTATGTGTAAGATGAAGTTAAAGTTCTAGTCTCAGCTATTAATAAATCAGTTTTACCTACATGAATAATTAGTGAGATAGTCCAAGTGTGAGAGAGCAGAATGTGGGGCAGATTTTTGTTATGTAAGATTATTGTCAGTATCAGTATTGACAGATTTCTAGTATCTTTAGCACAAATGTCAATTGAGCCTTCCAATCAATAATTAATGCCCTCACCCTGGAACACCTATGCTAATAACCACTGGAACAAAAACAAAAAACTAAACCGAAACAAAAATCCAAAACCCTGGAATAAAATTTACCAATCTGTTTGTCAGACCTTGCCTCATTTTACCGAATCCCCAGTGGTCCATTGTCTCTACTGCTTTCCCATTAAGCCATACTATTACAGGAAGATAATTTATCAATCTGTCTACTGCCTCATCTAACCTCTATCTATCAAAAATTCTTCATAGTTTCTGGCATTTAAAAAAAGTTCTACCCTAGTTCCCAGGGATGATACAAATGAATCCCCTTTTTGCATTTCCTCAATACTTAGGATATTCTTAAAAACGGCAAAGAAAATACGCAAACATATGAAATCATGCCAATGCCTTTCTGGGAAGTTCTAAATATTTAATTCTGCAAATGGAAACATTCGTTTTATAAAGATCTTGTTATTCTAATTGATATTATTTCCTTCAGGAGAAAGCATTCTCTGGGCATCTATAAAAGATAATTTTGACTGCCATTTTTCCAATATGATTACAGAGACTTTGTTAAAATTGATTGGTAACTTTGGTATTATATTTAGAGTGCAGCCTTAATGTCCACAATATATAATGTGCACACTATTTAATAAACTGAATAGACTGAGGGCGGCAGCATGGTAATAAGGCACTGGCGGAAGACTTGCACTTCAGTCCCATTTTTGTCAGTCACTCGTTATGTGAACTTAGGTGAAATGTTTAACTTCTCTTGGCTCTGTTTTTTCATCTGTGAAATTACTGAGTTGGAAAACCTGATCTCTAAGGGCCCTTTCAGCTCAAAAATTCACTGACTCTGTTTTCATGATTACCTTTTCTACATTTTTCAGATGTTAAATTGGCAAGAAATTAGGCTTTGAGAATTTTTTTGGAAAGCATTCAGCTCTACTTTGCAAATGCAGATGTTTGGTTACATATAGAATTTCCCTGATGCCTAATGATATATGACCTCAGCTGCCTTCAAGCAGATTATCCATCTGCTATCTTATGTTGACTCTGAAAAGATAATTTTAAAATGTCTTCAGGAGAGTAGTTCCATGGAATAGGACATATCGTGAGACACAGCCAGGCATGACCCATCTCACCATAGATGGAAGGGATCTGGAACCTGATCTACTTAGTGGTGTGGAGCAAACACCAAGGTGGCTGACCCATCTACAGCTGTTTTCTTGGGGGAAATCTACACTGGCAGACAAAACATAATATCCAGAGAGTACACAAGAGATGATAGGTAGTAATTACAGTCATGTTGTTGGTTTCCAAGAACCAATGTAAAATAATAGAATATATAAATCAATGTTGACTGAATTTGATATTAAAATATATTCTTTATTCATTGACTAAATACCTGAGTGTCTACCATGTGTCTGTGAATAAAACATGTTTTAAAAAAGTAGAATTCATATGTAGATATTCAGCATTATATAAATCTTCCAGTGTGGACAAGTTTTAGGAAAAATACTCCTGGACCCAGTAGGAAAAATAGGCAAAAAAAAATTGGCCTATTTTGTAAAACTGAAATATTAGGCCAAGCCATTGATACATCCGCTCAGGAGCAAGAGACAATAGAGATGCAGGCAGAGAAGCTAGAATTCAGTGGAGGATTGTATATCATGAGCAATATAAAAGTACTGTTTGCTTTAAGGTATCAATCAAAGACTGCACTAGTAGCCAGAGCTCATAACTGTTACTACTATTTTCTTTGAACTTTATTTTCTAAAAATCTTATGAAAGTTCTCAAACTTAGACCTATAGACACAAATTTTACTTCTTTAAGATCTTCACAGGCCCTCTGGCTTCTTTTTTTTTCTTAAAGATTGTATTTATTTGACAGAGAGAGACACAGCGAGAGAGGGAGCACAAGCAGGGGGAGTGGGGGAGGGAGAAGCAGGCTTCCCACTGAGCAGGGAGCCGGATGCAGGGCTCTATCCCAGGACCCTGGGATCATGACCTGAGCCGAAGGCAGACACTTAACAACTGAGGCACCCAGGCACCCTGGCCCTCTGGCTTTTAAAGACAGCATTCTACAGCACAAACAAATGAAATACATATATATCCCATGTTAAATTTAAATTTTACTTAAAAATTGAAATTACCATTTTATTTCTTACGTGTGCTTTATGATGGACTGTGATGTCTCTGCAACTAACTTTCATACACATTGTTTTCTAATGTAATGGCAATCTTATCCATGCCAAATTTAATAATTAATGAAACTGAGGTACATTTTAGCATTTAATTATACATTGTTTTATTTTGAATTTACAGATTTCCTATCCTACTTTCATATATTTTTCAAGTCATAAGCGTTCAGTAGTCCTTTGAAATGGGTATAGGCCATATATTTTGTGCATAATGTCTATTACATAACACAGCCCTTTCTAGGGCCATACAGGGGTGAAAGCAGCCTGGTGTAAGATAATCGCCAATAGTTGAAAGTAGTAGATGGAGAGTATATGACCTCTCCAAGGAGGACAGCCACTGGAAAACACATAAATTTCAAGAGATTCTGGCTTCTAAAATTCTGTATAAAGCCAAAGGCTGTGAGGAAACTAAAGCTATCAGTTATCAGTGATGGCCACACTTCAAGAAACCATGTGAAGAGGAAAATTAAAGCTATAGCCAGGCAAACAATGGCATGTCAATTGCCCTACAAATTTATCCAGGACCCATTCAGACACCCAAAATATGTGACCCATTTCCATTTCCAGTAGGTTTGCCAGATATAATGCAAGACACCCAGTTAAAATTAATTTCAGATAAGTAATTTTAGTAATATTTTTGATATAAGTATGCCCCATGCATATTTATACTAAAATAAAACAAAACAAAAAGCCAGTATTCATTGTTTATCTGAAATCCAAATTTCACTGGGCATCCGGTAATGTTAGTTAAATCTGGCAACCCTGATTTCTAAACATGTAAAACAGATACAGTCCCTGTTCTAGTGGACATAGCAATGAAATTGAGAGAGAAAGACATTGATCAAATAACCACACAAACAAAATGTAAATTGTTTCTGTAGCAAGTATATGAAGTAGAGCAGAGATGATGCTTTGAGACTTCATGGGGGGTTTTGACCCAGTTAGAGCTTAGAGTAGACTTTTATGTGTTTGAAGGAACAGGAGGAGTTAACTAAGCTAGGGATTAGGGCAGTGGGGGGAGGGGAGTCAAAAAAAGCATTCTAAGCAATAAGAGAAAGATTTTGTGCATAGAGATATCATAGGAGAAGAGAATGTCAGAGTAGATTGAATGAGTGGGAATTAAAAGGAGAGGGCATGTGTGTCATATTAAAATCTGTCTTCACCTTAAGAACAAAGATGAGACCTTGAGAGTTTTCAGTAAAGTGAGTGAGGTGTGTAGATTAGCGTACAGAAAATGCTTGGAGAGATCCCAGAATAAATGCGTTAAACCAATAACTTTACACCTAGTCTCCTGTCTCTATTCCAGAAAATTTTGTATCGTATAGTTAGAATTATTTCCTTAATCATATTATTTCTCTATTATTTTGTTATTTATAAAATCACTCTTGGTGTCTCCACAGGTAAGAGATTAATTTCAACATCCTAGGCAGTGTGATTTTACTTCCCCTCTGGCCCATCCCATGTGTGTTTCAACTCTCCCAGTTATTTTGTATTTCATCAAGGCCGATCTATTACACCAGAAATATAGGCTAAGATCACTCAGGAGAAGTTAATAATTTTCTGTAATCTTCCCGGTAGATAATAAAATTTCTTCAGAGGGAACACAGCATCAGAATTGTTTCAGGGTAACACGGAAGTCAGTTATGAGGGAGATATTCTTCTCATTCCTATATTACTTCGCGCATAGAATCTCACCACATAAACTTTATGTGTCACTAAGCAGCTTGTTAAACCTTTTTTTTTTTAATTTTAATTTTTTTATTGTTATGTTAATCACCATATATTACATCATTAGTTTTTGATACAGTGTTCCATGATTCATTGTTTGTTCATAACACCCAGTGCACCATGCAAAACGTGCCCTCCTCAATACCCATCACCAGGCTAACCCATCCCCCCACCCCCCTACCCTCTAGAACCCTCAGTTTGTTTTTCAGAGTCCATCATCTCCCATGGTTCGTCTCCCCCTCTGACATACTCCCCTTTTCTTCCTCTCCTGTTATCTTCTTCTTTTCCTTTTTTCTTAAAATATGTTGCGTTATTTGTTTCAGATGTACAGATCTGTGATTCAACAGTCTTGCACAATTCACAGCGCTCACCGTAGCACATACCCTCCCCAATGTCTATCACCCAGCCATCCCATCCCTCCCGCCCCCAAACCTTTTAAACTTAGGAAATCATGAAAAGGCAGAAGAACACTGATCCAAAGACTTTTGTCCACTTATTTAAATCTGCATTTAGAAACGAGAGAGAATGAGACAGAATGAACAGAGTCCAGGTGACATGGACAAGAATGCAAGAGAATGACTGTCATGATCAAGAAACCAAGAGCAGCCCCATTTTAATGGAGGAGTTTTTGAGGTGAAGATGTGGGATAATTACTCTGGAAACGTGTAACAAATGTCTGTGTGGTGCTAAAGATTTGGGATAGTGATACAAAACTGATGGACAGTTTTTGAGAGTTGTGTCATGATACTGCTTTTTTTGAGGGGGAGCCCAATGGATTCAATAATTACTTGCAAGACTGGTTTGACATAATTTGATAATAAAATGTATAGGTGAGAAGAATGGGTTAAAATGGTATATGTGTTTAGTAGATGATAAAGTCATCCACAGACGTTTATAAACCTAACACATTTAAAGTAATATTTATTATTTATTCCATACCTGCTCTAAAAATGTAAAATTGTTCAGTAGCTACTTCACATTCATTTTTCTCACATAATTTTTCAAACTTGTCTACAAAAAAGCTATGAGAGTTATCATAATTCTTAAAGATGTGAAGCTAAGATTGAGAGAAGTTAAACAAGTTGCCTGAGCTTGTATAAATATCACTGGAGAAATTAAGTTTTTTTTAATAAAGAACCTATGTTTTTGCATTGACTTTGGCTTTTGAAAGGTCATGTAGGACCTAGGAAAGATTTTAGAATAATGGTTGGAGAGAAGACAGATTTCAGGGAAAAGAATAGTAATAACACAGAGCAATAAAGTAGGGAAGACACGTGCAGCTGGATAGTTTGAAAACTTTGGTTTTGAAGTGAACACTTTCTTAAGGTGCAAAAGATAAGGGTACGTTATATGGTTAAAGGACTTAAGTGTGTGAAAGGACATTAAGTTAAAATGCCACCGGAGAATGTGAGATGGAGAATCCCACGCAGGCGCGCTCAGAAGAAAGGAATTTAACTGAAAGACTGATTTCCTGTAAATGTCTCATTTACAAGAGTTTAAGACTTATCTCCTGACCAACGAACATGGCCAAGAATACTTTCCCATTCTCAGGCCAGTGGACTTACTGCTTGGATTCTGGCTGGACTTCCCCACTCTTTGCACTCCTTGCCCAAAATAAACATAGCCCACCCAAGCCCTCAACAGACTCATCTATAGCTTGTTGTATCATTTGTTTCTCCAATTGCAATTTCTCTGTTATTCCCAAATAAACTCAATTTCCGGTAATTCAAACTTGCCTTAGTTTATCTCTTTATTTAGGTTGACAAGTAAAAAAGGAGAAAATAATAAAAGGAACAATGCTATGCTACACCTGGCATGGCTAAAAGTTCAATCATGGAAGGGCAAAGGATCAAAGTCAAGAAGTGGAAATATAACTTGAATAAGTAGCAGTGGAAGGACAGTTTAAGGTCAAATCTTCCTGTGAGTCTTGGGAAAAGGAATTAAAAGGGTTTAAATGATAAACTTTCCTTTTAAGGGAGAAGAAGCAGAATGTTTTTCCAAAGCTTTGTTTTAGGAGATTTTGTTTACTTTGTTTCTAAATCTAAAATTTGCCCTTTCTTTTTCTCCTAAAGTTGATGTGTTCCCCAAATTATAGTTAACTGATGTGCCTGATAAGGTGGCTTCTAGCTAATCAAGGCTTTTATCTATGTTGTTTTTTTCACTGGCAGATTAATTGCCTGAATTGCCTTTTTATTTTTAAGTAGTCCTGAGAAGGAAATTTAGCAATTAAAATGATTTAGACTCTGAAGCTTATGTAGCAGTTCAAATGACATTTGAAAGATAGTAGGGGAAATTAATGAATGATTGTACAAAATAATATGTAGCAGAAATATGTTTGTTGCTATAATTAAAAGTGCATAACTTAGTGATCCAGGTCAGTTTTACAAAGAATCAACCATTAGGATTTTTCAAATGGCTTTAAAAATTGATTGTCTCTAATCAGTCATATTTCAACTTCAGACATGGATTTGAATATTTAATTAACTGATTTTGAAGTAATGTGCTATGCACTTTATTTAATGTAGTTGATAAATACTTTCTTGTAGAGATGTAGTGAGTATTCATAAAAGTTTAATTAACTAGAAACTCCAAATCAGTATATTAAGAACAGATTTTTATGTTTTTAATTATTAAAGAAAATGTGCCAATACAGATTTTTAATACTTCATTTTAAGCATTGCTTTATACTAGAAAAATAAGTAATACAGGAAATACAATCTTTAAGACATTTAATTATCAGAAATCATACCAACAAATAAGAATACTGTTAAAAATTAAAAGCATATATTTCTAGATTTGCTCCTATGAAAGTTCAGGTATACTATAGTGCATAGCTATGTACACATATAATTTCACAAAATAGAATCATTATAATCCATGCAACAGTATTTTTCCTTTTACTATATGTTGACTGTATTTCCAAGCCAATAAGTATTGATTTGCATAAATATACATTTTATTACATACATAGAATTTCACTCTGTGCATTTATGTAATCAACACAAATTAATTATACATATATACATATATACATATATATAATTATAACTATAATTATGTATATATTATAGTTATTTGCTCTGATTGTTTTCCCTTTGGAGAAAAACTTAAAAGTGGAATTTAAGGATGTAAAAGAAGCAAATAAATTTTTTGGTACTTGACTAATTTATCTTCAGAAAAGACAAAACAATTTAAATCCTCATAAGTTTCTTTTGTGAGAGTGTCAGTAAAATATGGTCGCCGGGCCATACGTGGTCGGCCACCGCTTGTTGTAAACAAAGTTATTTTAGAACACAGCAACACTCATTGGTTTACATATTGTTTCTGGCTCCTTTCACATGTAGTCATGACAGAGACTGTATATATATTTATTGTGTTTAATATAGTCTAAATTATTTACTATTTTCTTCTATAGAAAAAGTTTGCCCTGTGCTAGAGCTTTATCTTCATGGTCTTATGAATATCTAATTTTATATTTATCAACAGAATAGCAAATACAAAGTAAAATAAAATAGAATAAATTGCTTCTTTTAATTTACCTAACAACTGAAATTGAATATCTCTGCATATGTTTATCAGCTACATATTTCTTCCATTCTGACTGCCATATTTTCCAGTAGGACATTCATTTTTTTCTCACTGATTTGAGAAAGCTCTCAATATGCTGAAGATGTAAGTTTTTTTAAACAACTTTATTAAGGTATAATTTATATAGCATAAGCTCCCGTTTTAAGTGTATAATTCAGGATTTTTAGTAAACAAGTTATGCAACCATCACTACAATCCAGTTTTAGATCATTTCATCATTTCAAAAAGATCTCTAAGGCCGATTGCAGCCAATCCCCACTTACAGTCCCAGCCCTGGGCATCCACTATTGTCAAATCTAATTTTTGTCGCTAAATATTTGCCTTTTACGGATTTTTTAAATAAATAAAATCATACAATATGTGGTCTTTAGTATAATGTTTGTGTTTGTCCATGTACAAGTGCATGGATATTTGGATTGTTTGCACTTTTGGCTATTTTGAATAAATGCTGCTAGAGGCATTTGCGTACAAATCTTTATGCAGAAATATGTTGACAGTTTATTTGGGTAGATACATAGAATTAGAATCTCTGGGTCCTATTGTACATTTTTGTGTAACTTATTAAAAAGTTGCCAAATTATATCTAGAGTGGTGACACTATTTAAATTCCCACCAACAGTGTATGAAGGTCCTAGTTACTCTGCATAACCCACGTTATTGGGTTTTTTTTTTAATCATATATATGCTATTAAGAATGAAGTAGTATTTCATTGTGGTTTTGATTTGAATTTTCCTAATAACTAATGAGATTGAGCATCTTTCCGTGGACTTACTGACCATTTCTATATATATATATATTTTTTTTGAGAAATGTCTATTCAAAGCTTTTGCCCATTTTTAATTGGTTTGTCTTTTTATTATTCTTTATAAATTCTCCATCCAAATCCTTTATCACATATATGATATATAAATACTTTCTCCTCTATTATGGGTTGTCTTTTCACATTTTTTGATAGTCATTTTTGAAGAACAAAACTTTTTTAATTTTTATGAAATCCAGTTTCTCTATTTTCTCTTTTATCACTTGCATTTTTGATGTCACAACTAAAAAATCATTGCCAAACCCACTGCCATGAAAATCTACACCCATGTTTTTCTAAGAATTGTATAGTTCTAGCTCTTATAGTCAGGTCTTTAGTCCATGTGTTCTTTTTGTGTATATGTGATATGTAATAAAACATATGGAAGGAAATCTGAGGCTCTGAAGGAAAAAGTATATTCCACTGAATATGCCCTCTCCCTGCTTCTTGACTTTTACACCTCAGGGCTAAATATTTCAAACAATAAAATCTTCTATATAAAAGAAATGCATACACTTATGTGAAAATATCATAAACCATATATATAGATAAAAAATGAGAAGTTCCCCCCCCCATTTTAGCATGGAAGAGAGAACTTTTGAGGTTTCTGTCATAAGTGAAAAATAGCAAGAACCTTTTTCCTAGGCATTTTGGAATCTCTGGAGGTTATGAAATTCACCCATTATCTGACAGATTCTATAGGCCAAGAACTGAATTGTGAATGTGGCAACTATGTAGCTAAAGCTATGGTACAAACCTAATTTCAAATCATCCTATGGGCCCTATAGCTACCAGGTAAATATCTGTGTTAATTAATGCCAACAAGCACTTCTAAAAGGCTGTGTTCTAGAAGGAGTTTACTTTTTTTTTTCCTGTTTAGTAAAGGCAATGCATCTAATAGAATGTGTTTGCTGTGCTCAGCTGCTGTGCAGGTAAACATCAGTGTTGTTAAATTGTCATAAAATGCTCTATGAATGACTTTTTTGAGCTAAGTGGCATGACACTTGTTTATCCACATCATTAAAACAAAGGTAGAAATGTACTTTGTTGTTTAAGGACCTACAACCAAGATAATACAAAGAAAGCAAGGACAGATTTAAATAACATAGCAAAGCTACCACTGACTAGAATATCATCAACAGTTTAGTAATTAAAGATTTGTTATTAATCCTAACCCCACACTTGACTAATTTCCATTTATTATTTGTGATTTTTTGGTTGTTCGTCTTTTGTGTATAAATGTTGACAGATGCAAGTATACATTTTCACACAATTCTAGACTACATTAAAGAGATGGTTTCTGGAAACACAAGAAAAAGAATTATATGATTACATGGAACTTGCATGAATAAACTAAGTATGACATACCAAGATTTTCTGTCTTGTTAAAATTTATTAAATATCAATTTTAGGTGAATTTAGGTCTGAAAAATGGGTTTAAGCATACTCTTCAGCAAGGTCTTAGAGAACATCTCACTATTGACTGGTGTGCATGAGAAACTTTACATAGACGCTGATATAACTAAGAAAATATAATAACTGTCAAAAATGTTTTTATACATATTTGTTAGAAATATGTTACTGAACTCTTCTCTTAGTATCATCCAATCAAAATTAAAATTTTGAATTAATTGCTTATATGGAACAGAAATGAAACTAAAACACTATTTGATAATAAAAATGTCCCAAACACCGATCAGAGCAGATGGGATTTTAAAACGAGGGATGATTGTACAGGATCATACCAAATAAATATGAGTTAGAAACACATTTTTTTTAGAAGGCATCCTTACTTAAATGTTGAATCATTTACAATTGTAAGAGAGCTAGAAAGCTATTGTATGACTTAGCAAAATCAGGATTCTAAAGGATGAATCCTGTTAATACTATTGTTAAGCTAGATCCATGTAGCAAATCTGCTATTTGCGATTAGTAATGCCAAATGTGAAGTTCTTTAGTTATACTCAAAGTA
Organism: Callorhinus ursinus; assembly: GCF_003265705.2. Lineage (NCBI taxonomy): Eukaryota > Metazoa > Chordata > Mammalia > Carnivora > Otariidae > Callorhinus > Callorhinus ursinus. Next base: position 47,330,434 of record NW_027397064.1, read on the forward strand.
ACAACTTACAAAGTTAAAGGATGTAGAATATTTAACAACTGTTAATAGGAAACAAAACTAAAAACTGCAAATGACTAAACTCTATGTGATTCTGAAAATGTAGTATTTTTGTAGGAAAACATCTCACTTAATAAAAAGAATTATATGATTACATGGATTAACAGAAAAATAATTTCAGATCTAAATAGTCATTAGCTCCACACTACTTTATGGTGGCCCAATTAAATGTGAAATGTCTCATTTATATTTCCTTGCCATCATCTTAAAGAATGATACTTATAAGCTATAGTTTATCAAACATATGATTGGCCTTGAGAGTGAAAGGCCTTGAAACAGCGTGATATAAGGAAACATTGAGAAAGGATGAAATGTTTCAGTTATACAAGGCAAGTCTTAAGGAATTCAGTTGTTCAAATATTTGATGTCCTATGATGGGAGATAGGAACTATAGAGTCAACTGTGTTGCTTTAAATGGCAAAAGCAATTTTCATGGATGGTAATTATTCAGAGGTAGATTTCAGTTCAAAACAAAGTGATATGTCTCTGTAACTATTAGAGCTCCAAGAAAGAATGGGCTGTCTCTCAAAATGGTTAGCTCCTGTCACTGGAAGTGTTCTGTCTGTAGATGAACACTGGTCATGGATATCAATCATGGAACGTATTCCCTTCTTTGAAGGAAGGTATAATTAACTGACCTTTAAGCTTGTTTCCCCCTCTCAAATTCTCATTTTATGATCACTTTGACACATTTCAATGGTATAACTTGTCGTTGCCATATCTAAATTGAGGCAGATGCCACATGAACCAGTAGGACTAGTGACAGTGTTCCAAGATGCATGTTGCTTTAGACATTACTAGTAGGCAACGTATTTTTCACATATAAATTGTTTTCACTTTTATCTTTCTATTGTTAATTTACATTATATCCAAAAAATGTGTAAATGTATATAGAGAGACAGTTATCAATACATGCATTAAATATGCAACATGCAAAATTTTGGTTTTAATGCGTTGTTTTTCTCATGGTTTGTATTTTAAAGATTCTATTCTAGTTTTAAACTACTAAAATAGACTGTTTGGATGGGTTTTTTGTTTTGTTTTGTTTTGTTTTTTAACGGAGAGCCTAAACACTCCAGAGAACTGGTTTTATACAGAGGCCTGTTTATGCTGTATATTTCATGTAGTCCAAAGACCATGATTAAAGTGTCCAGGTAGGGATTTAAATTCTAAATCCCAATCCACAGAGACAATATGCCTGATCTTTCCACCACCCTGCCCATGGCACTTAAATAGTTTTAACTTGTTTTGGTTTTAAATTGCTTGACTTTAAATGTTTCACTTTTTGCATGTGGGGATTTCATTTCCTTCTGTTGAGCTCACCTATGCACTTTCTTACTATATTATATTTTATCCCATAGGGGAAGAGAATGTCCGTGTGAATCTGCCATAGTTTGATATTCTAACTAATTTTATCCTTTAAATTTCATTCAGAAATTTAAAGAACCCTCATCCTCTATCTCCAAAGGTATCTCACTCTTATTCCTCTGTTTTCAGCGGGCTTCCGCTACTATTTTCCCTTTTCCTAGCATACCGAAAGAGGTATAATCAAATATGTATTCAATCTCTTATTTTTTTGCCAAGCAGTGTTTGAAATTTTATCAGTCAATAATAGTAAAAGAAGATGTATAGTAACAGATGTAAATACCAGCAGGATTAATAGGCCAACATGGTATCTCAGGTAATGGCAAACACTAATGTATTGCCTATATAAACTAAAAATTAACTATTTAAATTTTAAAGATGTTTGATTGAATAAATAACTTCTACTTAAAGAGGTAGCAGAGATGAAAGCATACTTTCCTTCTCTAACTTCCACTTGTGTCTAAAGCCTGTGATTCCACTTCCAAATGATGTCCACGTGGCACTAAATTTGAACCATTTTTTATTTTATTCTTTGTTAGACAACGATGTTTACATCACAGTCAGCATCTGTGAAAGTTTTCCTTTTCTTTAATGTTTTGGAGACATTTTTCAAATAAAATGCTTGGATTGAACTAATTTGGTAATTTTTAAAAAATAATCAGATCTAGTCTAATTTTGATGAACAAGATCACAGTCATACTGAACAAACTTACTTTACTACTGCCTAATCAAATAAAGTTATTCATTCATATCATTATTGGAGGACCCTGTTCCCAAAGGTGCCCAAGTGCTCTACCATAAATAATGTTTTCCCTTTTCAAAGGATTTTATGGAAGTACTAAATTAAGACAGTTGTTTTTAAGTAAGGAATGCCAACATATCCAAAAATTATAAGCCTACAACCACCTTTATTAAAAATCCTACCTACTTTGTGATATTCCTGTACCAACAGATAGACTAGGGAAGAAGATCCCTCTCTGTGTTCCTCATAAGGTAAAAATAAGCTAGAAATAGATCTCAACATTTAGAGTTCAGAAGTGTTCATCTGGGTAAAAATTCCAAATTTCTATAAAGCCTGAAAAGAGTGCTGGTAATACACAAATATTATTCAGCATTATCTTAATAAAGAAATGAAGATACATTGAGCAATTTGATTTGTCTCTGTGCCAAAGTTTCTGTCTTCTGTGGTTTAAAAAAAATCAAAGTGTAACTACAGCCTTACTTTTGGTAGACCTAATATAAGCACAAATGCGGAAATCAGCAAAATATTCAACATTTTTCCTTTAACCTTACTCCACATTTGAACCAATGCTTTTCAAGTTCATGTATAGAACAATGTTTAATAAAACATTAAAGGAATGACATACAGGAGAACACCCAGCAGAGTGCCTAGCTTCATCAGTAAACTAGCCAGTTAAATTTGATTTGACTTCTCATATATTTTCTCCCTAGTCAGTATCCCCACTGATATCTAACACAAGAAAAAAGACAGAGACAGAGAAAAAGATAATTAAATTTAGAGCTGGAAGTTTAAATTTAGTGCTTCTTACATAAAATATGATAAATAGAGAAAATGATAATATACATCAGGAATTAACACTTAGAGACTAAGTGTCTCATTTTGTCACAATTTATAAATAACTTCTTAGAACAAGGATCTAAAAAAATTTTCTCAGGGCATCTGGCATTTTCAGATGTTTCCCATGTGAGTTTCTAAGGGGTCAAAAGAGGCCCAGGACATTTTGATTTTTGAGATTCCCAATATATTAGAAATGATGAACTAGAAAGCAAGTTTGCCAAAGTTGAGTTGGACTTTAAATTATTACAGTTGCCAATTTATAGTTCAGCACATTAAAAATACACTCACTTTATGAATAACTTTAGCTGGAGATTAATACCAAAATCTCAATGCTAGGTTTTTCATGACAACGAGGCCCAGGGCCCTTTGGATAGGGAGAAGGCCTGTTTCTCATAATGTCCAGATAATGGAGATTAATCTGTCAATGACGGAACTAAAATATTCTTTAATTTTCATCATTATGAAAGAAACTTTAAAAATATATTTCTCTTCTTTTTAAAAGACTATTTGACAATGCCTTAAAGCACCAAAAAGAAAATAAAACAAGCATTGCTATACCATTTTTAATGATAGCATATTACCATATGTTCATTAAACATGAGTGAAATAATTCTGCCCTGTATGATCCTATCTATCTAGTAATAATTCAGGCATTCAAAATTTATTCAGTGCTTGCCATATGCCAAGGATTCTGAAGATGCATCAAGGAAGAAATTACACACAAAACAACACCTGTTCTTGTGGAGCAGTCAAGGCAGGCAGAGGAGAATAGACAAAGTCATATGATTTTATTTATTGAAATTAAAAAAAATATTTACAACAAAGTACTATATGCTTATTGCAAATTTTAAAGACTACAGAAGACTATCATAAAAGTTAAAGGGTCAGGGCACCTGGGTGGCTCTGTTGGGTAAGTGTCTGCCTTCGGCTCAGGTCATGATCTCAGGGTCCTGGGATGGAGCCCTGTGTCAGGCTCTCTGCTCAGCGGGAAGCCTGCTTCTCCCTCTCCCTCTGCTGCTCCCCACCATTTGTGTTCTCCCTAGCGCTCTCTCTCTCTCTCAAATAAATAAATAAAATCTTTTAAAAAAAATTAAAAGTTCTTTCCTTCTACTTTTCCATTCCCAAAAGTAATCATTGTGCAGTTTCTATATGTATATATGTAGATAGATAGATAGATATATACACATATATGATATGTGAATTAGCTTTTCTTTAAAGAAAGAAAGAAGATATTTATATATGCACATGCATGTATATAGTGGACCTATATATTAATAGCATTTCCCTCTCTTTATATATCTCTTTATGTACAAATATATAATATATATATTATATATATGTGCTCTTACTCTGAAAATTGGGTGTATAAGAACCCTAAGTCAAAATATTTCTAACACTCTACATTGGTAAAAACAACTCATTTCAATCCTAATTAGGAGTAATTCTTTTGTTTTTCCACACCTTCAGGCAGCTTACAGGATATAGAGAAAAAGAAAGGGTCTCTAATCTTAAATTCTGTATGGCCACTGTCTGATACACTTATCGCTGTCCAAGTAAGCATGATTCTTTAGTGTCCAGTGTTTTCAGAATTTTATGCTAAACTGTCCATAAGAGCCTTTGGCTAGACTGACAGCTCTAGTACCTGAGGTTCAATCTTTCAGGCACTATCCCCCTTCCATTTCTTGACTCTCCTTCTCCGTCTTCATCCCTTTACACAAAAGTTTCTACCACTTCCTCATTACAAGCCCGCACATAGCAGAGACCGCAGAGAACAACTCCTATAATCTGTGATCAGCACCTCCCATTAAATGTGCTCTCTCTCTCTGTCTCTGTCTCCCTCTGTCTCTGCTTTTCTCTTATTTCCCATCCTCACCTCAACTTTAGGGGTCAGAAATTCAAATATCTTTGGGAGGGAAACATAATTTTTTTCTGTGGAAGGTCACAGAGTATAAAACCCTCAGGAGTGGAAACATGAATTTGAAAGTACATGCTCCATAGTGTTCAATTTTTTTAAATAAAAGCAACTAAATACAACTCTGTTGACCCTCCCCCCACAAAAAAGCACATTTGACAAGAGACCACCAATGTGGACCTTAAAAAATAAAAAGACAGGGTGATATTCAATTAGTGTAAGGCTTTTGGCCTTACACATTTCCTGGACTAGGAATCATAAACTTCATGGATGTCTTTTTAGAATAGAAGAGTACACAGAACAAAACAAAAATAATATATTCATAAATTATGCTGTCATGTTGCATATAAATTCATATTTTACATGTGAAAATAATTCCATTGAATAAAATATATGTTTTCGTTTTCACCATTTAATGAGTTTTTAAAATTAGTACGTACTATTAGCAATGGATGATGGAATTTTTGCTTTACTTTGCTTCCAAGCTCTATTGGAACAAAATACTTTTATGCCCTGTAATATCATCATTTCTTTTCATGTCTAATGGCTTAGTAGCTAGCTCTGCTTGAATTCTTCCTATAATAGTGCACTTACTGCAACACATATTATATTTTATTTAATTTCTAAACTTAGTGAGTTAGAAAGTTTTGCTTTTCTTGACCAAAACATGCCTTGGGTAATGCCTGCTCATTGATTTTAGTGCAGATCTATCTATGGGGCTAATAGTAAAAGTCCAATTCCTCTAACACACAAAGCCCCTCATCTATTTGAATAAAAGTGTTATTATGCTCTTTCAAAGGCATCTCTTTTACAGGTTGAATATCTTCTCTTTAATTGTTTCTCATGAAATGTCTTTATAGATATTTTCTCCATATTGTCTGTTGCCCTCTGAAAAATTGTACCAAGGTTTTATTTAAAATGTACTAATATTTTTCTTAAAATGTGAAATCTAATACTGAGTGCAGAACTAATGTTCTATGCTAATTTCTTTAACAGAACCCAATTAAGAAGGACTAAAAACTTTTCCTTCCCCTCTTAATCTATTTTTCCTTCAGAAAATGAAATTCACCATGATTATCAAGACATTGTACAAATAAAATTTGGCAAATTATTCATATAACAGCTTTATAAATAAGGGTATGAATTTATATTTGAATTGCAATGCATGTTTATCTTAAAGGCCAGGAGATGGAAAACCATAGGCTAAAGTTTATGGATCAAATATTTATTACTACACATTGTAACATAACCAAAAACAAACATATAAGAAGCCTAAACTAAGTGGCTGAGGATTACACTATATTTACAATAATTTATAAGTAAAAAACAAAGTTAACAAGACTTGAAAAATGGGACCAGAAGAAGACATTATTGAAGATACAGTGATAGCAAAATATCAAATATTAGTCCATCTGTGTGAAAACATATAGTAGGAAATTTGCTATATTGTGTACCAGGACTTTTTATTACAGTAGTTATTTACAGTTGTCAGTGATCCTAGTAACATTAATTTCATTTTTTCTATATCAAATGTATTTCTTATTAAGTCATTATTAATTATATTTCACTCAATCCATTATTTCATTCTTTCCACACATATTTTTGAGCACTTACTATATTTTTTGTACTATTCTAGGTACTGGAAGTATTTCAATAAACAAGAAATTGAGAGACATTGCCCTCATGGAGCTTGTATTATAACGTGACGTGTAAGAAGCTTTGCTTAAAATGAAAACTTTGCACATTATTCATACCCATTCAAAACAAATGACTATTATTTTGTAAACAGGAGGTTCCCTTTAGGTCTTAACATTGCAGCTATTTTGATAACAGAGAATACAATAAGTCTATATTCCTTATTCTGAGTCTCACCTTTATAGGTTTAACAGTCAAATAAAATAGTTAACTTTGCTTGTACCTCTCAACCATTAAATATACTTTCTAGCCTTTTAAGGAAGACTTCTTCCCATTGTCTTCAATCATCCTAAAGTAGAATAATAGCCCACCAAAGAAGTCCACAACCTAATCCCTGGAAGTTGTTAATATGTTACCATAGGTGGCAAAAGAGAATTTGCAGATATGATTAAAGGTAAAGACTTTGAGATGGGAGATCACCCTGTATTATGCAAGTAGTCCCAATCTAACCACATGAGGCTCTAAAAGTGGAGAATCTTCTTGAATTGTGATCAGGGAGAGTTGTGAGGACAGATGAAGGAGGAAGGGTCAAAGACATGCAACCTGGCCAATACTCAACCTCACAGCACTGTCTTTGATGATGGAGAAAGGGAACTATAAGTCAAGGAATGCATCAGCCTCTACAAGCTGGGAATGACCTCCAGCTGAGAGCCACCAAGAAAACAGGGACATTGGTTCCTATAACAACAAATGCAAGGGACTGAAATCCACCAACAACCTAAATGAGGAAGGAAACAGATCTTCCTCTACGGTTTCTAAAAAAACAAAACAAAACAAAAAGAAAACCACCACTTGCAACACCTTTAATTTAGCTTGGTGAGATCTGTGTGGGGCTTATGGATGAACAGAGACCTACAATAATGAATTTGTATTATTTCAACTTCTAAGTTTATGATAATTACTTATTACAACAACAGAAAACTAATACACATAGGTTAAAAGTAGTATCACCATGGAAATTTATGTTTGCTTAACATACAGACATTCTAAGTTTTGGTCTTACTCTTCTAAAAGAGAGTGTCTAGTTAGTCATCATCATTAAGTATGGTGTCAGCTATAGGGGTTTTTGTAGGTATTATTTATTAAATTGATGAGTTAACTCTAGTTTGCTAAGAGTTTCTATCATGGATTGATGGTATATTTTATTTTTTTCTTTATTTTCTTATTTCTTCTTTAAATGTTTGGCAGGATTTACCAGTGAACTAAGGCCTGGAGTTTTCTTTCTTGAAAGGCTATTAATTATTGGATCAATATATTTAATAGATGTAGACTTATTCAGAATGTCAGAATGTTTTTCTTTTGTGAATGTTTGTGAATTTGTTAGATTGTATGCTTTTAAGGAATTGGTCCGTTTCATCTATGGTATCAAATTTGTGGGCATAGACCTGTTCATAACATCTACAGGATCAGTTGTGATGGCCTCTCTTTCATTTCTGATAGTAGTTATTTTTACTTTCTCTCTTTTTTTCTTTGTTAGCCAGGCTACTGGTTTATAAATGTTATTGATCTTTTAAAAGGATCAGCTTTTGGTTTTATTGATTCTCTATACATTTCCTCTCTTAAATTTCTTTGGTTTCTACTCTAATTTTTATTATCTTTTCTTTTGCCTACTTTGGATTCAATTTGCTTTTCTTTTTCTAGTTTTTTAAGGAGGAAGCTTAAACTATTGATTATATGTTTTTCTTTTCTAACATACACTTAAATGCTATGACTTCCTCTAAGCACTTCCTTTAGTTGCATCCCAAACGTTTTAACTAGTTGTATTTTCAAAATATTTTTAAATTTTCTTGAGGTTTATTCTTTGATCTATGTATTATTTAGGAGTTTGTTGTTTAATCTCAAAGTATTTGGGGGATATTCCATTTCTCTTTCTGTTATTTATTTTTAGTTAATTTTGTTTTGTTCTGAGAGAATACTTTGTATGATTTCTATTCTGTTATTTATGTTATGCTGCATTTTATAGCCCAGAATGTAGTCTCTCTTGTATTGATGGGTTGACTCGTGTACACCTAAAATCCTTATGTTAAAATCCTTACTCTGATACTTAAGAATATTACCTTATTTAGAAATAGGGTTGTTGCAGATGTAAGTAGTTAAGTTGAGATGAAGTCATTAGGGTGGGACCTGATACAATATGGCTGGTGCCCCTATAAAATGAGGACATTTGGAAATAGACATGGACACAGAGAGGTTGTTAATGTGAAGATAAAGGCAAAGGTCAAGATGATACTTCCAAATCAAGAAATGTCAAAGATTGCCAGTAAATCACCAGAAGCTAGGAAAGCGGGATGTACAGATTCTTCCTCACAGCCATCAGAAGGAAGAAACTCTGCTGACACCCTTTTTTTCTATTTTTATTTTTTTAAGTAATCTCTATACCTCACATGGGGTTTGAACTCACGACCCCAAGATCAAGAGTTGCACGCTCTTCCGATTGAGCTAGCCAGGTGCTCCACCAGCTGACACCTCAGTCTTGGGTTTCTTACCTCTAGATCTTTGACAAAATATATTTATGTTGTTTACATTAGCCAGTTTATGGTATTTTTTACAGTATTCCAGGCAAACCAATGCACCTGTTGAATGTTCCAAGTGGCACTGAGAAGAATGTGTATGAAATGTTTTATGAATATAAATAGATCCAGTTGATTGATGATGTTTAGTTTAGTTTAACTTACTGATCTGTCAGCTACTGAATCAAGCCAATACAGACAGAGGGGTGCTGAGGACTCCAACTATGAGTGAATTTTTCTATTTTTCCTTGCATTTCTACCAGTTTTTACCTCATATGTTTTGATACTCTGTTGTTAGGCACATACGCCATAAGAACTGTTCAATCTTCTTGGAAAACTGACCCTTTTTTAGTATGTAATGTCTAATATTATAATCTGAAGTGATGTAAAAGATAAGGTTTTAAGATTCTTGTTTGTTTCTTTTCAGCCAACATTTGTTTGTTTCTTATCAGCCAAACAGATAATGTTTCCCCAACATTATCTGTTAAATAAAATAGTGTTAACATTCTTATTTCTTTTCTTACTCTCATCTCTTTGATTGATTTATTTGTTGATTTATCCATAACCATTATACAAAACATTTTAGAAACAGGTATTAAGGGGCTCCTGGGTGGCTCAGTCAGTTAAGTGTCTGCCTTCTGCTCAGGTCATGATCGCAGGGTCCTGGGATCCAGCCCCGCATCGGGCTCCCTCCTCAGCAGGAAACCTGCTTTTCCCTCTCCCCCTGCCCCTGCTCCCCCTGCTTGTGTTCTCTCTCTCTCTCTCTCTCTGTCAAATAAATAAATAAAATCTTTAAAAAAAGGTATTAATTTCTGGTAAGTCTCTTCATCACATAGCATGGCTCATTTCTTTTCCTTCTACATTTTAGCACTTTTTAAATCACAGTATCTATGAAGAGGTGCTTAGATTCAGTAGTAATCATGGAAACATAAATTAAAATAGCTAAATGATCATTTTCTTTCCAATTTGACTAATATTATAATGAATTATAATGCCCAAGCTTCACAAATAATTGTAAAGAAAAGAGTACTCCCAACACAGTAAGTGGGTGTCTAAATTTTGCAACATTTTTAGTGAAAAATTTGTCAGTAATAATCAAATTAAAAATGTGTTTACATGTAAATCCATGGTAGGTCTGTTAAAAAAAAACTCTGAAAAATATTCACAAAATATATTTGAAGGGAAAATTCAAGTTCAATAACATAATAATAATATCCCATGATGTAAGTATCTGCCTGTTTGTAGGAAGGTACATATAAAAAATGGTCTGGGAGGATGTACACCGCATGGTTAATAATGATTACCTGCTATTAAGTGAGAGTGGGGAAGGCAGGGGGAGAAGTTCTCTGAAATTATAAAGAAAAAGTATATGCTCCACAAAGAAAAAGTAATAGCTCCACAAAGATGTTCACAGGACAGTTCTTGGAACTTGTGAGTATCCTAACTTACATGGCAAAAGGAACTTGGTAGCTGTGATTACAACGAAGATCATGAGATGAAGAGATTATTTTGGGTTACTCATTTGTGTACACTGTAATGGCAAAGGTCCTCTCAGTGTGGAGGAGGGAGATGGAGGGTCAGAGTGAGAGGAGATGTGAAGACAGCAGAGGTCAGGGTGTTAAGATGTGAGGAAGACTCAACTGGACACTTCTGCTTTGAAAGTGGGAGGGGCTGTGAGCGGAGAAATACAGGAAGCCTCCAAAAGTGTCAGAAAACCAGGAGTGGATTCTTCCCTAGGATTTCCAGGAGAAACACCACCCTGCAGACACCTTGATTTTAGCCCAGTAAGACCCATTTTGGATTTCTGACTCCCAGAAGTGTAAGATAATATATGTGAAGCAGTAAGAAATGATTAGTCATTTAAAAATATCTTTTATGGATTGAATTATAAACTTGAATTCTAGTTGAGGGAAAATGTGTGAGAACCTTAATTACATAACCTTGTTGGAGTAATTGTATAATGGATCACATTCAGACAGTAATAAAACAAATTTAATGATACCTGAAGTACAGATACAGAATTCAAATCTGATGTGTTTTCAGTAAACATTAAGAATTATATAAATTTATACATATGTACATACATATATACACACATAGAAAATGCTTAAAATGAATAGAAGAAACATGGAAATTATTTCTTTTTTTTTCTGTTAAACTAATTTTAGAAGCCACAGTAAGATATATTTTAAAAGAACAAAACTATTTGAAAGTTGTATTTGCGGTTATTTCAATTTACTATTAACTTTTGAGTTAGCTTGGATTTTTTTTCTTTTTATTCCCCCTCATCTTTAAAATTAGAACACTTTCTGATTATTAAGAATCAACTCACAGATAAAAGAAAAATGCTCCAATTATCTTTTGGGAATGAGTTTTCATACTACATGCACATCAATTCTTCTCAAGAAGAGACATACCTATTTCAAGACTTCTTTTAAAATTACAGTTTAAGCAGCTCTTATTTGTTTCAAAATTGTTTAGTCTGCCTGAATTGCCCCAAGAAAAAATATGCTAAAGAGACTTATAAAAGGAAAACTTCTTGTTATTCAACTCATATGTTCCTCCTGAGAATTTTTTTAACATATCTATTTTAAGAACCTGTGGGAAAATTTACATTTTATTCAGAGTTGTTGTAAACAACAAATATAAAAAAGATTCAAATAAAGTTGCTAAAGCAGGAGTGTGTTGAATTACTCCAGTAATTCTTTAGTGTCTATTTATATATATTTCTAATATTTCCTCTGAAACATTTATGGAGAAAAGAAATAGAACGCTAGAAGCAAGGATCTAGTGGTCCACTTATACATGTTCCAACAGATAAATTATTGTAACACAAATAAGAATAGACATATATCTAAACTTTAAAGACCTGCAGCTGCACTCATAATAAATGGTTAAGTAAGCCATCAATTAGTAAATCATCCTTTCCATAAATAATGTATTTAGCAACTAGGTCTCAGCCCATAGTAGATATAAATACATATTGTTAATTAAAGGAATGAAGGTACATAGTTGCTATAAAAATGGAACCTAAGTATTACCTAAGTACATTATATATGAGGATGTGTGTGCGTGTGTATATATATATATATATACAGACACATATACTCATATGTATAATGTACATATTTACCCATGTTTATGTATATATACTCACATATACAACATATGTAATATATATCATATATGACACTGCTTATGTACTTAATACACATATATGTACATATGTGTACATATACACATACGTGCATGCATATATACACTTGTGTGCATATAAATATAATAATCTCAAGTATGTGTGTATATATATAATCATATATACAGTCATATATACATAATCATGTTATTTACATTCTGATATCTTTGGTAGAGACACTGAATACTGCTTACTACTTTCATGGGCATTCATTTCTTTCCCAATTTTATAAAGTTGATAGAATTTAGTTTTCTATCTTGGCAAAAGTTGGATGTCAGGCATTCAGGTGGTGTAGTGACATCTGAAGATTGAGGAAACTTGGATCCCTGCATGCCTGGATATAAAAAGAGGGGCAATTAACCCACATCAACAGGTTTGGGGCCACAGGTAGGGGTTTTATCACACCAACTACTTATTGACTAATATACTCAATGATATTGTTTCACAAATGATCCATGACTTATTCCATTTATTAATATAAATCAAATTGCATATGAGCATATGCCTATGTTTGGACATAAAACATCATAAGTTTAATAATAGTTCTTTACACAGATACAGCTTAGCATAAATTTTCTTTTCAAAAAAGAAAGAAAAAATAATATTATTATCAAATAATACTGGCACTGAATATCTCTGTAGTCTGAACTAGACTAAGATCAGGATTTCATTTGATTTAGACCATCTGTATACTGAGAGGATATGATACATCTGGACAAATCTTGTACTTTATTACGTGTATGCCTATACCACATAGTTATCATCGTACTGAGAAAAAAGACATCATTCGGATCCACTGTAATGAATTTTGAGCATGCAATCAGCCTATTAGAAAGTACCTCTTGGAGATCAAGGATATCATGTGAGGGACACAAGTTTTGTTTTTAAGTGGTGAGTGCTTGAAGCCTTGTAAGTAATGTATACTATTTATAATCAAATCCAAATTATATTGGATTTTACTTTCCCTTGCAGGAGGTACTGAACCAACAAATACTATTTAAAATGTAGTCCCTTAGAGTTAAAAATAAACGTAAAGATTCTTTATATCAAAGCACCAAGTAAGAAAAAAATTATAGATCTAACAACTAATATCCTAATCATAACTACACAGAGCTATCTCATCATTCATTGTTAAATATTAGATCAACCAAAGTTTCCCTCAAAGTTATCTTCTGTGCCTTCCCGCCTGTATTCAGCTTGAGACATCTGTTTTCTCATATTCAAAACCTTATAGAAAGATTATATGGAGAAAGAAACTAAAATATTCTGCTTTGGAGATCCTAGGTAATATTTCAAATTCATAACAGAGACAGTAGTTTGAAAGCCTCATCTTTTGCTCTTAAGAGTCGAGCATTTTGAGAAAATAAAATGATTTTAAGATTAAAAAGGCTAAAGTCTAGAAGGAAACCAATCCAAATTTATGCAAGAAGCACTAGATGGGAAAAAGCCGAGAGGAAGAGGGGGATAATCTCACCCAGCAGTGCCCAGACAGCTGTCCTTGAGGAAGACATTTTCCCTCAGGAGGTCTGAATGGGGCTCACCTCACAGGATAAAGGTGTGCAGGGCTGGCATCTAGTGGTTAGCTTCACGAGAGCAAGCTCCAAGTTTTTAATGTCCCAATGAGACTACATGACAGTGTCCCAAAATCGACGGTCCACGTATCTTGTGAAATGAAGCAATAACAGTGCTCCTTCTCGCTATCAGATATGGAAGACTTCGTCTCAACATTCTCCCGTTCTTCCATGTTTATTTATAGAACAGGTACACTTTGCTCTGCTGTTCTTAATTACATCAAATAGATAAACCCTCCTCTGCAATGGCCCAGAACTCTAATACCTCAAACTTTACTATGCAAATGCCTTCACCTGGGGATCTTGTTAAAAGACAAATTCTGATTCAATAAGGCTGTAGTGCAGTCTGAGACTCCCTCCTTCCAACAAGCTGCCAGGTGACAACATTGCATCAGTCCGAAGACCATACTTTGAGTTGGAAAGTCATACACATCTCAATCCTAAATGCCTATCAAACTCACATAAATTAAAAACAACACAGCCCAGGCTTCAACAGCCCATTGCCAAAGAGATTTTGTTTTAATGGGTCTGAGGTGAGAACAAGACATCAATATTTTTAAGACCTCACTGGTGATTTCTAATATGCAGATTGAGTAAGAACACAAAAGCAAGGAGTTAAAGAAGGAAAAACATCCAATACCTGCTTTTAGGTGAGACTGAAAAGAAACCAGTGGAAATAAAACTCTTCTGCCAAATCAATAGTTGTCAATGTAAAATCTAACCTTATTTTGTAAGATACACACCACAGATTCTCTAAACTCTGATCCACAGAAAATGAATCAGATTTGCTATTTTTATTCTTATAACATAGTTTTTAATTTTACTTATTCATAAAGTATCCATAATCAGTTTTTGACCTTAAAAAATATTAGTAAACAAAGTCTCTTCAAAAATAAATTGTCCTGGGATGACACATAGATTTTTCTAAATCTCTCATATTCCTAAAACCAACTAAGAAATGATCGAATGACCAGTAAAGCTTTATTAAATAGTAAATGTGTCTGTGCATGTGTGTTGCTTCACACTGACATGTAAGTGATAATGTAGCTCTAAAGCAACACTTTATAATGGAAATTTCAATTATGACTTTTATCCTAATGCTATGATCTAGTGAGAAAACATTTGACAAAAAGTATTTTTAAGAGCATGAACTATAAATAACAATCTGGAGGATTCTTACCTTTGCTTCTATCAAAAAAGATTAAATAAAGCATTAAATCCTTTCATTAAGAATCATTTTAGAATTGATTGTTTTAAAACTTATGTATTGTAGGGGAGGAGCAAGATGGCAGAGGAGTAGGAGACCTAGATTTCGTCTGGTCCCAGGAATTCAGCTGAATAGGGATCAAACCATTCTGAACACTTATGAACTCAACAGGCGATTGAAGAAAAGAGTAGCAACAACTCTCTGAACAGAAAAGCGACCACTTTCTGGAAGGTAGGACGTGCGGAGAAGTGAATCCGAGGCGATATTCGGGAGGATAAACGGCGGGGGAGGGGCCTCCATTGGCCACCTCTGGCAAGTGATAGAGCCGCGGAGCACAAAATCGGAACCTTTAGAAGCCGGCTCTGCTGGGGGATATCGCTCCAGTGGCTAAGCGGGGAGTGGAACCCTCGCGGGACAGTGTGGTCTCAGGACCCTTGGGGTCACAGAAAGACCGGGGGTGCCTGAGTGCGCCAGAGCTCCCAGGTATCGGAGCGGGGAAGCCGGCTGCAGAGACGGAGCCGAGGCGCGGACTCTCAGCTCGGGGTGGCCATAAACTGTGATCCACGGCCCAGTCGGGCCACTGCTCCTCCAGCAGGGACCCAACAAGCGGCAGATCCGGGGAGACTCCCCTTCCTCCCCCGGGAGGAGCGGCGCAGGAGCGCACCGCAGGGATCTGCTGGGTTTGGAGACTCCACACGGGGTCAGGTGCCAGAGATAGAAACGCTCAGTCACAGGCCGGGTGAGCACGGAGTGCGGCCGGAGACCAGGGAGATGGGAGTGACTGACTGCTTTTCTCTGGGGGCGCACTGAGGAGCGGGGCCCCGAGTTCTTGGCTCCTCCGGGGCGGAGATTGGGAGGCCACCATTTTCACTCTTGTCCTCCAAAGCTGTACAGAAAGCTTACAGGGAACAAAAGCTCCCTAGAACAAACCTGAGCAGATGACTTAGCCTGGACCAGCAAGGGCGGGACAAATCCGCCTCCGACAAAGACATTTGGGAACCATGGCAACAGGCCCCTCCCCCAGAAGATCAGCAAGAACAGCCAGCAAGCCAAGACCAAGTTTACCGATCAATGAGAACGGCAGAACTCCAGCGCTGGGGAATACTGCACATAGAATTCATGGCTTTTTTCCCATGATTCCTTAGTCCTTCAAAGTTAATTTTTTTAACTTTTTTTAGAATTTTTCTTTTTCCCTTTTTCCAAAATCTTATCAATACCTTTTTAAAAAAATCTTTTTTATTTTTCATTTTTAGAGTCATACTCTATCGCTTCATAGTAGTTACTCTTATTTTTGGTATATATATATATATACATAAGTTGTTCTCTCTTTAAAATTTTGGGATACAGTTTCTTCTAATAGACCAACATATACCCTAAATTTCTGCTGTATGGCTTTGTTCTAGTCTCCTGCCTGATCACATTCTCTCCCTTTTTTTTCTTTTTTTTTAATCCTCTTCTTCTTTTTTCAACCAACTTCTTATCTTATCAATTCCTTTTATAAAACCTTTTATAATTTTCACCTTTACAGTCATATTCCATCCCTTCATTGTATTAACCCTTATTTTTGTACATATATAAGTTTTTCTTTCTTTAAAAGTCTGGGAGGCACTTTCTTCTAACAGACCAAAATATGCCAAAAATCTAGTGTTTGGCACTGATCTATGCACCAGCCTGATCATATTTGATCATATTCTGTTTTTGTTTTTTGTTTTCTTTTGTTATTTTTCTTTTTTTTTTTCTTTTCTTTCTTTCCCTTTCTTCCCCCAGTTTCAGGTCTCTTCTGATTTGTTTAGTGTATATCTTTCTGGGGACGTTGTTACCCTGTTAGCATTTTGTTCTCTCATTCATCTATTGTCCTCTGGACAAAAATGACAAGACGGAAAAAATCACCTCAAAAAAAAGAAAGAGGCAGTACCAACTGCCAGGGACCTAACCAATATGGACATTAGTAAGATGTTGGAACTAGAGTTCAGAATCATGACTTTAAAGATACTAGCTGGGCTTGAAGGAGGCATGGAAGATACTACAGAAACCCTTTCTGGAGAAATAAAAGAACTAAAATCTAACCAAGTCGAAATCAAAAAGGATATTAATGGGGTGCAATAAAAAATGGAGGCCCTATCTGCTAGGATAAATGAGGCAGAGAGGGAATTACTGATATAGAAGGCCAAATGATGGAAAATAAAGAAGCTGAGAAAAAGAGAGATAAACAACTACTGGATCATGAGGGCAGACTTCGTGACATAAGTGATACCATAAGATGAAACAATATTAGAATAATTGGGATCCCAGAAGAAGAAGAAAGAGAGAGGGGGGCCGAAGGTATATTGGAGCAAATTATAGCAGAGAACTTCCCTAATTTGGGGAAGAAAACAGGCATCAAAATCCAGGATGCACAGAGAACTCCCCTCAAAATCGATAAAAATAGGTCAAAACCCTGACATCTAATACGAAAACCTACAAGTCTCAGAGACAAAAAGAAAATCTTGAAAGCAGCTTGGGAAAAGAGATCTGTAACCTGCAATGGTAGAAACATTAGACTGGCAAAAGACCTATCCACAGAGACCTGGCAGGCCAGAAAGGACTGGCATGAGATCTTCAGAGCACTAAATGAGAAAAATACGGAGCCAAGAATACTATATCCAACTAGGCTGTCATTGAAAATAGAAGGAGAGATCAAAAGCTTCCAGGACAAACAAAAACTAAAGGAATTTGCAAACACAAAACCAGCCCTACAAGAATTATTGAAAGGGGTCCTCTAAGCAAAGAGAGAGCCTAAAAGTAACATAGATCAGAAAGGAACACAGACAATATACAGTAACAATCACCTTACAGGCAATACAATGGCACTAAATTCCTATCCTTCAATAGTTACCCTGAATGTAAATGGGCTAAATGCTCCAGTCAAAAGACACAGGGTAACAGATTGGATAAAAAAGAAACACCTATCAATATGCTGTCTGCAAGAGACTCATTTTAGACCCAAGGACACCCCCAGATCGAAAGTGAGGGGGTGGAAAACCATTTACCATGCTAATGGACACCAAAAGAAAGCTGGGTGGCAATCCTTCTATCAGACAAATTCAATTTTAAACCAAAGACTATAATAAGAGATGAGGAAGGACACTATATCCTACTTAAAGGGTCTATCCAACAAGAAGATCTAACAATTGTAAATATCTATGCCCCTAACATGGGAGCAGCCAATTATACAAGCCAATTAATAACAAAAGCAAAGAAACACATTGACAACAATACAGTAGTAGTGGGGAACTTTAACACCCCCCTCGTTGAAATGGACAGATCATCTAAGCAAAAGATCAACAAGGAAATAAAGACTTTAAATCACACACTGGATCAAATGGACTTCACAGACATTTTCAGAACATTCCATCCCAAACCAACAGACTACACATTCTTCTCTAGTGCCCATGGAACATTCTCCAGAATTGATCACATCCTAGGTCACAAATCAGGTCTCACCTGGTACCAAAAGATTGGGATCATTCCCTGCATATTTTCAGACCACAATGCTTTGAAACTAGAACTCAATCACAAGAGGAAAGTCAGAAAGAACTCAAATATATGGAGGCTAAAGAGCATCCTACTAAAGAATGAATGGGTCAACACGGAAATTCAAAGAAGAATTAAAAAAATTCATGGAAACCAATGAAAATGAACACACAACTGTTCAAAATCTTTGGGATGCAGCAAAGGCAGTCCTAAGAGGAAAGTATATAGCAATATAAGCCTTTCTCAAGAAACAAGCAAGGTCTCAAATACACAACCTAACTCTACACCTAAAGGAGATGGAGAAAGAACAGCAAATACAGCCTAAACCCAGCAGGAGAAGAGAAATAATAGAGATCAGAACAGAAATCAATGAAATAGAAACCAAAACAACAGTAGAACAGATCAACAAAAATAGGAGCTGGTTCTTTGAAAGAAATAACAACATTGATAAACCCCTAGCCAGACTTATCAAAAAGAAAAGAGAAAGGACCCAAATAAATAAAATCGTGAATGAAAGAGGAGAGATCCCAACCAACACCAAAGAAATACAAACAATTATAAGAACATATTATGAGCAACTCTATGCCAGCAAATTAGATAATCTGGAAGAAATGGATGCATTCCTAGAGATGTATCAACTACCAAAACTGAACCAGGAAGAAATAGAAAACCTGAACAGACCTATAACCACTAAGGAAATTGAAGCAGTCATCAAAAATCTCCCAACAAACAAAAGCCCAGGGCCAGATGGCTTCCCAGGGGAATTCTACCAAACATTTAAAGAAGAATTAATACCTATTATTCTGAAACTGTTCCAAAAAATAGAAATGGAAGAAGGAAAACTTCCAAACTCATTTTATGAGGCCACCATTACCTTGATCCCAAAACCAGACAAAGACCCCAACAAAAAGGAGAATTACAGACCAATATCCCTCATGAACATGGATGCAAAAATTCTCACCTAAATACTAGCCAATAGGATCCAACAGCACATTAAAAGGATTATTCACCACGACCAAGTGGGATTTATTCCTGGGCTGCAAGGTTGGTTCAAAATTGGCAAATCAATCAATGTGATACAATACATTGATAAAAGAAAGAACAAGAACCATATGATCCTCTCAACAGATGCACAAAAAGCATTTGACAAAGTGCAGCATCCTTTCTTGATCAAAACTCTTCAGAGTGTAGGGATAGAGGGTACATACCTCAATATCATAAAAGCCATCTATGAAAAACCCACAGCAAATATCATTCTCAATGGGGAAAAACTTACAGCCTTCCCCCTAAGGTCAGGAACATGGCAGGGATGTCCACTATCACCACTGCTATTCAACATAGTATTAGAAGTCCTAGCCACAGCAATCAGAAAACAAAAAGAAATAAAAGGCATCCAAATTGACAAAAAAGAAGTCAAACTCTCAGTCTTTGCAGATGATCTGATACTTTATGTGGAAAACCCAAAAGACTCCACCCCAAAACTGCTAGAACTCATACAGGAATTCAGTAAAGTGGCAGGATATAAAATCAATGCACAGAAATCAGTGGCATTCCTATACACCAACAACAAGACAGAAGAGAGAGAAATTAAGGAGTCGATCCCATTTACAATTGCATCCAAAACCGTAAGATACCTAGGAATAAATCTAACTAAAGAGGCAAAAAATCTGTACTTAGAAAACTATAAAATACTCATGAAAGAAATTGATGAAGACACAAAGAAATGGTAAAACGTTCCATGCTCATGGATTGGAAGAACAAATATTGTGAGGATGTCAATGCTACCTAGAGCAATCTATACATTTAAAGTAATCCCTACCAAAATACCAACACTTTTTTCAAAGAAATGCAACAAATAATCCAAAAAGTTGTATGGAACCAGAAAAGACTCCGAATAGCCAGAAGAATGTTGAAAAAGAAAAGCAAAGCTGGTGGCATCACAATTCCGGACTTCAAGCTCTATTACAAAGCTGTCATCATCAAGACAGTATGGTACTGGCACAAAAACAGACACATAGATCAATGGAACAGAATAGAGAGCCCAGAAATGGACCCTCAACTCTCTGTCAACTAATCTTCGACAAAGCAGGAAAGAATGCCCAGTGGAAAAAAGACAGTCTCTTCAACAAATGGTGTTGGGAGAAATGGACAGCCACATGCAGAAGAATGAAACTGGACCATTTCCTTACACCACACACAAAAATAGAGTCAAAATGGTTGAAAGACCTAAATGTGAGACAGGAGTGCATCAAAATCCTAAAGAAGAACACAGGCAGCAACCTCTTCGACCTCAGCCACAGCAACTTCTTACTAGAAACATCACCAAAGGCAACGGAAACAAGGGCAAAAATGAACTCTTGGGATTTCATCAAGATAAAAAGCTTTTGCACAGCAAAAGAAACAGTCAACAAAACCAAAAGACAACCGACAGAATGGGAGAAGATATTTGCAAATGACATGTCAGATAAAGGGCTGGTATCCAAAATCTGTAAAGAATTTATTAAACTCAACATGCAAAGAAGAAATGATTCAAGTAAGAAATGGGCAGAAGACATGAACGACATTTTTCCAAGAAGACATCCAAATGGCCAACAGACACATGAAAAAGTGCTCAACATCGCTCAGCATCAGGGAAATCCAAATCAAAACCTCAATGAGATACCACCTCACACCAGTCAGAATGGCTAAAATTAACAAATCAGGAAACGACAGATGTTGGCGGGGATGCGGAGAAAGGGGAACCGTCCTACACTGTTGGTGGGAATGCAAGCTGGTGCAGCCACTCTGGAAAACAGTATGGTGGTTCCTCAGAAAGTTGAAAAGAGAGCTACCCTATGATCCAACAATTGCACTACGGGCTGTTTACCCCAAAGATACAAATGTAGGGATCTGAAGGGGTACGTGCACCCCGATGTTTATAGCAGGAATGTCCACAATAGCCAAACTACAGAAAGAGCCAAGATGTCCATCAACAGATGAATGGATAAACAAGATGTGGTATGTATATATATATATATACATATATACACAATGGAATATTAGGCAGCCATCAAAAGGAATGAAATCTTGCCATTTGCAATGATTTGGATGGAACAGGAGGGTATTATGCTGAGCAAAATAAGTCAGAGAAAGACATGTATCATATGACCTCACTGATATGAGGAATTCTTAATCTCAGGAAACAAACTGAGGGTTGCTGGAGTGGTGGGGGGGTGGGAGGGATGGGGTGGCTGGATGATGGACACTGGGGAGGGTATGTGCTATGGTGAGCGCTGTGAATTGTGTAAGACTGATGAATCACAGACCTGTGCCTCTGAAACAAATAGTACTTTATATGTTTAAAAAAAAAAAAAAAGAAGATAGCAGGAGGGGAAGAATGAAGGGGGTAAAATCGGAGGGGGAGATGAACCATGAGAGACTATGGACTCTGAGAAACAAACTGAGGGTTCTAGAGGGAATGGGGTGGGGGGATGAGTTAGCCTGGTGATGGGTATTAAAGAGGGCACGTACTGCATGGAGCACTGGGTGTTATACAAAAATGATGGATCATGGAACACTACATCAAAAACTAATGATGTAATGTATGGTGATTAACATAATTAAAAATAAATAAATAAATAAATAAATAAATCTTACATATTATAAAGGTGATCATATATTTTGGGGGCAATCTTTGAATATAGAACCTCAAGGCTTTTAAGAAGTTCTTTATTCTATATATCTATACTACATAAAAGTACTCTTGCCAGATGAGA
Source organism: Callorhinus ursinus (assembly GCF_003265705.2). Lineage (NCBI taxonomy): Eukaryota > Metazoa > Chordata > Mammalia > Carnivora > Otariidae > Callorhinus > Callorhinus ursinus. The sequence continues at coordinate 47,352,794 of NW_027397064.1, forward strand.
ATTTAGTCTACTTGAAATTACCACCAAAGAAATCAGTTCACAATTATCCCACACAATAATCAATTGCACTTAATTCCCTAGAATTTCATCTTTTTGTGTATTCCAAATATGTTCCATTTAATCTATTTTGGCCTTAACCAAAAAGAAAAATAAATGACATTTATCAGTGTTAAAACTAATTACAGGTATTAATGATGATGTGAAGTTGTCCTTAAGAATTTTTTCCTTGTAGACTGATTTTAACTCCCTTTTTCATGCAAAATTGCCATGGTATTTTCTTATATTGCTAACTTCATTCTTTCTTTAAAATTTTTATTATGTTATGTTAGTCACCATACATTGCATCATTAGTTTTTTTATTTTATTTTTTTAATAATTTTTTATTGTTATTTTAATCACCATACATTACATCATTAGTTTTGATGTAGTGTTCCATGATTCATTGTTTGTGCATAACACCCAGTGCTCCATTCAGTACGTGCCCTCTTTTAATACCCATCACCGGGCTAACCCATCCCCCCAGCCCCCCTCTCCTCTAGAACCCTCAGTTTGTTTCTCAGAGTCCATAGTCTCTCATGGTTCGTCTCCCCCTCCAATTTTCCCCCCTTCAGCAAACTTCATTCTTCATAATACCAAAACAATGGGACTTCCCTCAAAAGGTTACCCTTTAGCACAAAGTTTTCACAAGCTAAGCAATGTTTCTGAACTTACTAAGTTCATGTCTCACTTGATCCATCATTCCATCTCTCAGTAGATAGATGATAGATACTCATTTCATAAAACACATAGTTTTATTCAAGCAATCATCCATTATTGAAATTTACTATAATTATACTAACTGCGTAGAAATTCATTTCCAGGATTCTGTAATCAAGGACCAATGAGTACACTAAATCTTCAAGTGTATGGGGGCATCATTGTGCTTATGTTGTGTCTTTCCATTTGAAATAACCCAAGATTGTCAACCATGTAACACTAACAATATACCTGAGAGTGAGTCAAATAAAGTCTGAAACAGGAATTGATTACAAGGATATATTTTTTGTATATAAACGTAAATAAATAATAAATAAATAAATATTTTTTAAAGAATAAGAGAAACAGAAAAACAGACTAAAGTATTTTAACTAATAAAACACCTACTAAAATCTTTATTTTTTATAACTCATTTAATTAAAACGAGTCTAACGATGTAAGTAGATTCAAGATTTCAAATTTCTGCAAACCTGGGGTTTCAATTAAGAGTATTTGCTTAAACAAACAACTATGTGGCCATTTGTCAATCCAAACAATCCAAATTGTTTTTAATATTTAATTACAAAAATTTTCCAACATACAGCCTAGCTTAAGAATTTTACAGTGAATACATTGTATATATATTCATCACCATATTATTTGCTTTATCACATATTAATCTATTTCCTTATCCTTCCATCAATTTACCTTACAATTTATTTTTTTAAGATTTTATTTATTTATTTCCGAGAGAGAGAATGCACAGGAGCGGGGCCGGGGTGGGGGGGATGGGCGGAGCAGAAGAAAAGGGAGAAGCAGATTCCCTGCTAAGCAGGGAGCTTGACGTGGGTACTAATCCCAGGACCCCAAGATCACAACCTGAGTTGAAGGCAGATGCTCAACCAACTGAGCCACCCAGGTACCCCTACCTTATAATTTATAAATATCAAAGTATCAGTAAGCTCCACCCGCACTACTTACCTTAGCATCATTAACTGGAAATCATGAAAGTTTAGGTTCTTTTTTTCTTTTGATGTAAAAATGTAAAAAAAAAATGAAATGCACAATTTCACTGAGTTTGTCAAACACATTCATCTGTATAATCTCAAGTCCCTATTAAGATATAAAATATTACTATCAATTAGAAATGCACCCCATGCTCCTTCCTACACAGTCCTTGACTTATTCCCCAGAGGCAAGTACCGTTTTGATATTTTTTACCAGTGGTTAATTTTGCTGAGTTTAGAAAGTCATATCTTTTGAATCATATGGTATGTAGTCATTGTGAAAAGATTCTTTCATTCAACATTACGTTTTTGACCATGGTTTTGTACATATCATTATTTCATTCCTTTGTATTTATTTCATTTTTCCCCCAATTTTTTAAAAATTAAGTTACGGAAGTTCTCTATCTGTCCTGGATACCAGTACTTGCTCAGATATGTATTTTGGAACTATTTTCTCCCAGTCTGTGCTTTACATATTCATTTTTTGATGATGTATTTTAATGAGCAGAATTATTACTTTTAATGAAGTCTAGCTAATCAGTTTTTTATGCTTATTTCTTTCTGTGACCCGTTTCAAAATTTCTTGTATATGCCAAGTCACAAAAATAGTCTCCTATCTTTTCTTGTAGTGTTTTGTCCTTTTACTTTACATTTAAGTCTATGGCTCATCATGAACTGTTTCTTGTAAACAGTAAGAAGACCTCTTCCTACACAGTTTAGACCATGACATAGTGTTAGATCATGAGCAGATGTGCTGTGTGACACAACTTAGACAGATGTTCTTAAGAAGCAAATGTGCTTACCCACCCTCTCTTTTCCTTCCTACCATCTTGATGCAGTGAGCCTTATGACATTTAAAGACACCCTGAATATAGGGGGGTCATGCTATATAATGCAACTGAGTTCTTAAATCACCCCTCAGAAGAGTCAAATGCCAATCTGGAATTTCCATGAATCAGAAATAAACATATCATGTCTGAGTCACGATATCTGTTTGGGTTTTTTCATTATAGCAATTAGTACTACTCTAATGTACCTTGATTTTGTTTCAATTCCTTTCCCCAAGGGTAGGAATTGATGATTGTGTGTAGCTCACAGATGGGTTTTGCATAGGTCTGTCACACACTAGTTGGTAATCTGAAAATAAATAAAATGAATGTTTAGACTTTCTTTTTAATGTTTGATTTTATATGTCCTGTATCATAACACCTATGTCAAAGGAGGCATCTTATTACTATCATAAGATAGCTAATTAAAACAGTATTATCTGAAAGTCTTTGTCACAAATTTATGTAAATTCAGAAGGTAACTTCTGATAATAGTTCTTAGAAGTTGAGGCAGGGGACTTTTATGTTGGCTTTATGTCAAGAGTTTAGCTCAACTACTCCGTAGTATTGCTACCTTAGCATCCATTTTGTTTGGCCAAGTGGACTGCATCTACCTTAAACTGACATTAGTCCCTCATACAAATACATGCCTTAGATGCCCACAGAGTCACAAGTACAAGTCCCTAATTTGATTTCCAAAAAGGTCTTGTGATCAATAATCTCCCTTGCCTCCCAAGGCCTACTTCTAATGGGCCCCTTAGATAAGACCCCTGTGGGGCTTACCAAAACCACACTCTTTTAGTATGAATTGACCAATCTAGTCTTAGCCCAGGCACCCAAAAGTACTCCACCAACTGACTATATAATAAAGGCATGTGTTCTAGGTCCTATTGCTGTCTCTCTATCTGGACTCTGCCTTGACCTCCCCATGTGGCCTCTTAAGGCATGTCAGGTACTTCCTCCAGGAGTTGTAATAAACTTTTCTATTTCAGTTTCTTTTCTGATCTGTTGTGGAAACAAAGCTCATCATCTGGCAACCTGTGCTCCATTTAACAAGTTTTAATCTGACAAATTCATAACACTATAGCAATGGTGCCATTGGTTATTCCGTCTTCCTGGTGGGAAGAAATACTATGTTATGGGAAAAATTATGCTATGTTACCCTTTGATCAATATCCCCTCCCAAGTGCTGGAATGAGTGTGGTATGCAAAGTGTAATTCCACTGTTAAAACCTATAATCATAAAATTAAACATTCTCTATCAAATAATCTCTGCATATCTCATAACATTATGCATATTGTTACATGAATTCTGAAACAGCACGTGTTCTAAGGTCATCAGTTCCATAGGATGCTAATAGTTATGTAAGAAAAAAATAAAAACTTTTTTAATTGAGGAATAGCTGACTTGGGCAAGTATGTTGACTCTTTCCAAATACACTTTCTCTGGGCATGTTTAAAAATATTTCCAGGAGCAGGGAATGCACAGAAAATGACAGGGAGAGTTATAAAGGAAACATATGGTCCAGGTCAGCTCCTTCTTGCCCAATCTGTGATCAGCTCAAATACCACATTTTCAACAATGCTTCCTTCTATCTCAAACTGTTAATTTCCCTGAGTTACTTTCCAATATGCTTTCTTAATAGTATTTACCACAATTTAAGGTCATTTGTTCACTTGTTTATGTCTTTTCTTCCTCCAATAGAATGAAAGTTGCATTAGAGCAAGAACCATATCTATCATGTACACAACTATATATTGGCTGGCACCACCTTCTCTTTTCTCATTATGCATAACTGATTCCAACTGGTGTTCATCTTGACTCCCTAAAATAAGTCTTATCAAGAAAGTGAAGACATAATGGTATTGGGAAAACTGGACAGTAACATGCAAAAGAATTAAACCAGAACCTTGGGAGCACTTGGGTGGCTCAGTCAGTTAAGCATCTGCCTCCAGCTCAGGTCATGATCCCAGGGTCCTGGGATTGAGCCCCATATTGGGCTCTCTACTCAGCAGGGAGCCTGCTTCTCCCTCTCCCTCTGCCTGCCATTCTGCCTATTTGTGCGCTCGCTCGCTCTCTCTGTCAAATAAATAAAATCTTAAAAAAAAAAAAACAACAAAAAACCCAGAACACTATCTTACACTACACATGATAATTAACTTGAAATACATTAAAGGAAATTTAAGGCCTGAAACCATAAAGCTTGACATTGGTCTTGGCAATGATTTTTTGGATAAAACAATAAAAGCACAGGCAACAAAAGCAAAACTAAACAAGTGGTATTACATCAAACTAAAAAGTTTTGTTTAGAAAAAAAAATCAACAAAATGAAAAAACCTACAAAAAGGGGAAAACATTTGCAAACCATATATCTGATAACAGGTTAATATCTAAAATATATAAGGAATACATAAAATTCAATAACAGACAACAACTACAAAATAGCCCAATTTAAAAAAAAAATGGGCAAAAGACATGAATAGACATTTCTCTAAAGAAGACTACAATTGGCTTAACATCATTAATCATCAGAAAAATGCAAATCAAAACCACAATGAGATATCACCTAATACCTATTAGAAATATGACTATTATCAAAAAGACAAGATATAATTAGTATTGTAGAAGGTATGGAGAAAAAGAGCTCTTGGCAATGCAAATCGGTACAGCCACTATGGAAAACAGTAGGGAGGCTCCCCCCCAAATTAAAATAGAACTCCAAATGATCTAACAATCCCTGTTCTGAGTATATACCTAAAGAAAATGAAATAAGTATCTCAAAGAGATCTCTGCACCCCCATGTTTATTGCAGCATTATTCACAAAGCCAAGATATGGAAATAACCTAAGTGTCTGTCAACAAATAAATGGATAAAGAAAAATAAGTATATACTTTATCCATTCATTCAATATTCATATAATAGAATATTGTTATATATTATACACTGTTATATATGTGTACTATATGCAGTATATGAATATATATATACATATATTCATACAATAGAATATTACTCAACCATAAAAAAGAAGGAAATCTTTCATTTGTGACAACATGGATAAGCCTAGAGGACATTATGCTAAGTGAAATAAACTACACACAGAAAGACAAATACTTTATGATCTCATTCATATGTGGAATCTAATAAAATTGAACTCATGAAACAGAGAGTAGAATGGTGGCTGCCAGAGGCTAGAGGGCATGGAAAATAGGCAAATGCTGGTCAAAGAGTACAAGCTTTCAGTTATAAGATAAATCAGATCTGGGGATTTAATGTACAGCATGATTATAGTTAGCAATACTGTATTATATACGTGTAAAAAAAAAAAGCAATGACTTACGTCTTGTCAAACCCATTATAATCCCCCCTTAGGTGAGCTTATTTGGTCTCATGTATTGATATAATTTTTCTTACTGGTTCCACAGCTGCATCTCTGCTGCCTCACTCCTGCACTCTACACTCCTGTCCAATGGTTATTTGACACTTCCACATAAATGTCAAAACAAAAAGAATAAACCATTATTTTCCCCTCAGTTTCACACTCTTGAAACAAATCATGTCCAACTTTTTCTAAGATACAAACTAAATCTATTTTTTAAAAAGATTTATTTACTTATTTGTGAGAGTGAGCACAAGTGGGAGGGGCAGTGGGAGAGGGAGAGAGAATCTCAAGCAGACTCCATGCTGAGCACAGAGCCTGATGTGGGGCTCGATCTCACCACCATGAGATCACAAGCTGAAATGAAACCAAGAGTGAGATGCTTAGCCGACCGTGCCACCCAGGCACCCCACCTAAATCTAATTTTTAAAAATAATCATGTCCTAATACCCAAATTCAAGCCACTATCATCTTACCCCTATAATACTACAAGTCTCTTCATTAGTCTTCCTGCTCCTAGTCTTGCCCCCACCACCCTTAAGAGATTACTTTTCACAAAGCAGTCACTATCCTGCAAAGTGTAGATTACATTCTCACTCCTCTATTTGTATACATATTAAAGTTATATTTAGTTGAAACATTTTGGACAAATCGAAGAGTATTAGTAATTTATTAAGAGTCATTTTCTGTGAGTCAAAAATAGATTAGGGAGGGAGTGGAAACTGAGAACATACAAACTAATTTGATGAAATTTAATAGTGAAGGATTGGAGGAAAACAGGGTGATATTTTGAAAGAAAAGAGGGTGGGAGGAATTTAAATTGAACATTTTCATAAGTGGCAGAGAAAGAGACAGGTGAAAATGAGAGACTTGAGGTTAAAGAGAGAAGGTGACTGGGTGAGTAAGGTCCCAGTTGAGACACGAATTGGTGGATTCTCTTATGTCTGTCTCTGCCCATCACTTTACACAGGCAATTTATAAGCTATTTAAAGGGAGAAAACTAAAATCGTTCATAGTTTTTGTTATTGGGAAATGCAGATATGGAGGTGGAATAAGAATTTCCTAGTATTTGTCTCTTCAATTTAAGTGAATTTTTAAATCCCTCTACTTCTAAAACGAATTAAATGTAAAAAAAAAATGGGTTTATACACGTGACATATAGTGCACCTGAATTGATTATAAGTGTTCTGTTGACCCATGAAATAAACTTATTTTAAGATACCAGTATCAATTAGAAATCAGTTGCATTTCTATACACTAACAATGAGACAGAAGAAAATTAAGGAATTGATCCCATTTACAATTGCACCAAAAACCATAAGATACCTAGGAATAAACCTAACCAAAGATGAAAAAAAAATCTGTACTCTAAAAACTATAGAACACTTATGAAAGAAATTGAGGAAGACACAAAGAAATGGAAAAACATTCCATGTTCATGGATTGGAAGAATAAATATTGTTAAAATGTCTATGCTACCCAGAGCAATCTACACATTGAATGCTATCCCTATCAAAATACCATGGACATTTTTCACAGAGCTGAAACAAATAATCCTAAAATTTGTGTGGAACCAGAAAAGACCCTGAATAACCAGAGGAATGTTGAAAAAGAAAACCAAAGCTGGTGGCATCACAATGACAGACTTCAAGTTCTATTACAAAACTCTATTATCAAGACAGTATGGTACTGGCACAAAAACAGATACATAGATCAACGGAACAGAAAAGAGAACCCAGAAATGGACCCCCAACTCTATGGGCAACTAATCTTTGACAAAGCAGAAAAGAATATCCAATAGAAAAAGGACAGTCTCTTCAGCACATGGAGTTGGGAAAATTGGACAACCACATGCAGAAGAATGAAGCGATCATTTTCTTACACCATACACAAAGATAAACTCAAAATGGATGAAAGACCTAAATGTGAGACAGGAATCTATCAAAATCCTAGAGGAGAACACAAGTAGCAACCATTTCAACCTTGGCCACAGAAACTTCTTACTAGACACGTCTCCAAAGCAAGGGAAACAAAAGCAAAAATGAACTATTGGGACTTAATCAAGATAAAAACTTCTGCACAGCAAAGGAAACAGTCAACAGAACTAAAAGGCAACCTAGGGAATGGGAGAAGATATTTTCAAATGACATATCAGATAAAGGGCTAGTATCCAAGATCTATAAAGAACTTATCAAACTCAACACCCAAAAAACAAATAATCTAATCAAAGAAAATGGGCAGAAGACATGAACAGACATTTCTGTAAAGAAGACATACAAATGGCCACACATGAAAAAATGCTCCACATCACTTGGCATCAGGGAAATACAAATCAAAACCACAATGTGATACCACCTCACACCAGTCAGAATGGCTAAAATTAACAAGTCAGGAAATGACAGATGTTGGCAAGGATGCAGAAAAAGGGGAACACTCCTACACTGTTGGTGGGAATGCAAACTGGGGAAGCCACTCTGGCAAACAGTATGGAGGTTCCTCAAAAAGTTAAAAATAGAACTACCCTATCACCCAGCAATTGCATCACTAGGTATTTACTCCAAAGATACAAAACGTAGTGATCTGAAGGGGCACCTGCACCCCAATGTTTATAGCAGCAATGTCCACAATAGCCAAACTATGGAAGGAGCCCAGATACCCTTCAACAGATGAACGGATAAAGAAGATATGGTATACATATACAATGGAATATTACTCAGCCATCAGAAAGAATGAATACTTACCACTTAAATCGACATGGATGGAACTGGAGGGTATTATGCTAGGCAAAATAACTCAATCAGAGAAAGGCAATTATCATATGGTTTCACTCATATGTGGACTATAAGAAACAGCACAGAGGATCATAGGGGAAGGCAGGGAAAACTGAATGGAAGTCACCAGGGAGGGAGAAAAACCATGAGAGACCCTTAACTATAAGAAACAAACTGAGGGTTGCTGGAGGGGGAATGGGTGGGGGATGGGATAACTGGGTGATGGGCATTAAGAAGGGCACATGATGTGATGAGCACTGAGTGTTATATGCAATGATGAATTACTGAACTCTACATCTGAAACTAATGATGTACTATATATTGTCTAATTGAATTTAAATAAAAAAATAATAATTAAAAAAAAAAGGATGCCAGTATTGATTAAAAACTACAGCGGGAGAAATGTTGTGGACTAAATAAGGCACAAAAAACACTTAAAATAACACATTTTTTACCAGAAAAAAAAAAACTGAGAACAGGTTCTATTAGATATGACATTAAGACAAACACTTCTTTCCAAAAATTCAAGATAAACAAAATAAGCATAAAATACTTTATATGAAATGTTTACTCTATAAGGAGAATGGACCTCTCATTGATTAAAATACTCTTCTGTTTTTCATCTCTCTTCTAAAATCACAATGCTTTATATGGCTAAAGGGAGAGAGGTTACTATAATTTCAAGGGATATGAATTGATCTCTCTTAACCTCTGAGTATAGGTTCAAAGTAAACCTTGGAGTGATTTATACTGTGGATGGGAACAAAATATAATACTATTGTTCAGTATGCCAAACATATTGAAACTGTACTTGTTTGAAAAGAGGGGATATAATTGTACTTTAAAGTTTTACAATAGTCTTCGTATATTGACAAAAATTTTTATTGAATTCAATAGCCTTTTTTTATTAACTTCAAAAAAAGCAATGACATTTTAATGATTCCAGTGTAGTCTGGAATTTCACACCTGCAGTATAATGTATGCATTCAAATATAACTACCTTTTTCATAATTATCCCATCAGGCATTTGATGTTTTTAAATTTTATTTGAAAGGTGTGTGTTGCCGTTCCCAAAATAAGAAGTCCTTCTACTGATAAGTCTTACATTAAAATTTTCCCTAATTACTACTTTTGGCATTGAAATATTATTGATTTAGGGGCTCTACTCTAGTTATATTTGCCTCATTCTCTAGGTGACCTTTATTAGAAGTTTAATAAAAAGAGTATTTTAACAGAAAGGATATTTTCTTACACTTGATTCCAATTTCACACTTTTTTTTGCTAGACAGATTTCTTTACTGAATTAATCTGAGCACAAAGAGATATTGTATTATAGCCATGAAATTTAATTTGAAAAGTCTGTGTATATTATAAAAATAAAATGTAAGATACCATATCTTTTATTTAATACAAAAATAAATATTGTAAGTTACCACATCTAAGCAGGGTCTTGTTAGCAATCTTTTTATCATTTATATTTTCTACCTTGCTTGATAATCACTGGTTTTAGATAGCATTATTCATGTTCCAAAATAAATGGTTTTTATTAAAGGTTTTGAGTTTTGAATGGGATGACTCCTAAAAAAATTCCATTTATGCAGAAGTATCTCATTAAAAATATTTTCTTCATACAGGTGTGTTTTGGCATGATAAAATATTCTCTAAAATTAATACATGTGATTAAAACATGATTTTTTCAAAATCAAAAAGTTTAAAATGTGTGCTAATATTAGCAACAGGACTATGATCAGTTATCCTGTTCTCATCCTACCTTCTAATTTTAACCTCAAGCACATAACACTGTTCACTTGCTGGCATGCCTCCAAAATAGATCAAATATCTGACCCATCTTATCTCCCTCCATTGGTCTTAGCCTCTAACATCTCTCACCTGGATTAATTCAAGCATATTCAAGGAATTTTCTCTTGTCTACTTTTACCTATCCTCCACCCCTATCCACATGTAGTCTAGTCTCAATAAAGTAGTCAGAGTAATCCTTTTAAATCTCAATTGATCTTGCCACCTCTCTGCTCAAAACCCTGTTCTGACCCCAATTTCTTTTGCAGTAAAAAACAAATGTCCTTTAGACATTAGAACCTACATAATCTACTTTCCCACAAATTTGCTCTCTTATCTACATTAGACTGTGCTCTCCCTGCTCCAGGTAGGCTAGCCTCTTGTATCTCAAATCGACCAGGCACACTTCTACTTTTAGACTTTTGCTATACCTATTAGCTCTTCAAGGAGTATTCCTCCCTTTGACTTTGTTTAGTTACTAACTCAATTCAGGCTGCTATAACAAAAATGTCATAGATCAGATGGCTTATAAACAGTAAAAACTTTTTTCTCACAGTTCTGGGGCTGGGAGGTCTGAGATCAAGATGCCAGCAGATTTGATGTCTGGTGAAAGTCAGCTTTCTGGTTCATAGATAGCTATATCTTCCCACTGTGTCCTCAAATGGTCAAAAGGGACTAGTTAGCTTTCTAAGGTCTCTTGTAAGGTCACTAATCCCATTCATGAGGACTGAGCCCTCATGACTTATTACCTCCCAAAGGTCTTAGCTCCTAATACCATCACACTGGAGATTAGGATTTCAACATATGATGCAAAAGTTGGGTATTTATCCTTTCTGATGGCTGAGATGGAGGAGGTTATGCTAAGTGAAATAAGTCAAGCACAGAAAGACAATTGCCATATGGTTTCACTTATTTGTGGAACATAAGGAATAGCAGGGAGGACATTAGGAGAAGGAAGGGAAAACTGAAGGGGGGGAAATCAGAGAGGGAGACGAACCATGAGAGACCATGGACTCTGAGAAACAAACAGGGTTCTAGAGGGGAGGGGGTGGGGGATGGGTTAGCCTAGTGATGGGTATTAAAGAGGGCACATTCTGCGTGGAGCACTGGGTGTTATACGCAAACAATGAATCATGGAACACTACATCAAAAACTAGTGATCTACTGTATGGTGACTAACATAACACAAGAAAAAAGAGGATTTCAACATATGAATTAGGGGATGGGGGGGGACACAAATATTCAGTCCACTGTAGCTGTCTGGCCACTTTCATCTGCCCTTCCTCAAATATGCCCTGTAATTACAGGAGATCTACTCTGACCACACTGTTAAATACTGCAAACTGGTCTTCCCTTGAACTCAGAGTCCTCATACCTTGCTTCACTCTTACTTTTCACCCTATAAAATAGCACCTGCTATGATGTTTTTCCATTTTATTATTCCATCTGCCTTGCCCTACTAGAATGTAGAATATATAAGAGGAAAAGTTTTTGGTCTTATTTCCTTGCTGGTATATTGAAAATGTCTAGAAAAGTAAATGGCACTAATGAAAAACTGAAAACATGAGACTCCAAATAATTTAACAAATTATTTGTTTCCATTTTAATTAATATTTTTGACTTGCCTAGGTATAAAAATGATGCTTTTTTTATCATGTAAAATTTAAAACTCACATTTAATGTGTACATTGAACACTACCCAAATCGGAAACTTTGTTTTAACGAATCAGTTTACCTATGTAGTAAGAGATTGCATGCTATAATAAAGTCTGGTTATGGAGTAATTTTGAAGGAAGGAAAAGCGATGATATAGACATTTGCTGACAAATAATACATAGGATTAATATGTATACTTAAAAACACTTATCTAACATCACCAAGCTAAAGTAGGTAAGATTGTTTCTCTTTATATACACATGTAGCTGACAGCATTTTGTTTTATTTTTAACTCTTGAAATCCTGCATTTAGTGTTTGGCTTACTATTTGTTACATGCATATAATATTTTATTTTGTTATAGAACAGTCTGCAGTGAATCAAACAATATTTGATCACAATTTTGTTTAATTGTTGAAGTATAGTTGACACATAATGTTATATTAGTTTCAGGTGTACAACACAGAGATCCAACAATTTTCTACATTACTCAATGCTCCCCATTATAAATATAGTCACTATACAACATTATTACAATATTATCGACTATATTCTCTATGTATGTTGTACTATTCATTTCTATGACTTATTTATTTTATAACTGGAAGTTTGTACCTCTTAATCCCCTTCACTTATTTAATCCATCCTCTCTCCCCTCTGGCAACCACCAGTTTATTCCATGTATTTATGAGTCTGCTTCTGTTTTCCATTTGCTTTGTTTTTTCAGATTCCACATTGAAATTGAAAATGACACAAACAAATGGAAACATATACTATGCTCATAAATTGGAAGAATTAAATGTGCATGCTATCTACAGATCCATGACCACAGTTATTTAATGTAATTTAAACATAAACAAAAAATAAGAATGTTTCCTTTTTCATGACAATGATTACCTTTATTTGTGGAAAAAAAAAAAAGATTGTTCCCCTACTTTAGGGGAATATATTGAAGATAAAATTAGTTCATGAAAACTAAACATTTAAAAGTGTTCCTGACATTCAGTAAGTGTTAAAATTTGTGGGCTATTATTTTTTTCATTATTATACCTTTTCAGCTTCAAAAAATAAAGTTCATGGAAATGTTTTATTCTATACTCTTTGAAGTATTTTCCATAAGTGTCATATAACAATTTTTTGACTTACAGTTAGCAAGACAGTAAAAGTTAAATTACATTAACTGATCATCTTAGAGGAAAAAAGATAAGCATTTTTGTAATTGAGTCTACACTGTATTTGTCACTCTTTATTTAAAATCTAAAAAAGCTTGTTTGAAATGCAGAAAGTCCAATGTTATCTTCAAAGATATTCATATGGTATCATTTGTGTTCATCACTGACCATGTTTTGGAAACAACAAATTAAATGGAGGTAGGTATTTGTACATAGGTTTACACATACGGATCTCTTGCAGAATATGAGTTAGTCCAAAGTTGCTGGAGAAATAAGCTTAGTAATATGGCTATATGTTGGAGATAATTTAAATTTTACATAAAATCTAACTTTCTATAAAGTTCCTAAAATAGGTTAATAATATAGGCAAAAGGTAAAGAAGTAAAATGTTAGCACTTACTGAATTATTAAAAGTATTTTTGTTTGGTCTCTTCAACAAATGGTGTTGGAAAAACTGGATAGCAATATGCAAAGGAAAGAAACTGGAACACTTTCTTACACCATACACAAAAATAAACTCAAAATGGATGAAAGACCTAAATGTGAGACAGGAAACCATCAAAATCCTAGAGGAGAACACAGTCAGCAATCTCTTTGACATCAGCTGTAGCAACTTTTACTAGACACATCTCCGGAGGCAAGGGGAACAAAAGCAACAGTGAACTATTGTGACTTCATCAAGATAAAAAGCTTCCGCACAGTGAAGAAAACAGTCAACAAAACTGAAAGGCAACCTTCACAATGGGAGAAGGTATTTGCAAACGACATATCTGAAAAAGGGTTAGTATCCAAAATCTATAAAGAACTTATCAAACTCAACATCCAAAAACAAACAATCCAGTTAAAAAATGGGCAAAAGACATGAATAGACATTTTTCCAAAGACAACATACAGATGGCCAACAGACACATGAAAAGATCCTTAACATCACTCATCATCAGGGAAATACAAATCAAAACTACAGTCAGATATCACCTCACACCTGTCAGAATGGTTAAAATTAACAACACAGGAAACAATAGATGTTGGCGAGGATGCAGAGAAAGGGGAACCCCCTTGTACTGTTGATAGGAATGCAAACTGGTGCAGCCACTCTGGAAAACAGTATGGAGCCTCCCCAAAAAGTTAAAAATAGAACTATCCTACAATCCAGCAATTGCACTACTAGGTATTTACCCCAAAGGATACAAAAATACTGACTGGAAGGGATTCTTAACCCCCATATTGATCAAAAATAATCAAATTATAGAAAGAGCCCAAATGTCCATGGACTGATGAATGGATAAAGAAGAAGTGGTATGTGTGTATATATATCAATCTTAACACAATAGGGCCATTATACGTAAATTCTAACAACTTCCAAAAACTTCCAAAGAATTTAATTCCAAAGCAGATACTATTTCAGGGAAGTTATGATTAGAATCCAAAAATCTGATATTGATTACTTTACAACTACTTTACCTGGATTCCTGTGATATAAAGAGGAATCTGGAAATTAAACATAAATAAACTTTGAAAATATTTTGAAAAAAAGTATTTTCGTCTGAAAACCACATGAGTAAAAGAAAAAAAAGTGATAGAAGTACTTTCTGAATTTTGTAGCTTATAGCTTCCATAAGGAAGAGTCCATAGGACAGGATTCCATAAGGACGTAGTTGAATTCAATAGAACCATCAACCAACAGGCTATAAATGACATCTATAGACTACTTTATGTAAAAGTATAGATTATTTTCAAGTTCACATGGAACATTCACCAACGCGTGTCATATTTCAGGTCATTAAAAACATCTTAACAAATTTAAAAGAATAAAATTCATACAATGTCTTCTCAGTGGAATTAAACTAGAGCACAGTGGAATTAAACTAGGGATCAATAACAAATATAGCTGGAAAAATCCAAAAATCTTCAAGATTAAACAATATACTTCTAAGTAATTCATAAATCAAAGAAGAAATTTCAAAAAACAATTTCAATTAAATTAAAATTGAAATACAACTTATCAAAATATGTGGAGTGGAGTAAAAAACAATGCTTAGAAATATATAGCATTGAATGTATATATTAGAAAGAAGATATAAAATCAATAATTTAAATCTTTACCTTAAAGCTAGAAAAGAGCAAATTAATCCAAAGTAGGCAGAAGAATGGGGCACCTGGGTGGCTCAGAAGGTAGTGTCAGACCCTTGATTTCAGCTCAGGTCATGATCTCATGGTCATAAGATCAAGCCTTGCGTTGGCTTCGGGTTCTGTGCTCAGCAGGGAGTCTGTTTGGGATTCTTTCTCTCCCTGTCCCTCTGCCCCTCCCCCTGCTCTAAATAAATAAATAAATAAATAAATAAATAAAATCTTCAAAGTAGGCAGAAGAAAATAAATAATAAAAAAATTATAAGAGAAGTTGGTGAAATTGAAAACAGGAAATGAGTAAAGAAAAATCAACAGAAACAAAAGCGGTTTCTTTGAAAATATCAATAAAATAGATAAGCCATTAGTCAATCTATCTAAGGAAAAAGTGAGAAGACACAAATTACTAATATCAGAAACAAAAAAGGGACATCAGAACAGATCCCACTGACATTAAAGGGAGAATAAGAAAATATTATAAACAATTCTATGCCCACATATTTGATAACCTAAATACAAAATGAACCACTTCCTTGAAAGACACAACTACCAAAACACACTTAAGAAGATATAAGCAGGGGTGCCTGGGTGGCTCAGTCGTTAAGCATCTGCCTTGGGCTCAGTTCATGATCCCAGGGTCCTGGGATTGAGCCCCGCATGGGGCTCCCTGCTCCGCGGGAAGCCTGCTTCTCCCTCTCCCACTCCGCCTGCTTGTGTTCCTGCTCTTGCTGTCTCTCTGTCAAATAAAGAAATAAAACCTTAAAAAAAAGAAGAAGATATAAGCAATCTAAATAAGCCTATATCTATTAAAGAAATTGAATCAATAATTAATAAATATTCAAAAACAGAAAGCACCAGACCCAGATGAGTTCACTAGTGAATTCTACCAAATATTTAAGAATAAATTATCTACCACTCTAGCAACCCTCAGTTTGTTTCCTGAGATTAAGAACTGGGGTGGGAGGGATGGGGTGTCTGGGTGATAGACATTAGGGAGAGTATGTGCTATGGTGAGCGCTGTGAATTGTGTAAGACTGTTGAATCACAGACCTGTACCTCTGAAACAAATAATACATTATATCTTTAAAAAAATATATCTTAAAAAATCCAAATCCAAAAAAAGAAGAAGATAGCAGGAGGCGAAGAATGAAGGGGGGGAAATCAGAGAGGGAGACGAACCATGAGAGACCATGGACTCTGAAAAACAAGCTGAGGGTTCTAAAGGCGAGGGGGTGGGGGGATGGGCTAGCCTGGTGATGGGTATTAAGGACGGCACGTTCTGCATGGAGCACTTTATGTTATACGCAAACAATGAATCATGGAACACTACATCAAAAACTAATGATGTAATGTATGGTGACTAACATAACATAATTAAAAAAAGAGTAAAAAAAATAAATTATCTAATTTTCTACATTTTTTGGGAAGGCAGAAGCATATGAGACCAGAATTACCCTAATACCAAGACCAGACAAAGATATTACAAGAAAAGAAAACCAAGACCAGTATCTTTCATAAACATAGATGCAAAAAATCCTCAATAAAATATGAACAAATTTAATTCAATAAAATATCAAAAGAATTATACATGAAGATCAACTGGAATTTAGGCCATGTATACAAAGCTAGTTCAACATCTGAAAATCAGCTAATGTAATCCATCACATCAATAGGCTAAAAAAAAAATCATATGATTATGTCAGTAGATGCAAAGAAAAAAAAGCATTCGACAAAATCCAATGCTCATTTAAATAAAAATTCTCAGTAAATTAAGAATAGATGGGAATTTCCTCAACTTGATAACATCTACAAACATTTATTTAACATTTTACTTAAGGGTGAGAAACTGAGCCTTCCTGCTAAGATCAGAAATAATGTAAGGATGTCCCCTCTTATGACTGCTTTCAACATCATAGAAGAAGTCCTAGTTAATGCAGTAATACAAAAAAAGGGAAAAATGAAAAGAAAAGAATGTATACTGATTGGAAAAGAAGAAATAAAGCAGTCATTTTTGTGGATGACATAATCATCTAAGTAGAAATCCAAAAGCTCCTGGAAATAATAGATGATACTAGCAAGGCTGCCAGATACAAGGATAAAATATGAATGCCACTTTCCTATAATACTAGCAATAAACAAATGGTACTTGAAATTAAGAACACATTACTATATAACTAGCACTCCAAAAATAAAACACTTAATATAGATCTAACAACATATGTACAAGATCTATATAAGGAAAACAACAACACTCTAATGACTGAAATCAAAAAGAATGAAGTGAGTGGAAAAATATTCCATGTTCGTGGATAGAAAGACTCAATATTGTCAAGATAACAGTTATTCCCAACTCGATGTATAGATTCATTGCAATTCCAATCAAAATCCAGGAATTCATTTTGTAGATATTGACAAACTAATTCTAAAGTTTATATGGAGAGACAAAAGATTCAAAATAGCCAACACATTATTGAAGGTGTGGGGGGTAAAGTTGGAGGACTAACACTACCCAACTTCAAAACTTACCATAAAGCTACAATTTTAGGACAGTGTGGTCTGGGTGAAAAAAATAGACAAATAGATCAATGGAACAAAATAGAGAACCCAGAAATAGATGCCAGTATATACTGCCAACTGATCTTTGGTGAGGGTGCAAAGGCAATAAAATGAAGGAAAGATATTCTCTTTATCAAATGGTGCTGGCACAACTGGACATCCACATGCAAAAACATGAATATAGACATAGATCTTACACCTTTCATAAAAGTTAACTCAAAGTGGATCATAGACCTAAATGTAAAATGCAAAACTATAAAATTCCTAGAAAATAACATGGGAGAAACCTAGATGGTCTTGGGTATGGTGATGACATTTTAGATACAACACCAGAGACACACTCCATGAAAGAAATAATTGATAAGCTATACTTCCTTAAAAATATAAACATCTTTTCTGTGAAAGATGGTATCAAAAGAATGAGAAGATAATCACCAAAGTAAGAGAAAATATTTCAAAAGACACATCTGACAAAAAAGTTATCCGAAATATACAAACAACTTAAAAAAAAAAAAACAGGCTAAAGACTTGAATAGACACCTTGTCAAATAAGAGGTACAGGGGGCAAGCAAGCATATGAAAAGATGTTCAAAATCATGTTATTAGAGAACTGCAAATTAAAACAAGAATGAGGTATCAGCACACACTATTAGAATGGCCAAAATTTAAAGCACTGATAACACTAAATTCTGGTGAGGATGTGGTAAGAATGCTGGTAAGAATGCAGAATGGTGCAGCCACCTTGTAAGTTTGATGGCTTCTTACAAAATTAAACATACATTTACCATATTATCCACCAATCTTACTCCTTGGTATTTACCCAAATGAACTAAAAACTTACATCCACATATGAACTTGCACATGGATGTTTATAGTAACTTTATTCATAATTGCAGAAACTTGTAAGCAATCGAGACATCTTTCAGTAGGTGAGTGAAGAAATAAACTGTGGTGCATCCAGAAAATGGAATATTACTTAGTGTTAAAAAGCAATTACCGGAGATAGATGGGATCTCTCTATACTTCTTGTTAATTTTTGCTTTAGACCTTAAACTGTTCTAAAAATAAATTGTATTACTTATGAAAAGAAAAAGATTATTGATACAAGCAGTAACTAGATTAATCTTATTAGAATTACTTTGTGAAAAAACTGAATCACACACTGTATGACTCCACTTCTATGACAATCTCATTATGACAAAATTATTGAGATAGAAATAGATCTATGATGCCAGCAATGGTGGTAAGAAGGGGATCTGATGTGACCACAAACGGAAAGTCTGAAGTGGATCTTTATGAGGAATACTTCTGTAATTTCATTGTCCTAGGGTTTACAGGAATCTAGACATGTGATATAATGGCACAGAATTATACACATACATTATACCAAAGTCAATTTCCTTCTTTTGATATTATGTTTTCGTTATGTAAAATATATCTAAGGAAGGAAACTTGGTAAAGGGTACATGGATCTCTCTTGATAAAGGGTACATGTACACTTCTTATAATTTGTGTAGATCTACAATAGTTTCAAAATACAAAAGTAGAAAGAAAAAAATACAGTTTCTGATTATGTACCCTAAATCTAAAGACCAAAAGAATTATATATACTTTTTAACTCTACTTAGAGATTTTCTGTTCATAGTGCGCTGGAAATCCCCAAGGCTATCCCCAGGTTTGGTGATTCTCTAAGGGGAACTCAGAGCATTCAGCATATAGTTGGACTCATGACTATGATTTATTACAATGAAAGGATACACAGCACAATCAACAAAGAGAAAAGTCAAATGGGGTGAAGTCTAGGGAAACCAGGAACAATCTTCCAAGGGTCTTCTCCCAGTGGAATCACACAAGACATACTTAATTTCTCCAGCAAGGAGTTGTGAAAATCCATATGAAATGTTGCCAATCAGTGAAGCTCATACAGAATCATTCCCCATGTTTTTTATTAGGCCTGACCACATAGGTGGCATTTGTCTGGCATGTACAAAAATTACAGATCCTGAGAAGGAAAGCAGGTTTTCCGTATAAACCATACTGCTTGCACAAACCCTTCAGGCACAGTGAGCAATTCTTATCAGTTGGAGGTATGGGAATCTTCCAAAGTCCAAATTCCCAGAATCAGCCAAGGGCTAAACTTGCAAGGGGTTCCCATCAAGGACAGCAATTGAGGCCTACCATGTTAACTTTTACCTGCACAGTACGGTTACACATATTGTAGAACTAAGCCAAAAAGTAAATATACTGACATTATGAGAAGCAAAAGTTTGTGTTGTGGGAAGAGTGATACACGTATGGACTGGGAGGGGTAAGACACGGATGAACCTTGTGTCTGCTGATGTGGGATTAAAGGTATCAGTATAAACTCCTGATTGTGTATATAAATATATAAAGAAGAAAAAAACAATCTATGTTCTACAAACTTACCTACCTATAGTTTTCTTTGTAAAAAGAATCCAATGGCAAATTTGCAGTGGCAACCCAGCACCAATAAATGCACCTAGCAACCATATCTTGCTTTTCAGAAACCACTGCCCACTTAAAGAAACAGGAATTCTGGAGAAATCGCTGATTCCAAGGCTGTGGCAGGTAAGAATAAAATAAACCTGGAACATCTTTGATGCCAGAAAGTAAGAAAATACTCAAAAAATAAAAACAGAAGAAGGGGGAGGAGGAGGGGAAGGAGAAGAGGAGGAAGAAGAAAAAGCCAGTTTGAAGTTACTCCCGCTGACTAATTTTGGACAGTTTTCACATGAAACTGTAAAGTAAATACAATGGTTGATAATTCACTGAGTGAATCCATAGTAAATGTTAGTAAGTAAAATAATCAATCAATCAATCAATCAATCAATAAAAAGCCGGTGTGAGAATAATAGATTTAAAAAAATCGCCATGTGACAATTTGTATTATTTTTTTAAAGATTATTTTAATTAATTAATATATTTATTTGAGAGAGAGAAAGAGCGCACACAAGTGGGGGAAGGGGTAGAGGGAGTGGGAGAAGCAGACTACCCGCTGAGTGGGGAGCTACAGGGAGCCCATGTGGGGCTTGATCCCAGGACTCTGGGATCACGACTTGAGGGGAAGGCAGATGCTTAACCGACTGAGCCGCCCAGGTGCCCCAACAATTTGCATTCTTGATTCAGAGAAGAATTATCTATGAATGCTGAAACCATTTAAATTTTGGTGGGAAACACTATATTTACATAGTCTCAAAACATCTCCAAACACACTGTTTATTAATGTATTGATTTGAAAAATATCACCGTAATTGAATATCTCAAGTTAGCACACAAAGAATGGGACTCATTGCCATTATGCCCCCAGATGTTTTGCCCAGATGTTTTGTACTTGGAATGATACAATGTTACTTATGGGGAATTCTTGCCAAAAAACGCATTAGTCTAATCTAATCTGATTAAGAGGAAGCAATAAGACAAATCCACAAACTATTCTAAAAATGACAGTGTCATGAGATGCAAAGAAAAGCTGAGAAATTGTTCACATGGATAAAGACGGTTAAGAAGACATGCAAGTAAATGAAATGCATTATCCTGGATTGTATCCTCAACTAAAAACTTTCTTTAAAGGACATTATTGGGACAATTGGCAAACTTGAAGTATAGATGTTGTATCAGATAAAATAATATCAACATTAAGTTTCCTGATTATGTTAATTGTACAATGAACATGTGACAGAATGTTCTTGTTCTTAGGAGATATATGCTCAATTATTAAGAAATAATAGATCATGATGTCTCTAACTTGATCTCAAATGGCGCAAAGAGAAAAAAATATCAGAGAGATGGAGAGAGGGAGAGAAGTAGAGCATATAGCAAATGTGGCAAAATGATGAAAATTGGTGACTATACAGAAAGGTATACAGATGCTCAATGAATATTTCCTACAACCTTAGTATAAGTTTGAGGTTTTTTTAATTGCATGCTTTCAAATAAAAAGA
The DNA here is from genome assembly GCF_003265705.2 of Callorhinus ursinus. Classification (NCBI taxonomy): domain Eukaryota; kingdom Metazoa; phylum Chordata; class Mammalia; order Carnivora; family Otariidae; genus Callorhinus; species Callorhinus ursinus. The sequence continues at coordinate 47,374,781 of NW_027397064.1, forward strand.
ACTTAAATTTTTCCCATATGCATAGTAAATTAATTAATCAAAACAAGGCTCCACACTTTTGAAATTATATTAAACAATGAATATATTGACTGAGCTTACCTCACAGGAGTAGGGGGAAAGCCATGTGGAATTTTCATATTATTTTTAAATAACATAAATTAGCAAGTGAAAACATTTTGCTACTACCATCTATCACAGTTACTTGCAAAAGATTATTTACTGATTAAACTTTGTAGTTCTCTTTTAAATTACTCTATTGCTTTTATATGACTAACTTGCTTTTATGATATGTAAGGCTGACTCTGGTTATAAAGAAGGAGGAGGAGGGGAAGGAGGAGAGGAGGAAGAACAAGAAGGTAGCTTTACCTACTGGGGCATGAGGAGTCCTTGCTTTACATCATAAATCCTTAAGAGGACACCCTTGAGAGAAGCTAAGCCCTAAGACATTCTCTTGGCATCTCAGGGTATCTGACAGATAGATTGCAGAGAACAGATCATTCCATTCGTCAGTGGTAAATTTAAGTCTCTCTCCGTTAACTTCCATTTGGAACTTTGTAATTGGAGACTAGTACACATAAAGGGGGCTCCTTTTTTTTTCCAGCCAGACAACAATATTTATTATATTGTTTTACTATGTATAAAACAAATAGTAGGGGGGGAAATGCTCTCAAGAAAAGAAAGTGTGTAAGTAAATCATCTAGGGAGTCACAAATTGTATAATCAATTTTTTAAAAACTAGGAAGGGCATGGTTGATTATCAGGAGGTTCCATGGACAGAAGCTGGGAAGACTGAGCTCCTTGCTTTACTATTTAGGCAAGTACAGAGAATGTCAGAAGTCAGCTTTACCATCTCTCATAAATCTTGGTAGAAACGTGAAGACAAATATTTCAATATGCTTAAATTTATTATACTCTCACATTCTCCAAGATTTCTCACCCAAACAAAAGTGTTTCCTATGGGAGAAACTGACTATTCAGAGAGAAAAATGGGAATCTGTCAGATTTGGAAAGGGGGATTGTCAGGGGACATAGCACCTGTTCCCTCCATTACAGGTCCTGTGCACCAGGGACTGGTGCACCTGTGCAACTGTTGGTTCCCCAGTCTGATGTGAATATGGAGTACTTAGGTCCTCATATTACTTCATGTCAGAGGGCTCAGCAGCTCTAGTTATAAATTATTCAGCTCAGATTTTTGATGTTACAAGTAGCCAAAAATGCTCACATACCATGCTTTCATAGTACATGCTACAGATTGAATGTTTGTGCCTCCTCCAAATACATATGTTGAAATCCTACCTCAGTGTTTTGGTATTAGGAGGTGGGATTTTGGGGGGATGATTAGGTCATTGGAGAAGCACTTATGATTGGGATTAGTGCCCTTATAAAGGAGACCCCAGAGAGCTAGCTTGCCCCTTCCATCATGTGGGGTGGTGGAAGGGCTGATATTATGAGGTGAAGATATTACTGTCTAAGAAGTAGGTTCTTACCAGACACCATATCTTGCCAGAGCCCTGATCTTGGACTTCCCAGTTTTCCCAACTGTGAGAAATGAATTTTTGTTATTCCTAAGCTATGATAGTCTGTTATAGCAGCTTGAATGGGTTAAGACAGAATAAGTAAGTTTGCTCCTCCTATCCTGTGTGTGGAACATTGGAACTGGTAGTGAGAGTATCTCAGAGCATTCCTTGTGTTAACCAAAGTGAGTGAATAAATCAGGGGAGTGTCTCTGCATCCCAACTTACACACAGTTCACCTATGCCTGGAAAAGCAAAACACAACCACCCTAAGAGTTACAAAACAAAACAAAACACAACATCCTAATATTTAATACCCTTTAAGGAGGTTTAAATATCAGTCTTTTTCTCCATTCAGAAAAGGGAAGAATAAGCTGAAGTACCATGTACTCAAGACTACACACAATGATTAGAATGCTATTTTGACAAAGCTCTTCCATATTTATCCTAAAATGGTCTTATTTGTATAATATCTATCTCAATTAGAAATATTTTAACATATAGGAAAAGGCAGATATAATTATATTTCCTTTTTATATATTTCCCACTGATAGAGACAAGTAAAATCCACAAAACATATGGCAACCTTGGATAAATGGTCAAAGAGATAATATTGCTTAATATGCTAATAGTTCTCAACAATTTATTATAAAACATATTTTGTTCTCTTTTGGCTCAAAAGTCACTAATACTAAATTTTAAAAGACAATTTCAATTGATGAAAATAAAAGTTCATAATTTCCTTATGAAATAATTCATTTGAAAATGTCAGTGAGTAGGAAATTGGTAAAATTATAAATGTTTTGTAAAACAAAGTATTAGTAAAAGTTATTTCTTTAGAATTTTATCTTCCTTCTTTGAAAAGGTTTTTTTTAAAAAAGAGTAAGAGTATAATGACAAGTTCCATAACTACAATAAAGGCTTGTTTAAAAATTTTAACATAATTAAATGAATTTTCTGGAAGATAATCTAATTAGTGACATAAAAATGATGGTTAGTATCACAGCCTTACTTGAAACACAACTAAAACTATTTTATTTTTGTTATAATTTAAAATGAGTCCTTCCCAGAAAAAACATTGCTGGGGATCAAGGTGTTCAGTTAGTACTTATTTAGCTTTAATTACTTACTCATATTAAAAATCAGAAAGTCATGTGAATAAAATATGGTATCCTTCCATATTTTACTGACCAGCTCTGAAGCTCCAGATTTTTATCAAAAAAAAAAAAAAGAGGTGGGGAAGCCTAGAGCCCTCCTCACCCTCCCAAATTAAGTGGGCTCAAGAAGGAAAAACAAACAAAAAACTAAAAACCCCAGAATTACAATAGCAACAAATGATCAAATATTCAAATATTTAACAAGAGGACTGCTATCCATCAGAGATGTCCTTAATGCTAACAGTCCAAACCTACAGTGATTGCTTTTGTGCAATAATTAAGGCAAATATGTGGAGAGAGCTTGGTTATAGTCTCTCTTTTTTTTTTGAGATATAATTGACATATAACACTGTATAAGTTTAAGGCATACAACCTGTTGATTTGATATATTTATATATTGAAATATGATTACTACCGCTGCAGTAGTTAACACCTCTGTTATATTACACAATTATAATTTCTTTTTCTTGTGTGGTGGGAACAATTAAGATCTAGTTTCTTAGCAAATTTGAATTTTATAATACAGCATTGTATATATTCACTGTGCCATGCATTGAATCTCCTGGACTCATTTATCTACTGGTCTCAAGTTTGTGCCCTAAAACATCTCCCTAAGTCCCCTACACTCCTGCCCACTGGTGGTTACCCTTCTACTCTCTTTTTAGGAGTTCAGCTTTTTTTAGATTGCATGTACAAGTGATATCATACAGTATTTGTCTTTTTCTGTCTGACTTATCTCACCCAAAGCCATCTATATTTTCAATACAAAAACTACAATGGCATTTTTCACAAAAAAAGAAAAAAATGTTAAAATTTATATGGAACCACAAAAGAAAAGCCAATCCTTACAATCCTAAGAAAAAGACACCACCAGAGGCATCACACTTCCTGATTTCAGCCTATACTACAAAGCTAAAATAATCACAACAGTATGGTACTGGTATAGCAATAGACATGTGGATCAGTGGAACAGAACAGAAAACTCGAAATAAACCCCTATATTTTTTGTCAACTGATATTTGACAAGAGAACCCAGAACACTCAATGGGGAAAGATAGTCTCTTCCACAAATGGCACTAGGAAAACTGGATAACCACAGGAAGAGAAACGAAATTGGATCCCCATCTTACATAACTCACAAAAATTAACTCAAAATTTTTAAAGACAAACATCAGACCTACTACCGTAAAACTCCTAGAAGAAAATATAGGAAAGAAGCTCTTTGACATAGGTTTTGACAATGATTTTTTAATATATGACCCCAAAAGCACAAGCAACAAAAGTGAAAATCAACAAATGGGACTACAGTAAACCAAAAAGTGTCTGTACAGCAAAAGAAATAATAAAAAAATTGAAAATGTAAATATAGAATGGGAGAAAATATTCGTAAACCATATATAAAGCAAGGAGTTAATATCCAAAATATATAAGAACTCATACAACTCAAAAAAAAGGATTATAAAACAGTCCAAGGTTATATTCTTAATGACAATCTTTTACCATGAGAAGATCCTTTCTTTTTCCCTTTTCACCTTTTTTAAACTAGATTCTCACGTCTTACTCTGGAAAAAAATATTCGCCATAATAATTTATGTGAAATATTTTATTTCTTGGTTAATCAATAGATCTATATATTTCAGAATTAACCAGACTATCATCAGTTAAATGCTCTTTCAAGCATTTGTGCCTTTTTCTAAGTAAGTCCTGCTGTTATGGTACCCAGGTATGTCATTCACAGTGTTTCCTCAATTTTTATAAGCATTTATTTAGATCTGTTAAGTTTATTTCAAATTTGAATGTTTTTTGAGCATCTATAATTTAAAGTTAAACAATAAAAGTTAAGCATCTCCTTTGGTTTCTGGCAGATTCTCATATGAATAGGCAACATATTGTGTTATCTTTTTTTCCTGCTTTAAACAAACTTCAGTTGACTCATACCTTGTTCCTTTCCCTACATTTTAAACTTTTGTTCCTATCAAAGCAAAGAATAATGGAAATAGCCGAGAAATTAAAGTTTGTATTGAGATTCAAATGTCAATTCAATTCAAAGAGCTCAGAAAGATGCAGCTGCTTTGAGAGATAAGGAATTAAATGATACTCAATGCTATCTATTAAAACTATGATTAAAATTTATAAGTCCAAATCCTGCAACATCAAAAACTGTCTATTATCAAAAAACTTAAAGTAGTAAATGCAATATTTAAAACACACATAATATGAACAATATGAATATAGTTGACATTTTCTGTGATGCATTTCAGCCTACAAATCTCAATTTTTTTTCAAATTGGTCCTATGATGTATTCCAATGGTTTTCCAGATTTTTTGATCAGCAATATTAAAAACAAACAAACAAAAAAAAACCTGAGTAGGAAAATCTCTTCACTAAATTAGATAAAGCAAGAGATACGCTATTAACTGGGAGTGAATGTCCACATCCCAATTAGTTCTGTTTTTCTCTGTGACAGTCTCATCTATGGAAGTCTCCAGAACATATAGTTGGTAAATCAGCGATGCACATCACAGTCAGGCTTTATGCACTGTTGATATAACAATAACCCTAAGGAAATAATAACTAATAATAATTCACAAAATTACACCATAAATCCATATACAAAAGTCCCTTATGTTGGCATCTTTAGAGGACCTTGAATATTGCAAACATACAAAAAATAAATGTATTAAGGAATATACAGAAACCTCTGCTGCTTCTGATCTGGCACTCAAAACTGGCACAGTGCTATACCTGTAATACTAAACATCTTCTTTGTGGCTAATACCTTTCCATCTCCATAGTACTCCTCTCCGCATTTCTTATCTTATATCTTTGGAAAACAGAGTGACAGGGTTCAATTGTTGGGATAGTTTGTGACTTGTGTCTTTGCTGATGTGGAAACAGACAATAGTCTGGCACATAGGGATAGATAATTTGAGCAGTAGAAATCAGTAAATGAAAAGACAAATTAATTGATTTGTCAAATCCTGCTCAGCAAGAATGCAATAATTTCTTGCATAATAAAGTACTGTTTCTCAACAGTAGACAAAATCCTTTTGTTTCTGTTCATGACTCAATTTGTAGTTCTAAAGAAGTCATGAGTTAGCATGACATCTGCAGGAGTTGCACATCATGACCGAGGAAGATTTTGTAATATCAATCAATCTGAATCACCCATATTTGTATAAATGGAGGTCTAGGCATATTATATGTAAAAAGTAATGATAGTTTACTATGTTGACAAGTCAATGGGCAACACTGAATACTGGATATTTTTATACATGACCAACAGTTATTTAATTTCCACCTCCCAAATTAAAATTCCAGCCTCATCTAAATGTTTAATTTAAATTTTCACACTTATCACTTACAACTTTTGTTTTGCTTTTTGGTTTTAGCATGTCATATAAATAAGTAATGGGTGTTTCAGAAAATATAAAAATAGATTTTGAAATATAGAAATAATTTTATTTTTCCAGTGCTTTCCATTGTCTTCAACTTGGTTTTGGATTAAAAGATACATTATAACTTCTTAAAAAATATTTATTTATTTATTTTTAGAGTGAAAGAGAGAGAGAGAGCAGATGCAGACAGGATGGGGGGAGTTGGGAAGGGCAGAGGGAGAGGGAGAGGAAGAATCTTAAACAGGCTCCCCATTCAGCACAAAGCCTAATACAAGGCTTGATCTCACCACCCAGAGATCATGACTTGAGCCAGAAATTGAGTCAGACACAACTGAGCCACCCAGGCAGCCCTTACATTTTAACATTTTAAATGCAAGTAAATTTTCTGTTGTTACAAATCTTTGATAGTTGAGAATGAATAAAAGTCAAGATCATTATAGAAACAGAAAAAACAAAAGCAGTTTAGGAAAGAAAAATAAATCAATAAAAGAAATTTTGTTGCTATAAAAGCATGTAAGTCAACATCAAAGGGTACAAACATTCAGTTATGAGATGAATAAGTTCTGGATCTAATGTACAGAACAATGACTATAGTTAATAATGCTCTATTGTGTACTTAAAATTTGCTGAGAGTAGTTCATAAGTGTTCTCACAGCACACCCACAATACACAAAAATGATTAACTATGTGAGATGATGGGTATGTAAATTAGCTCAATTGTAATAATCATTTTACAATGTATACGTACAACAAAGCATCACATTATACATCTTCAAAATATATAATTTTGTCAATTTTATCTCAATAAGGCTGGAGGGGAAGAATATAAGCGAAAACAAAAATGCAGAATATATTTTAACAGTTTTTTTAAGATTGATTTATGATTTTTTAAGTATTGAGCCATATGGCAAATGGTATCCATTGATACTCTTGTCCTAGGCACTGCACATTTTAAGATTATTTATTTATTTATTTATTTATTAGAGAGTGAGAGAGAGAGAGAGAAATAGCACGAGAGGGGAGAGGGTCAGAGGGAGAAGCAGGCTCCCCGCTGAGCCGGGAGCCTCATGCGGGACTCGATCCCGGGACTCCAGGATCATGACCTGAGCCGAAGGCAGTGGCCTAACCAACTGAGCCACCCAGGCGCCCCGGCACTGCACATTTTAAAACTGACCTTGAATACCTTCATTTTCACAAAACTCTAATGGTATTATATGAAAATTATATGTTCTGTTCTGATTTTTCCTTTAAAAGATGGAAAGACAACCTTTAAATATTGCTTTTCTGGGGACAGTTTCTTGCTGTGATCAAACCAAATGATCAACTTACAGCAAATGATGCCCACAGGCCAAACAAAATGCCCATTAAATTTATCAACATGGAGATTATTGCTGATACGTAAGAATATTTTGGTGGAGTGGGGGTTAGAAGCTGGTAATGTGGGCTTCAATGAGAATGGATAAAAAGGACTTGATACTGTGAGTTTGAGTTTTGCTTCATAGGAAAGCAAATAAATGGGAGAGTAGCTTGCCAAGTAATAGGAGTAAAAAAAAAAAAAAAGAAGAAGAAGAAGAAGGAAAGAACATGGCTGTATGCCAATGAAAATGATCCAGTACAACAGAAGTTGAGGCTGTAGAGAATAGAATACAGCATGGCTATTGCGAAGTCCTAGTCATATGCAGAAGAATTTGATTTCTATAGGAGTGTGGATAGTTAATCTATGGAAACAGGTAAGAAAGATGAGTATGTACATATGAAAGCTGGTAGGTGGGTTAATGCCTATTGCCCTTTTCATTATTTTGTTGCAAGAGGAAACAAGGATCTCATCTAAGAACAGTAGCAACAATCCTATTTCCTAAGTTAGTAGAGATGAGTAAATTAATTAGCACATGTAATAAACTTAGAACACTACATGGTATATGCCATCGCCCAATATGTGGTAACTACTATTGGAGACATGAACCCCTCCTTATAAATATGTCTGCTGTTAATTTTACCAAACTCTGCCAAGAGTCCAATTTTCCAAATTATTCTTCAAATCGTGATTTAAAAAAACAAAAAATGAGAAGCATTGCATATGAGATGCCTCTCTATTGTGAACAAAAAGTATTTTATTTTCCTTTTATGTATCTCCTCCTATACCTCTAGTTTCTTTCCACGCTTGCTATTTGCCTTGTGTTCCAGGTCTCCGTCCCCTTTTTCTTGTAAGAAGTCCCCTCTCTCTTATCGCAGCTCTGTCTCTTCCTAAACACAGATGCCAGTACGTGGCCCAAGTATAAAGCATGTGACGGTGCAAATTTAAAACACCTAACATCTTACATTCATCATCTTACAATTAAAACATATATATTTCAGCATTCACACACACGACTGTTCTTGAGACTTTTTAAGGTTAATAGAAATGTGAAACAATCTTGATGCCCTACCTTTGCTTTTATATCTCACATTATAAAGAACTTTATCCATTTAAATCTTGCTGCCATTAATAAAAATGAAATTATGCCAGGGTGCCGGGTGGCTCAGTCAGTTAAGAGTCTGACTCTTTACCTCAGTTTAGGTCTTGCTCTCAGGGATGGGAATTCAAGCCCAGAGTACGTATACATTGTAAAAAAAAAAAAAAAAAATGAAATCAGGTCACACTTAACCAAATAGAATTTTATAAACAGGATCTTCCTAATGATGGGAATGAAGTAACTAGTGTGTTATGAACATTAGCTGCTCAGCTTTTCCTCTCCTAGGAGGTGAGGATTACAGTGGCCATGATCATGAAGCATTCTAGCAGGACCCCATAGGTTGAATGAAAAGCCCTTTCAGGTGTATAATCAGCACTTTGCTTCCATGCTTCACTATCTCAGTGGGAAGACTATCAAGTGAATGGACTGGTCATTAATCATGACTGGTACAGAGGTGCTGACTCTGACTTTAATATACACACTTTTCCAACTTGACATTTGATTTTAAATAAAATAAGAAATTAGGATTCTTTAAAAAAATATTTTACCTTCTGTTATTTACCTACGATGTCAGTATCCCTTTATATGAGACTGATTTAGAGGCTAGCCTCCTAGATGTGTTAATAATTACCACTTAACTTTAGTCTACAAATGATTTTATTTGACATTATAGAAAACAGGCATTTCCTCTCAGATGAGTTAAAGAATTTAGAATAATTTTACTTCTGTAGTAATAGACATAAATTTATAGGCGATTACACATGTCTTAGGTTTTGATTTATTTCATATGTTTGAAATTTGACCATGTTAAAATTCTTATCACACGGTATTACTTTTTTTCTATGTTACTTCCAACTTAAAGTCTGCCCATTCAAACTTCTGCTGACACTTGAGACCATTTAAAATCCACCTCTTGCCTGAACCTGTGGCTTCCTATTACAGTCAAGAGGCATCCAGGCTGAGAGTCTGAACATGTTACTGGCTGCAGGCCTGAATCATTCTAATTTTTCTACTCAAGTCATCATTACCTAAGCACGGAGAAGCTGAAACAGTAACTTTTTTCAGATTTTACTCCCTGCAGGTTTTTGTTACACTAAATGAAAATCACAGGAAAAAAAAAAAAAGGTAGTGATATTGCTGATAAGTTTCCCATAACACCTTACTTCCCAATCAGAGATAAATGATCATGTCTTTAATATTTATTTCTTTTGTAAGTTCATATCTCTAATTATTTTGCTCCATGCAGAGTCAACAATATTGATTCTTGCTTTTTTGTCTGCATTTAATGTGCTGTATATGCTTTTTAACTTAGAATCAATAATTATCTTGCTCTTGTCGTAATTTGAAACCATCTAGCTACAAAGGAAATTTCCATTAAGCTAGTTTGCAATTTTATCACATGATAAATGCTACAGATGCAATGAAAAGGTTCCAATTGTCTAGGAAAAAAACACTTTTGATATAAAATATGATTATATTTCAAATATTAAAAACATAGCTAAAAGTAAATTACATGTGAATCTTCTGACGAAGACATATTTTGAATTAATGTCACATTTATTTTTCATTTGTTTTTAATTTAAATTTTAGTTCGTTAACATACAGTGCAGTTAGTTTCTGGAGTAGAATTCAGTGATTCATCACTTACAACACCCAGGGCTCATCACAACAAGCGCCCTCTTTAATACCCATCACCCACTAGCCCATCCCCCACTCCCCTCCCCTCTAGCAACCCTAAGTTTGTTTTCTACCGTTAAGAATCTCTTATGGTTTGTTCCCTTCTCTATTTCTCTCCCTTCCAATATGTTCATCTGTCTTCTTTCTTAAATTCCACATATGAGTGAAATCATATGGTATTTGTCTTTCTCTGACTGCCTCATTTCACTTAGCATAATAGCATCCATGTTATTGCAAATGGTAAGATTCCATTCTTTTTTGTGGCTGATAATATTTATATATATATGTATATACACACACACATACATACATATATGTATATATATCACCTCTTTTTATCTATTTATCACTCGATGGACATTTGGGCTCCCTCCATAGGTTGGCTATTGTTGATAATGCTGCTATAAACATCAGGGTGCATGTACCCCTTTGAGTCAGTATTTTTGTATTCTTTGGGTAAATACCTCGTAGTGCAATTGTTGGAATGTAGGCTAGTTCTATTTTTATTTTCAACTCTTTATTTTCTATTTTTAACTTTTGAGGAACCTCCATATGTTTTCCAGATGGGCTGTACCAGTTTGCATTCCCACCAACAGTACAAGAGGGTTCCCCTTTCTCCACATCCTGGCCAACCCCTGTTGCTACTTGTGTTGTTAATTTTAGCCATTCTGACAGGTGTGAAGTGGTATCTCATTTTGGTTTTAATTTGTACTTCACTGATGATAAGTGATGTTAAGCATTTCTTCATGTGTCTATTAGCCATTTAGTTGTCTTCTTTGGAAAAGTGTCTATTCATGTCTTCTTCCCATTTTTTAACTATATTATTTGTTTTTTGGGGTGTTGAGTTTGATAAGTTCTTTATAGATTTTGGATACCAACCCTTTATCAGATATGTCATTTGCAAATATCTTCTCCTATTCCATAGGCTGTCTTTTAGTTTTGTTGGTTGTTTCTTTGCTATGCAGAGATTTTTATCTTGATGAAGTCCTAATAGCTCATTTTTGCTTTTGTTTCCCTTGCCTTTGGAGACATGTCTAGTAAGAAGTTGCTATGGCTGAAGTCGAGGAGGTTGCTGCCTGTGTTCTCCTCTAGGATTTTGATGGTTTCCGGTCTCACATTTAGTTCTTTCATCTATTTTGAATTTATTTTCGTGTATGGTGTAAGAAAGTGGTCCAGTTGGGGTTCCTAAGTGGCTCAGTCGGTTAAGCCTCTGCCTTCGGCTCAGGTCATGATCCTGGGGTCCTGGGATCAAGCCCCATGTCAGGTTCCCTGCTCAGCAGGGAGTTTGCTTCTCCCTCTGCCCCTGCCCCTACTCATGCTCTCTCTCTCAAATAAATAAAATCTTAAAAAAGAAGGAAGGAAAGAAGGAAGGAAGGAAGGAAGGAAAGAAAGAAAGAAAGAAAGAAAGAAAGAAAGAAAGAAAGAAGAAAGAAAAAAAGAAAGAAGAAAGAAAGAAAGAAAAAAAAGAAAAGAAAGAAAGAAAGAAAGAAAGAAAGAAAGAAAGAAAGAAAGAAAGAAAGAAAGAAAGAAAGAAAGGAAGGAAGGAAGAAAGAAAGAAGAAAGAAAAAGAAAGAGTCTAGTTTCATTCTTCTGCATGTGGCTGTCCAATTTACCCAACGCCATTTGTTGAAGAGACTGTCTTTTTTCCAATGGATAATTTTTCCTGCTTTGTCAAAGATTAGTTGGCCATATAGTTGTGGGTCCATTTCTGGGTTCTCTATTCTGTTTTGTTGATCTATGTGTCTGTTTTTGTGCCAGTACCATACTGTCTTGATGATTACAGCTTTGTAATATAGTTTAAAATCCAGAATGTGATGCCTCCGGTTTTGTTTTTCTTTTTCAGAGTTGCTTTGGCTATTCAGGGTCTTTTATGGTTCCATACAAAATTTAGGATTGTTTGTTCTTGCCCTGTGAAAAATGCTGGTGGTATATTGATAAGGGTTGCATTAAATATGTAGATTGCTTTAGGTAGTATCGACATTTTAACAATGTTTGCCCTTCTAATCCATGAGTATGGAATGATTTTCCATTTATTTGTGTCCTCCTTAATTTCTTTCCTAAGTGTTCTATAGTTTCTGATGAAGACATTTTAAATGTGAATAATAGATGTTCTGTAGTATTTTTAAAGATATTTCTTTCTTTTGCTCTTTGTATTAAACTACTTATATGTTAAACTCTCTCTCTACATGGTCTCAGATTTAGGACACCCAGAGGTCAGAGGAATATTTTGACAAGTAGAGACACCTTAAGGACCTTTACTAGTCTTCTACGGATACCATAACAAAATACCATTCACTGGGTGACTTGAAAAACAGAAATTTATTTTCTCATAGTTCTGTAGGTTAGAAGTCCAAGATCAAGTTGCCAGTAGCGTTGGGTTCTCCTGAGGCTTCTTTGCTTGGCTTGTAGATGGTCTTTTCTCTATGCACACAAATTCCTAGTGTCTCTTCCTTTTCTTACAAGGACACCAGTCCTATAGTATTAGAACCCTACTGTTATGTCCTAATTTAACCTTAATTACTTTCCTAAAGGCCCTATCTCCAAATACAGCAAAATAGGGGATAGAGCTTTCAACCTACAAATTGTGGAACACAATTCAGCCTACAACAGGGATCATCTAGACTGAGATATTATGTAGGCAAAATAACTGAGGATCAGAGAGGGTGTTTGACTTATCTCAGGTCACATTAAGCAGCTAGTGAGACACTGGTTCTAAAATTCAAGATTCCTGATTTTGACATTTCCAAGTTTCCCTCTCAGTCATGCTGCTTTCCTAAAAATGGTAACAGAAATAGAGCCACAGCAGCGTGAACAGTGAGAGAAGGAACCTAAAACAAAAGAAAAAAGCCAAATAGAAATGAAAATATGTTGAAAGTCATATTTTCTCAAAAGTAGAAATTTAAAAAAATTAGTTCCAAATGCCAGCTTATAAGAATATGATAAAATATAAATGAAATTTTGTTTATATCATGGTCAATTAAGTGGTTTTTAAATCGTTTTATATGCCAAACACTCAATTTTGTATCATTGCTTACATTAAGGCAAAAGTTGTGGCAACTTTTTCAGATAATGTCAAAAGTCCATAATAGGAAAATTAAAACCACCTGATCAATGAAAAGTAGTTAAGAGTTTATTTGGCACATAAAAAAATGTTCTCAGACAAATCCAAAACTGATATGAAGCTCAGTGGCATGATGTTACAGGATAGCTTATAAAGTGAAAATGGGGAAGCTACTTAAACTTTACAATGAAGAGTTCTTACAATGGGGGTTTCATTAAAACTGATTAGGGATTGGTTAAATGCTTAGGGATTGGCTAAAAATGTTTATCTTATACAACTTTTAGGAAGATGACTTGTTTCTTTTATAATTATCAGAGGCATTTATAAGAAGTAACAAGTTCCACTTATGTTTATGAAATAAGCTGGATTTAGTTTTGTTTACATGGCTTAAATGCTTTTGTCCACTTAGAGATTCTCCAAGCCTCATCTCCATTGTATTTTACTTGAACATTATCAAGTATGCTAAAGCAGTTACATTGTAGGCACTGGAAGAAGGAGAATTATGAAAAACATAGTAATAAATCTTTATTTTTGTTTTGTTTGTGATGGGAAGTGAAGTTTTTATTTCCAAATTCATCTTTGAGCATTCTTATTTTACCCAACTGTCAGAAGTGTAGATGGTTACTGAGAGAACACAGAAGAGAACAAGTGACAAGATGCCAGCTCATAACTGAAATATAATGATTTCCTTTAAATGATGGTCAGTCGTATTTCCAGGATATGCAAACCCAGCTTTTGTTCATGTATAAGACTGGAATGCTTAGATAGGTCATTATCATCAAAGAATAGCTTCTTTAAATCAAAATATTTAATCGTCTTTCATTAGATAAATGAAATGTGTAAGCCAGCAAACTGCTAGAGATGAGGCTGTTTTATCTCAGTAAGTCTTAAATATATACTTTCCATATATGTTATTCACTGTAAAAACGGGTAACACATTTTGAAGAAAAATAGGACTATGTCTCAATAGACAATTATATAGCTTGAGGTATAGTAGAAGGCATTTAATGCAAGGTTTGTTGAAGACTGTTAAGAATTTTAAATATTCAAAATTCATGTTAAAATTCTTCTAAGTATAAAGTAAAACATTCATACCTTTCAGTATAAAGCCTTAAAAAGTCATTTTTACATTAAGATTTGAGGACCAATGAGCAAAGCTAAGAAGTGACAAAGGAAAAGTCAATATTCAAGTGCATTGGTTTGCTAGGGGTGGCACAACGAAGTATCACAGATTGGGCTGCTTACAAAACAGAAAGTTATTTTTTCAGTTTGCAGACCAGAAGTTAAGATCAGACATTGGCAGGTTTAGTTTCTTCTTTGGCCTCTCTCCATGGCTTGCAGATGAGCTCTTCCTTCCTGTGTCCCCAGGTGCTCTTTCCTCGGTGCAGGCACACTTCTACTATCTCTCTGTGTGCCCAAATTTCCTCTTCTTAGAAGGACACGAGTCAGATTGGATTAGAGCCCATTCTGATAGCCTTACTTTAGCTTAATTACCTCTTTAACGACCCTATCTCAAAATACATTCTGAGGGACTCGGGGTTAGAAGTTCACTGTATGAATTTTGGGAGGTCGCCATTCAGTCCAGAACAGCAAGTGCCCAGACATTCAAAAAGGCACATGCCTTTAAGATAACTGTCAAAATCTGAGTGGAAAATGTGTGTGTGTGTATGTGTGTGCGTGTGTGCGTGTGTGCGTGTGTGTGTGTGTGTATCTTGTGGGGACAGGAGATGATGTGGTCCGGAAGTGGAGACTTCTGAAGTATTCTTGCTTGCCTGTAGGATTTAATCCATTCTCTTTTAACAACAAGTCTCTGTAACTCCAATACATGTTAATTGATATGTTTGCTATGGAAATTAAGAGAAGTGATGTATGTGAAACACATTGCAATCTGGCAGATAACAGGTGCTGAGTCAGTGTTTATTGAATTTGAATCAGTCTAAACCTTGCTTCATCAGACTCACATACACAGTGCTTTGATGACGCTGAAGAACTTTGCTACCTGCTTGCTCTTTGATGCTTGGAAACATTTTTATTTTGAAATAATTATAGATGTAGAGGAAGTTGCAAAACTAGTACAGAGAAGCTCCACTCACCTGTCACCCAGTTTCCCTCACTAACAACACCTTAGATAGCTATACGACAATATCAAAACCAGGAAATTAAAATTAACATAATTCACAGATCTTTTCCAGCTTTCACCATTTATAGGTGTACTCATCTCTGTGTCTGTGGGTTTATAAGTGTATGCCATGCAATTCATCACCTACATATATTTGTGTTACCACCAACATAATCAAGATGCAGAACTATTCCATCACCAGAAATATCCCTCTTGTTGCTCTCTTCCCAACTCTGTGCCCAGCTAATATCCATAGAGTTTTCAAAATGCAGCTTAATTACTATTGTTTTCGAAACCTTCCCTGATGCCCTCAGGTGTTAATTTTCCTTGTGTTCTCAGAGCTCCCTGCATGGACTGTTTCAGAAACCCTTACTACATGGCATTCTAGTTAATGCGAAAATATGTATCTTACTTACTAGACTGACTGAAAACTCTTTAAAGCCAGAGTGTGTCTTTTTAAATAAAATATACTGAATGAGGGCCTATTGGAATAATAAAATTTGCCAAAGATGCCTGTGACAATCATATCTTGTTCAAATATTAATTTAGTGAAACTACAATTTTAAAAATACTATTTCTGTGCTACTACTAAGTGGATTCACTCTTTAATGTACACATGCTTTGGTTCCCCATTTTTACACAAATTTATTATGAGGGCTAGTACAAATAAGAACAAAAAAGAGGTGATTAAAAATATAATTGCTGATAGCATGGTCTAGTTTGGCTGCTGAAGATTCCATAATCATCTTAATGACCATACAGAGAGTCATTTTTCAGTAAAGAGAACTACAAATTACTTGAGTGGCCATGGTGTTCATCAGCCAGTAAACCTGGCCAGTGGGTGACTATTCCAAAATTCCTAATAGTTAAGCAAATCACTAATTAGAAATTACAAATTCCTAGGGGAGTTTGTACAGCAATCCAGCATAAATTTAATTGCAACACCACTGCCCCAGGATATGTGCAAACAACCTACAAACTTCATATTACAAAGAAGATGCACAAAAGGAAATTAAATTCTGTCATTATTTTAATTTATTTATATAGAAGCTTTATCACCTGATTTCAGGGTGCTGAATTATTCCCCATCTTCTTGCAAATATTTAAAAGGATGAATTTATATAGTCTACATTATTAAGTTTACATGTGATTTTGTAGGTAATTTTACTTAGAACATCAATTAGAAACAAATAACCAAAATCAGAAATAGTGCAATATGTTTAGTTATGGAAGTAATGATTCAAAATAAAATTAATCTTAGTTTCAAGTTACCACTACACCTTAGAGTCTTATACTAACAACAACAACAAAAAGTACTTGGTACATACTCTATTATTCCTCTCAAATGCACGTATTTTTAAATATTGAAAATCATTTTACTGTATTAAATGTTGTTTGTTTTTAGAAATAGGGAGAGATAAATGGAAAAGACAATGTACAAATATAGAAGAAACACATTAAACAGATTTCTAGATTTTTGTACCATACATGTGAAGATACATTAGTTGAAAATATTTAGTGTGAATCAATTAAATGATGGAGACTATTGCTAAGGAATAATTTTAGTTTATAAACAATTTATTTCTTAAATCCTACTTTCTTATTGCTCCCTTTATGGCTTTTAACAAATTCACATTTCAGTTCTCCAGTATTTTAGTGTAGACCATTGGCTTTAATAGAAAATAAATAAATACAATGAATAAATAAATAAATGTTTCATTTACTAAAAAATGTTTTGAGAAAGAAAAAAATCTATCTTATTGAGTCCTCTAACCTTTCCCTCAACAAATATTTAAGAATATATGAAAAAATATCCACTGTTAGGTGATGGAGTTACATGATTTAAAACACTCCTTTTCCCAAATTATTCACTGTCTTCTGGAGTAAACTACTAGAGGTCTCTGCAGAAATAAGTGCAAGCCAATGTGTGCAGAGCTAATTGGGATCTTGTACAATGTGTCATGGTGTAATAAATTTTACTTCTACAAAGGTTGTAAGTAGTCCAATACACTGGTACTATGTTTGCTTTAAATTATCATCTTTAAGAAATAAAAAAAGAAAAAAGTATATTTTAGATTTATCTACATATTTACCGTTTCTGTTCTTTTTATTTCCATAGGTAGATACAATTTTCC
Source organism: Callorhinus ursinus (assembly GCF_003265705.2). NCBI lineage: Eukaryota > Metazoa > Chordata > Mammalia > Carnivora > Otariidae > Callorhinus > Callorhinus ursinus. The sequence goes on from NW_027397064.1 coordinate 47,392,296, forward strand.
ATATGTTGTTATTTTCCTTCTGATTAAAGAGCATTTTAAAATATTTCTTATAGTGCAGGTTTACCCATGACAAATTCTTTCATCACAAAGAGGAAAAATAATAAAAATAAGTAAGAAATCTTACGGTTTTCACTACACGCAGTAAGATTTTTTTATTGTGGTATAAACATGAGATCTACCCTTTCTACAAATTTTTAAGTGTATGGCACAGTATTGTTAACTATAAGTACAATATTGTATAGCAGATCTAGAACTTTTTCATCTTGTGTGACGGTAACCCTATACCTGTTGAACAACTCCACATTCTCCCCTCCTCCCAGCCCTTGGCAACCACCATCCTGCTCTCTGTTCTATGAATTTGATTGCTGAAGATCCATTATACAAGTGGAATTTGTCCTTCCAAGCTGATGCTTACAAATCAGCCGATCAGCTACAATTTAGTCTAGTCAATAATAACCAAATTAGACCAAAGAAAAATCATTCTTTATTATGGAATGAATTGTGTCCCCTGAAAATCTATAGTTTAAAGCTCTAACCCCCAAGGTTTCTGTATTTGAAGATAGGACCTGTAAGAAGGCAATTAGGATTAATAAGGACCTAAGGATAAGGTTCTAATCCAACGTGTCCGGTCTCTTTCTGAGAAGAGGGAGATGCCAGGAGTGTGCTCTCCCAGAGGAAAAGGCAATGCAGGCATACAAAGAGAAACGTCAGCCAGGATGCAACAGAAAATTACTCAAATTAGAGGGCTAAAAGCTACGGTAGAAGGGAAGCAGAGAAAGGGACAAAAGCAGGGAAGGAATGCAGTTTCAGCCAAGGAGACAATGGGCTAAGTGTGTCTCACCTGAGAGGCCCTTGCAGGAGCCACTTGGAGCCAAATTGGAGCTGAGGACCTGTGCGGCCCCCACCCCCAGTTGACCTGAAGTTACCTTTAGCTCATAATACTAAAAGCTCCCCCCATGGTGGGGTTTCCTACTATTTTTGAACACATAATGTATGCACTAGCATGTTTATAGGCTAGGCATGAACAATTGAACCAAAGTGCCCAAATAATAGAATATGTATAAGTTCCTTAATGTATATACAAGCTCCTTGCCCCTGCCCCCCAATACACTGAATAAAAGCTTCCTCTACTAACCTCATGGAAAGACGGTGCTTTGACAACTATCTCCCTGTCTCCTTACTTATAAAAAGAAACAAGAAGTCTTTCACTTTCAGTACCTCCTTGGATTGTTTTCAAGCTCAGTCACAGAAGGAGAAATCTGTAAGCCAAGAAGAGAGACCTCAGGGGAAACCAAACTTACTGGCACCTTGATCTTGGACTTCTAGTCTCCAGAACTGTGAGAAAATAAATGTCTGCTTGTTTAAGCCACCTAGTCTGTGGTGTTTTGTTATGGCAGCCCTAACTGACGAATACACTCTTCTTTTCTTCTTTGTCCCACTGAATGCTTCCTACCAGATTTACCAAACACATACACACACAGGAATAAGCGCGCGCGCGCACACACACACACACACACACACACACACACACACACACACACACACCCCACAAAGGATTTGACAGTCAAATGAGTTTGTAAAGCCCTATGTTAAATAGGATCAAACAATTGTCTTTACTGCATGGTTTCCTACACCTATAGTGTGTGAATTATGAATCTTAAGTGAGGTATTCAATGCAACATCTTTCAATTTACTAGACCATAATGCTTTTTTTCTTTTCCTTTTCTTTTTAATTTATTTTGTTTATTTGCTTGAGGAATGTCCCATGGGACTACTAATGGCGACTACTGCCCTATGTAATTTAAGTTAATGACATTTCATTGCTAGGACCAGTGTTTATCCTTTTCATTGACTCAAACAATATTTAATTTTTGGTCCTTGTTTTGTCAAGATTCTCTAGAGAAACAGAACCAATAGGATATGTGTGTGTGTGTGTGTGTGTGTGTGTGTGTATGTACACACACACACACACAAAGAGCGAGGGAGAGAGAGAGAGACTGAGATATATTTTAAGGAATTGGTTCACAAGACTGTAAACACTGACAAGTCTAAAGTTTGCAGGGCAGGCCAGTAGGCTAGAGACCCAGGGATGAGTTAGTGTTGCACTGTCTAGTCTAGAGGCTGTCTAGGGGCTAACTCCTTCATGAGGGGACCTTAGTCTTTTCTTTTAAGTCCTTTGACTGACTAGATAAGGCCAACCCGTATTGGAAAGGTAATCTGCTATATTTAAAGCCAAACAATTAAAATGTTAATCCCATCTAAAAAACATCTACACACTGATGTTTGACCAGAAACTGGGTGCCTTGGGTCCAGCCAAGCCGACACAAAATTAACTATCAATGTCCCTAAAACATTTATCCTTTAATTTGTTTCTACCACATTTTACTCCTTTTAAAATCACAGTCCTTAAGCTTAATCTTCCTTCTCTTTCCTCATACTTGAGTGACAGACATCACAAATATCTTGGCAGAGCTTGTTAAACTCTGTGTCAAAGAGCTCTGCACAGCTGGTATCGGTTTCCTTATTATGCTGCTATCAGCAAGTACCACTGGAAGAGAGAAATTGCTGCTCCCCTCCCTGTTTATAGTCTTCTCCAGTTACTGATTTTGAGATGGATTTAGGGTCACATAACTCATTCCGTGTTCCACTAACATTTTAGGAATCTGTTTATCTCTTACTTACTATCCTCTTCTTCAACTATTTTTCTTTATATTGTCTCTTTCTGGTTCTCGCAAATGGGAAGCATCATAAAACTTTCCTTATCTACATCTTTCTGGTAAGACTCTTCTAGGCAGAGGTCCAGAATCTCCGATTTTAAATGTGTGTTTTCCCCTGAAAAAGAGATATAATGCAGTTTGTTCATGGATGACCTTAACTTTTTAGTCTGGTCATCTCATTATTTTACTGATAAAATGCATGATTACTTCCTATAGTAAGTAGTTGCATTTATAGAATTTGCTATGCTTTGGTCCCTTTCTCTTTGTACCAGGTTGACCCTGAAACAATGCAGGGGTTAGGGGGCACTGACCCCTCATGCAGTCAAAAATCTGTGTATTACTTTTGCTCCCCTAAAACATAACTATTAATAGCCTACTGTTTCTCCGAAGCCTGACCAATAACATAAACAGTCAATTAACGTATTTTGTGTGTTATATGTATTATATACTGAATTCTTACCATAAAGTAAGCTAGAGAGGGCGCCTGGGTAGCTCAGTTGGTTAAGCGACTGCCTTCAGCTCAGGTCATGATCCTGGAGTCCCGGGATTGAGTCCCGCAGCGGGCTCCCTGCTCAGCGGGGAGTCTGCTTCTCCCTCTGATCCTCTTCCCTCTCGTGCTCTCTATCTCTCATTCTCTCTCTCTCAAATAAATAAATAAAATCTCTATTGACAAAAATCCATGTATAAATTCTGTTCGAACCTGTGTTGCTCAAGGATCAACTGTATTCTGAAGCCTGTGTCTCTCCTGTCCCAGGCCTAAGACATAATTTCACCTTCTAGGTCAAATAGATCAAGCCATGTACATGAGGTGGCTTTTTAATCTGCATTTCCTTATCTGTATATATGTCTTCCCATTTGCATGTATGGTCTCTGGGAAAAATGCACTGTTGTCCTCTGAAACTAAACTACTTAGTAGTCAGTAAATATTTGATTGGATAAATGATTTTTTAAACATGCTATCTCATAGAAAGTAGTTCTATCTATTCATCTATATTTTAAAAAATTATTGTGGTAAAATACCCAAAAATTAGCATCTTAACCATTTTTAAATGTATAGTTTTGATATTAAATACATTCAGATTGTTGTACAACCATCACCTTACTCCATATCCAGAAATCTTTTCATATTGCAAAATGGAAACTCTATGCCCTTAAACACTATCTCCTCATTCCCTTCTCTTCCTGACCCCTGGTAACCATCATTCTACTTTCTGTCCCTGTGAATTTGACTATTTTAAGAACCTAATAGTAGAATCATACAGTATTTGTCTTTTTCTGACCAGATTATTTCACTTAGCATAATGTCCTCAAGGTTCAGTCTTTGTGAAGTTCTCTCTATTGCCTCTGTATTTCTCAAATTTCTTTCCTCTTCTTCATCCCCTCAACTTATGCTTTGATTAAATTCTCTGCATCTTTTTTACTGACTCAATGAAATAGCCTCCTGATAATCATCCCATAGTATCTTGGCCATGACTAATCCATCATCCACTGCTATCAGAATTAGGTTGTTTTTATTATTATAACTACTACTATTATAATTATTATTATATTTTCAGATTACAAATCTAACCAAATTACTCATTGCTTAAAATATTTTACTGTCTCCTGATTGTCTAATTTTCTTTTAAAAACTAGGTATATGGGATTCAAATTTTGGCACTAATCTTTAAAAATTAACAACTGTGTGTGTATATTCTCTTGAGGTCTATTTCTTGACATGCATAAAATAATTTTTGATTATAAGGAGCATGGATTTCATGTCATTACATTCTTGAAAAAATTACTGTGCTCCCAAATTTGCATCTTATTAAAATAGAGTAACTCAAACTTATCATCCTCTTCAAAAAAAGATAATTAATTTTATGAGACTTTAAAACAACTATAGACTCACAGTCTTCCATTATGGTATGATTATTGTTGACCATTTGTGAAGAAGCATAATGATTTCAGAATATGCCATCTGATACACAGAAAAATGCCATTTTGTCTATTATAATGGCACATTAAATGCTCCACATCACGTATGGTCTGTTAGCCCATTGTCATGCTCCTAAATGTTATTTTAAATAAAGTCTTCATGATTTTATAGAGGGATTGGCCAGACAGGTGTTCATAAATCTGTGGTCTTATATGCTTATGCTTTTCATGAGTTACTAGCAATGAATATTGTGTATTCTAAATATTATAAATAAAAACTGACAGTTTTCTGTCAAATTAGTCATTTAACTTGAACAATATACTTATTGTTTCATTAAAAAAAGAACACTATGAAGGTATGCATATATTCTTATCATTGTCTTAAAGGAAAATGAAGACTGTCTTGACAACTGGCAGCTGAGAGCTAGGCTATGAAGTTCCCAAATAAACGTAAGTAACTTTATAGTATAATGACAATTATTAGACAAGACTACTATATTACTATGACTCAGCACGATAAAATCAAAACACTTGGAAGTCATAAAATACCTCCTCAATTCATAGTAACTCCTCAATTCATGGTAACATGTATGAATACATTTTTACCATCAACAAGAACCTTGTTCTCATGTTCCAAACTTCCAGATAAAACAAACACACACCGTAATACCCAATCACTGAGTTGCTCTGTTGAGTAGGAGTAATGAGAGTGAACATCCTTGCCTTTTTTGCAAGTTTAGGTGGAAATAATTCAGTATTTCACTATATAAATATAATTTAACCATAGGATTTTTGTAAATGTCTTCTTATCAGATCAAGGAGCAACTCTACCATTCTTAGAGTACTGAGTGTTTTTATCATAAATGGTTGAGATATTTTTGAAACATTTTATCTGTATCTTTGAGATGATTTTGTGTTACTCTTTTAAAATGGAAACATGGTGCTTTACAATGATTAATCTTCCAATATTTACCAGCCTTACACTCACTGGATAAAACCATTTGGTTTTTCTGACCTTGTGTAAAGAAATTGTGGGTTTATGTCATGGGTATATTACGAAGTACTTATATATATATTTTTTTATTGGAAGTTTATTTTTTATTATGTACTTTTATATTTTTATGTTTGATTTTGATAACACTGGTCTCATAAAACTATTTGGGAAGTATTCTCTCATCTTCAGTTTTTTCAGAAGGCTATTGTGTAATTCTTATTACTTATTCTCTAAACATTTGGTAGAATTTATTAGAAAAAAACAACTCTGCCTAGAGTGTTTTTTATGGGGAATATTTTAATACAGATTCCTTTTTAAATAAATATAGATTATTCAGGTAATATATTTCTTTTTAAGAGAGCTCTGATTGCTTATGTCTCACAACAAATATGTCCATTTCAGCAAAGTTTTATAATTTTGTATCTCTTTATTGATATTCCCTATGTGTTCAACATCATTCTCCTGATTTAGTTTTTTTGTTCTTCAGAGCTTTGAGCACATTTAAGGCAGCTAATTTGAAGTCTGTCTAGTACCTCCAATTGCTGGACTTCTTCAGGGATGGTTTCTTTTGATTTATTTTTTTCTTTATGAATGGATCATATCTTCCTGTTCCTCTGTATGTTTTGTAATTTTTGTTGAGAACTTTATGGTTTTAATATTGTAATGCAGGACTTGTAAAAATAAGGTTCTTCCTCCTCCCCAGAGATTGCTGTTGAGGAGGACAGTAGTTATCCATTTGTTTAGTGACTTTTCCAAGCTATTTGGTAAGGACTATATTTCCTGCCATATGCTTTATTATGTCTGCATTCAGTCTTTTTCATCCAATAAGGAAAGAAAGGGGGGTAAAAGGTATTTTGTCTCTAAATTCTTTCAACAGAATCTACCCAGGAAGCTGTTTCAACCTGATGAGGTTGTAACAATAGCCAGTCTTTATGCTGATCTATGAACCGCCAGTCATATTAAAACACACAACTCAATTTTTGAAGGAGCAGGTCCTTATTGCCCGCCTGGCATCAGCAAATTGTACTAGGAATATGGGCCACCATCTCTACAGCTACCTGTCTTGGGGTCACTGTAGATGCTATGTGAAATGTCAAAATTTACCTGCCTCTTTTTTTAATCAAGCACTCCCCTGGACACCGCAAGTGTTAAACTAGACTCTAGAGTTCTAAAATAGTCAAATCTGACAGTTCTTGCTAGTTCATTACTTGGTGATTCTTTTAAATTATAAATTACTTTGAGAAATATTCATTATGGGTTTGATGAAATTCTTTTTCTTTGTTTTATTTAAATTCAATTAGCCAACATAATGAATTAGTTTCAGATAGAGTTCAGTGATTCATCAGTTGCATATAACACCCTTGCTCATCACATCATGTGCCCTCTTTAATGCCCATCACCCAGTTACCCTATCCCCCCCACTTCCCCTCCAGCAACCCTCAGTTTCTTTCCCACGGTTAAGAGTCTCTCATAGTTTGTCTTCCTCTCTGATTTCTTCCTATTTCATTTGATGAAATTCTAAAGAATTATGCGTCCTTTATCTTTTCTAAAATCAGATAATTCCTTCTGTGGATGATTCAACTCTCTGAAATTCACATATATCTCACAATTTTCTTGTTCTCATCCCTGGTTTTCATCATAAAAATGAAACTAAACTAATTTGAAAGTGGAAATGTCATTTTATCAGATTTTTTCCCAATCTTGGTATGTTTGGTATGTTCTTATATTTCTTTTTCCTCCACTAATTTCTATCACCATTGAATGATACAAAGTATAAATGAATGACTTTTAGATAAATGAATAAAAAAGTAAATGAATAATGAATATGATGATTCCTTTAGAGACCTAAGGATAGGAAGATTATCTATGTTAATTATCTATTATCCATACTAATCCCTGACCAAAAAAGTAATAATTAAACCAATTAGTCATCTGAAAAAAAGGCCTTATAAAAAAGTAATGAAAATTAAAGACACATTTGAATATTTGACATAAAATTATTTATGGCTATGATTCTTCTTACAAAAAATACAGAGGCACAGAGCCGCTGAACTGTGTTCCTTAAAAGTTTTACAAAGATGGGGTGCCTGGGTGGCTCAGTGGGTTAAGTGCCAACTCTTGATTTCAGCACAGGTCATGATCTCAATTGTGAGATCAAGCCCTGTGTCAGTCTCCACATTGGGCATGGAGCCTGCTTTGGATTCTCTCTGTCCTCCCTCTGCCCTTCCCTGCCCCCGGTCACTCTGGCTCTCTCTCCCTCTCAAAAAAAAAAAAAAGTTTTACAAAGAAATCGGAAACTGTTACTGAAACAAAACAACAAAATATTTAAAAGTAGAGCACTTGCAAAAACAGCAATGATGACTTTGTCCGTAACACTGATATACACTAAGAAACTGCAGACAGAGAGTTCAGTCAGATTCAGAAAAGGCTGAGAGGAAAAAACAGTGACACAGGTGTAGATCCAAGAGGTAATGATGTCTACTGGGGCAATTTCAGTGAGTGTGTTTGGGTGAGCTCTCCTGCACAGGAGTGCTGATCTGCAGTTGAGAGGACAAACAGTTTGGCATAGAACAAATGAAGGTTACCACACTGGGCCTCCTTTCACATGAGTGAAAATATTTCCTACCTATTATTTAACATTTTATAGCTTGAGTGTAAAAAAGAAGATAAGTAATCAGAGCTGGGAGCAATACCAATTCTTATGGTACATGAAGCAAGAAGAAAGACCTATAGAAAATGCATTTAGTGCTATGTAAAGCATAAAAAGACAGTCATCTGACTCAAAACTTGGCGATACAGTTAGGGATCTTATGTTGGAACAAAACGTATATTGTCTATTTTGAGATTGCTGGCACATTATAAATTTACATATATCTCACAATTCTGAGATGGATGGAAAAGTCATAATGATCTTTTCTTAATCCATTGGATTAAAGGAGACTGAGCAAATGTCTAATGGATGATAGCCTCCCCTTAGACTTCACTTTGTTTTCTGAAATGAGACCTAGCAGTTTCCCCCTGGAACTTCCTCATTGTTGACGGAGTCTGGGGCCCCAGGGACATGCTGAGGTCAATACTGCCGTTTGGCCTGATGCTGCTGCTTATTATTCTATTGATACTGCCTTTAATGAAATAGTTCATGGGAAAAAGTAAATGGTTTTAGTCCCAGTCTTTCTTGGTGAGATTAATCAGAACAACCACCAAGGTTACATATTCATAAAAATTTTGAGTTTTGCCAAACACGTGTCGGGATGAATGATGGATTATTATGAGACAAGGAGAGAGCTTTCTTTTGCTTGCTGCAGAAGCAGTAATATTCCCCAAGCTCAGTGTTTCTCTCCTGCGATGCAATTCACTACATGGGAATGTCTCCCAGCATACCTATGTCACCCTACCCAAGTCCTCTCTCTGCAGACATTGGAAGAAAACCAAGGGAACTCAGGGAGCCATTCCAGTTACTGTTTTTTTTTTTTTTCCATGAGTAATAGAGTCCTTTGTCTCTGACCCAGAAATCTGTGCCTTCTACCACTATCTATGAAACAGTAGTAGGCTAACTTGTTAGATCGCCGATGCAGTAAAACCCCAGGCCTTTCACAGTGCTGTGACAGTCTCTGGATATCATGGTATATCTTCCAGTTCAGCCTGAATAATGTCCCAAAGGGGTGACTAGGAAATAAAATTTCCCACATTAAACTACTGGCTTAATTACCAGGATGGAGAACCAAGACCAGATTGCTTAGTAATTCAAGCAAATAGTAATCAAATGATTACTATTTACTCCAAAAAACTTTCACTCAGATACTTCTGAAAACCAGTTAATAATTTCATTGTTTGTGTCAGCAACTTTCCAAAATTGAATTTTCTAAAATTGACAGCTCAAATTAGCTTACTTTTCACAGCATTAGTTCCCTCAACTGAACAAAACATTTGCTTATTAAACAACCCTTTACTTATTCAAATTTGCTGCAAGATCTTCCAACCTGAAATGTTGGAATTTTAGTTTGCCCAATCAAGTTCAGATTTATCACAGTGAAACACCCATCTTAAAGCACACAAGGTTAGATCTCAAATCTCCATAAACTTCTCACTGTCATCTTCTGTTAAGACACTACTAAGACTCTGTCAAGTTGGTGCTCCTCCTTCATGCAGGAGATAATAAACTTGGTTCTCTTTGATTCATCAGGTTATTAGAATGTGTGTGTGTGTGTGTGTGTGTGTGTGTGTGAGACGTTAAAATTTGGGGATTAAAAGTATGTACTGATTACTTTCAGATATCTACACATCTACTAATGCTTCAAAACTATTAGTTTTTAAAATTTTTTTGAGTTTTCAGTATCTATCTCACCAAAATGCTTACCATCCATATTTTTAATTGCTTGAAATATTGTCAAATGGAATTAAATTTCTTTGAATTATTCCCAGTGTGTTACATGTAAATCTATATTGCTGTAGACATGAACTGCAACCTAAAAAATGTGAAAGAGAGGCTGAATTACTAAGCAATCTGTCAAATAATTATTGGGCATCTCACATAAAATAAATGAATACACTAAGATTTGTTTTTCTTTACATAAAACTAATGTCATACAATAATGAAGCTTAAAAATGATTGAATAAACTACTTCCAGAAAAAATTTTTTGTCCATTGCTTAAGAGTCCACTTTGTTTCAATGTGTAAATATAAGATACTCATCGGCAGGGGCACCTGGATGGCTCACTCGGTTAAGCGTCCGCCCGACTCTTGACTGTGGCTCAGGTGAGGATCTCAGGGCTGTGAAATCAAGCCTTGCGTCGGGCTCCGTGCTGGATGTGAAGCCTGCTTGACATTCTCCCTCTCCCTCTCCCTCCGCCCCCACTCCTTTCTTAATTAAAAAAGAAAAAGATACTCATCTGCTAAGTTCAAGGAAAATGTATATACAGGATTCTGCCTTTCCTTCATTTCACCTTTGGCAATAAGAAAAAGCTGCAACAGCCAACAATGAAAAATGACATGACTTAATATTATATATTTTGAATTACCAAGTCTTATTTTTTTCAAAGTTGTCATATTGTATAAAATCTACCTGGCAATTTATCTTTTTCTGAAGGTAGTGGTTGTAGGAGGATGATTTCATTATTTGACCAACGTGCAATCAAATGCAAAGTCTCTCCATTAAATTCTGCAGGCCAGATTTTTCTTTACAATAGTCAGGCCTGCTTTAAGAGAAATAATGTGGTTATAGCTTTCTTTCTAAGTATGCTAAGCTTTGATTACAGGCTGCTGCAGAAAATGGCTTTGACTAATACAGAAAAATGTGCAAATACAGTTTGAAAGTTATTTAATAATGTGCAGTGGGGAGTATTTCTGCTACCTTCCAGCTAAGAAGACTTTAAAGAGACATGCAGATAATTGAGATAAAACTGAAATTTGTTGATCCTCAATTTTAATGTATATTTACTAATATAAAGATGACCCTATTTTTTAATGAAGGAAAAGGCAGTAGTAAAAAGGTCTTAAAGTAATCTTCCCACTTTGTAAAACAATACCATTTCTATCATGCCAGGTCTAAAGCTTGTTTAATCATAATTACATTGCGAGAAATACGATTCTTCTTAGCCTCCAAGCCAGAGAAACAAAACCAGATTAATTGTGAAATATAAAATTATCTATCAGTATCACTAATCAAAAAAGTTGTTTTATTTTTATTTATTTATTTTTTAAAGATTTTATTTATTTATCTGACACAGAGAGAGAGAGAGCATGAGCTGGGCAGAGGAGCAAGGGGAGAGGGAGAAGCAGGCTGCCGGCTAACCAGGGAGCCCGATGTGGGACTCGATCCCAGGACCCTGAGATCATGACCTGAGCTGAAGGCAGATGCTTAACCTACTGAGCCACCCAGGCGCACAAAAGTTGAGTTTTAAATATGATTCTCTTAACATATCTATATCTGTATTTATATAAAATGACATTATTTTTAGTTAATAGAAAAAACGGTATGTTATGGTGGTAAATATTTCAACCCAGTTTTTTAATATTGTAAATTACTATTTGAAATCATGAATGCTAATTAATGTTAACAGGATAGAGCAACATGGGAAGAGTCTAGCCAAATAATCTGATGAAGCAAGAATACCTACAGACTACTGATGATATGGACAGTGTGTGATACCTTAACAGACAAGAACTATGCTGGAATGACACATATCCAAATGGACAGACTGTGTCTGAAGTCAAGGAGTTGGGGGAGTTAGGTGCAATCACACAAACAGACCCACTGTAAGTACTCGGATCAAGTAAGTACCTAGGGCAGCAGCATAAACTTGAAATATCAAGCAGATAGTGGCTTTCCATGTAAGCATGCTAGGTAGAAGTGCAGAAGATCAGGGATGAAGAGATGACAGTAGAAGGTCTAGTTCATGGCTTGTATCCGGTAACAGAGAGAAGCAAGTATCCAAGAAAAGAGATTTGATTACAAGGTTTGGGAAGTCAGTGTTCTTCCTTTTACTCCAGGATAACACAGATATACGATAGGCATGTATTATATATATATATATATATATATATATATATATATACACACACACACATATATATATACACACACACATATAGATGCAATATACATATATATACACACATCTATATATACACATATATATTTATATATATGTTATATATGCTTAAGAAAGTATCTTATTAAATATATATTATATATAATGCATGCTCATTGTATTTCTGTATTTTAGCTAAAGATCTATATAGAGAGAATGAGCAATGTGAATTAAGGAACCACGGAAAGAAGAGGGGCTGGGTAGTGAGAAATTCATCTCACACGTCTGGATATCCAGCATAGGAAACAGAAGCAAGAATGATCTTTGTAACTAGGTCAGCATTTCTTGAAGCAAGAGATCATTATATAATCCCTTCAGGGATTCTAGAACCATGCTTAGAGTATGGGTGGGAACATAATTAGGGGCAAATGGTCATGCCTTCCAGGTACAGTTGTGCAGACTGGAAGTTGAGTATTTGCTAGTGTACTGTCTGTCATTGTAGTTTACTGATTTCTACTTAGAAGTCAAACTAATTTTTAGGTTTTGAATCCTGGTTTTATAAAATAAAACTAATTAGAGTATATCTAAGGTTTGTTCATAATTCTAAGGGGAGCCAGCAGGAGTATCTCCTATTATGGGGGTAAAATGTAGTATATCATCCCAAAGACTGGGAAAATTATCCTCGGGCTAGTGGAAGTCAGGGGAACTAAGAGAAAATTCTAAACTGTAGACCATGAGGAAAGTAGGTCATGTGTGGTAAAATGAACCTAAATGTCAGGACTGTGAGGTTGGCAAAACTGACATAAAAAAAAAATGAAAGAGACAAAAGCTCAGAATGTGGGGAACAATTAAGGATGAACAGTATAAAAGAAGTTCAGGCAAGTGGTTTCATGAGTAAGCACAAGAAAAATGTTAAAGGTCCATTTTTAGATTTGCCAGCTACATGGTGTGGGAGTGTGCTGGAGAGATCAAAGGAATCATGCAGAACTGGTCAGAATGTATGGCAAAATGTCAAACTTTATTCACACAAAAGTATAATATGTTAGAGCCTCACTTTTACACCTCATCTCCGGAGGCAGGTTACAAGATGTCTTAGAACTGACATTTCTAATAATTCTAATACTCCAAAATTAAACTCCAGGTTTTGAATTCCAAAACTGTCATTATATATTATATATGAATATAATAAATGTGTGCTTACTTTAAGTAAATAAGTGTTTACAGAATATTATGTGCATTGTTCTTTTAATATAAATTGTGGTACAAATATCATTATCACCCTAATTTTAAAGCTGAGGAAAATGATCATTAGAAGGATTTAAAACATCTCAGATAATGCCAAAGAGCTAATAACTGGCATACACAGGATTCTATTCCAGAACTATCTGATGGAGCTCCTAACTTTCATATAGTGCTATGTTTTTACATTAAAATTCAATTGTATTTTAATCTATAATTATTTGGGCTGAGGAAGATAAGTCTAGGGAACTAATAATCACAGTAAGAAGTAATCTTTCGGTTTTGGCCAATGAAATATCCGTTCTCATAAACAAAGTCAGAGTTGATGTCACATTAAGTAACCCCTACACTAGAAGCAACATAAAAGTATCTTTTAAAGTAGTATCATGTATTATCTTAATTTTTTCTAAAAGACTGGCTGAGTCAAGTTTATATTACTGCTATAAAAAGGAACTAAGCATTCTATCCAGTGAATATAAAACCATACCAAGAAAACCATAAGCAAACATTTTGGGTTCAGAAAAATATTCAGACTTGTTAACTTAGCACCAAAGATATTGTCTGCTGAGCTTTCTAGACATAAACTCAAAAATTAAATACATTTGGAATAACTAAAATTATGGAAGATACTTTTTATATTGAAAATGTGATTCTCCCTATGAAAGGATACAGAGAGTTGAAAATGAAGAATTACACAAAATAAATGAAGCCTATGTTAGATTCTTGTTTTAAGAAGATGGACAAAAGGGACCTTAGAATGTACTTATGCATCTCAAAGAATCAGAAAAGAAATTTATGCACAAGAGGTCATCAGAAAGAGTTAGCTTGTGTTAAGCATCATGCTCAGCGTTATGGTGAATAAAATATTGGGGTAATTAAGGTGTGAAGGACATGCAAATTGATTTCCAACATTTTTTTACAGTGTAGTAATTATTTTGATGAAAAAGAAAAGTATACCTATATATACAATAAATATATTTCATATATGAGTTTTGTGAGGCTTCAGAGTTTTCTTTCCCAGTTTTGCCCAAGATCTCTAGTAGTTTAAACTACTTTGGCATTGCCTTAGTACTATTTGTGGAACATTTACTACAAGCTATGCACTTCATATCAGTTAATCCTAATCAAAAACCTATGAGATAATTATTATTTATTCTTATTTTGAAGATGAAGTTGATGAGCAAATTCATGTCACACAACTGCGAGATATAAAGCCAAAATTAAAAATAGGTCTGTCCAATTCCAATTTAAGTCATTCCAGTCAGTGAATGAATGTCTTTACTCTTTGTCTACTAAAAATGCATTGCACTCTTTCTTCTGGAATATATTTATTCATAAGTTAGTTTCCTTGTTGTATCCCATAGGTATTCCTGTCTATATAATTCTAAAATAACAAATGTATTTATATCTAACCCCATACTTATTTTATTCTAAGATTCAAATAAGATGTAAGTGAACATCCTTTTGAGTTGATATATAAAGCATAACTATTAAGTTGCATAATCACTATTGATTCTTTAATTGAAAACCTGTCTTATGTTTTCATTTCATTGAATCAATTTACATTCTGTTTGTCTTTAGTTGGTGATAATTATCTAAACCTGAATTTGAAACCAATTAAAGGCAGATGCAAGATTGAGAGAAATGAAACACAACTTTGGTACTATATGGGCTTGATGGTGAGCCACAATCAAGATTTCTAATATTTCTCCAGAGTCTAGGCATTGGTAGAGTCTGATTATGTAAAGGTGACATCTTTATTCAGAACCAATACATGTTAAAGCTCACTAATGTGGTTCAAGAAAATTGGAGCCCCTGATCTACCTCAGGAAGGCAAGATGAACACTGGCTTACATGGGCTTACTTCAGGGAGCAACATCAAAGCACAATATGCCACGCCTTTGTCCAGGCACAGGTGAAAATGATGCTAAAAGCACAGCGTGAGCTCTGTCATAATTCAGCTAAAGGGATGAGTTATGCATGCCAGTTGTGTACCAATACAAGTAAATTGGTCAAAGCAGTCAATTAGCCCTATATGCAATCACCCCGAATCTACCCAAAAGCCCTCCAACACCCTGCCTTCATTCATTTCTTAAACAAATAATTATCCCTGTTCTCAAGTGTGCTAGACTTTATTCCAGGTACTTGGAGTTCATCCGTGAAACAGACAAACACTTTGTAGTCGTAAACCATGCAGGGCATATAGATGCTCTCCTCTTCCACTGTTTTCCAGTTTATTCTGCTAAATCTAAGCCTTAGAATATGTTATTATCTGACTTTCCTTAATGTAAACATAATTCTCTACTTACATGTTACATATTTCATAGATAAACAAATGTTTCACAAAACACCATTGAATCTATTGTCATTCTACGTTAATCTTTCTTTAAAATTAATCTGTTACTTTTTATGTTCTCTAAACTTAGTGTTTTGTCTAAATTTCATATTTGATTAAACATATTCATATCTTCAAAGTGTTTAAGTAATGATAACCAGCTTATAAATTGTTTCCCTCATAAAATATAAGAACTGATTCCAAACATGATTACTATTATAATCATAAATATACAAGGTGTATTTTTATCTAAATGAATTTTGTGTGCTAAAAAGGCCTAAATGACATATATTAATTTTAAAGGACACATTTTCCAAACTTGTCTAAATATGTCTGAATTCAAACTGAGGCTAAAATTGTTAGTTTTCTTTACTGCATATTTAGTAAGATATAATATTATATAATATTTATTAAAGTTAATTGTTCTGTGAAAATTGATACAAATTTGTATTAATCTTGAAGGAAGTCTTTAAAACTCTCAGTATATAATTTCTTATTTTATGTTATTTGTGAAGCATATTTAAATAATAAAAGCATTAGTCTGGTTCATATTCTGAACAGAAGTGGACAGAACTTAAACATAACCAATCAATACTTTTCTTGTTCTTTTTATTCCTATTTTAAAGATATTATGCCACTTTATTAAATAAATCCACTTAAACACTTTAGTTGAAAAGGACATCGTAGCTGATTCCTTATCTACATATTCTGCTTAGAATCTGAAAGATTCTAAGGCAAAGGAAAGAAAAAGACAAAAAGACAAAAGAAAAGAAAAAGACAAAAGGAAAATAAGACAAATAGTAGAATCACAAAGAAGGTTAAAGGCAAATATAGAAGCTATTCAAAGATTGAATTAGAGTCCCAAAGTCCCAAATTAGAGTCCCAATGAGCCTTTACAGTCTCTGTTATGCTATAGATTAAACAAAATGTGTAACTCATAAGCTATTCTTAGACCCAGATGAATGTTTTCACAAAGAACAAGGAAGTCTTTATATTTCTATCAATGTTGTAATAAAATTGGCCAAAATTCTGCTTGTTAAGTTCTGTCAAATTTCTCTCTAACACTGTACTTTAATCTTGACAAATCCATTGAAATCTAATCTTTTTTTTTAAGAGGAAGGAAATTTAGACCCAGAAGGATTGTGATTTGAGGGTTCGCTGAACAATCATTACTAGAAATTGAGCTTCCTGAGTTGTTTTGTTTTGTTTGCCTATAGTTGACTCACAGTGTTGCACTGCTTTCAGGTGTACAACAGAGTGATTCAACTTGTCTATACCTTGTGCTATGCTCACAAGTATAGAGCTCCCTGAGTTCTAATACTGCCCTCTCTACTATGATATGCTTATAATTTGTGGGCTTACAAAACCCAGTATGTTTACCACATGCAGCAAAAAGAGGGGATTCTAAAAACAATAATGATGATGATGATAAGCAAACTAGAATAAACATTTATGTAAAGAGCAGGGCAAATAAATTAAGAAATAGACTAATGTACATAGGTTTGGCTTTGGCATATCATTTTTCATGGGATATATTCTAGCTCTGTTCCAAATAGTAACAGTAAAATAAATTTCAATTAGATATAACAAGTTAATAAATGATAGGAATTATATGCATGATTCTATCCCTCTTTTGTGCTCCAATAGCACACTTCATACAACTAATTCATCATTTTTATAAAAGGTACAGCAATGGAGAATGTAGCCAATGGTAATTGTGATAGTGTTATATGGTGATAGAAGCTACACTTGTGGTGAGCATATTATAACATATAGCCTTGTCAAATCATTGTGTTGTACACCTGAAACTAATGTAACATTGTGTGTCAACTATACCCAGAAATAATTCATTTTTATTGTAATCATGCCTACAGTATCCCTCTCTAGATAATGGGCCTCTAGGAGGCAAGTACTCTATTTTACTCATTTCTATGTCACAGCTTCTAGTACGGTGACAGTATACAATTAGGCACTAAACAAATGTTGTTGAATAAATGAAGGAGAATGTTACTTTCAAAAATATATGTGTGATTTACAAACATATGCGTGATTTCCAACATAAGTTGTTGAAGTACGACAAAATTAATTTAAAAAAAAAACTCTTCTAACCATGTCTATGCTGCTTGGAAGAGTGAAATGGCAGTCTTTTAAGGTCTTTCTTGCATCCTCCTGATAATAAATTCTTGTGTTCCTCCTGAGTTTGAACTTGAATCTTTTAAAGTTGGTAGCTGATGACTGAAAGCCCAAATATAATTTATATTTTTAAAACAGGTAAATTAATTCCTGGAGTTCCCACCAAGATTCTGGAGAATGCTTGTTAAATAAATGGCAAATTTCCTTCATTAGAAAAAATAACAGTACTACTGTTTTTCTTGGGACTACCAAATTACCAGGTTCAGTAGATGGATGACCAAAGTGTTGGTACTGCTGTTGTTGTTATGGCTAACCTAACTGTAATTGTTATATAATCTGGAGTTTATTTATAGTAATTGATTGATTCAACAAGTGTTTGCTACATGCTGTTTCCTGAGCTAGAGAGAGCCCAGGAGACCAAATTTAGTGACATTCAGTTCATTATGAACTGAATGAGCCGTCAACCTTGGAACAAGAATGATATCAGTCATGATTTGTATCATTAAAATATATCATTACAGCGTAGTTAAGAGTAGCATTAGGTTTTCTTATTTTAAAATGGTCAATATATTTTTGAAAATCAATAATTTGTTCTAGACATTTATTCCTTCTCCTAGGTAGCTACTTAGGGGATTAGTTTTGGTCATTAAAGAAAAAAATGTTTATCATGATTGATCACACAAGGTAACACCCAGGAAAAGTCATAGACTTCTCTTCTCTAAAATGAAATTTTAAATCCATTTGTAGCTTCACAGTGGGGCCTTTTTATTAGTAATGTATATCCTTTTTTTCCCTCTAAAAACAAGCCTGAGGCAAGAGCTAGATGCAGCTATGCTATTTCAGGAAGTGATTTTGAGGGACTGGGTGACTGGGTGGTTTGAGTGGGTGACTGGGAAGGTTGAAACAGGAAGAAGAAAAAGACTACCCAAAGGTAAGTCGGCCATCAGTGTAGGAAAACCGGGCTTGTTCCCACTGGGGAAACTGAGAATCTTTATACAAATCATCTCAGAATTGTCTGCCTCAGGGACAAAAGAAGTGAGAATCTTTCAGATGCCAACACCTATTAGTCAAGGGTTTTACCAGGGACTATTAACACTTATGCCATTCTAGATTTGCATATATGTCAGAATTGCTTATAGGTTCCTTTGGGCATCCCATATGGCAGTGGACAATAATCTCAGAGCAGAAAGCTAGGGATACATGATTCAGCTAAGCAAGTTGCAGTTAGGTTCTGTTTGCATACAGCTGCTTTCCATATCCATTCCTGGAGTGAAAGGGTAAGCTGTAAAATGAATGTGAGTTAGGACATAAGTGGTGTCTGATATGGTCACTGAAGTTCTTGCTTTATATTTGAGAATACTATCAAACCTAGGTGTCTCTACTTGTTCATGTTGCTGCCTAAGCAGATTGTTGAGTTCTGGTGATGGAAAGACTCCTTTCTGGAAAATATAATAGCATTAGTTCTCTTTTTAGTGACAGTCATAAATATCATATTTTATATATATATATATGTACACATATATATATAGTATTTAATCATGTTTCCAGCTGTGTACACGTATTTCTGTTTCTAAACACATTGAAAATAACCAGACAGGAAAAATATACGTATATTTCTGTTATCCTATAGCTCTATTTATACACACTGATGTGCCAGATGCACAACACTAAAGCGATGCAGGTAAGGAAAGCCATGCAGTACCATCTTAAGCACTATTGTTTTGGCCATGTCCGTAGTACACAGAGCTACTAGTCATGTAGCCTAACAATATTCAGGGGCTTCTAAGATGCCTGAAGTGCTGGAAAGGATGGAAATGATATTCTAGGATAACTTTGCTGAGAAGGCCTCTTGTACAATTTTGCTTGAGTTGTTAGAATTTAAATTTTTACCTGCATAAGGAGAAGCATTCCTTAGAATTCACACACACACACACACACACACACACACACACACACACACACACACCATAAACTCTATCTCCAGTCCATACATAATAAAATGTGACAATTTCCTTCTCAAAATGTCTTCTTGGTAGTGTGTAAAATGACAGACGTATTGATAAGCACTTAGGAGGATTTGAGAATAACTTACCACAATTCGTCATAAATTCAAATGATGATGTAAAAACTACATCAATTTGTCAGGCACCAATAGCCAAATGGAGAATTTTATTTGTATCCAGCTTTGTCCAATATGTCTATTAACCTGGGACTATCCACTACAGTGATTCAAGCCTTGCTTGCACCCATGGACTAATTAATGAACGTTATCTGAAGAAAGAGTGATATTGAGAAATATGACTATTTTTAAGTTCAAAATTATGTTTGTGCCTGGAAAGTTAAGGTAGAAATCTTCTTCTCCTGATATGTCCCATTACCTGGTTGCCTTCCACTTTCAATAACTAGACTGAAGATTTGGGAAAAAAATACACTAAGTTTATCACTTTTACAGCAATCATTCATTGTTATTCTTCATAACCTTTGAAAACTACTGATAAATACACTATCCTTGAGCTTCTGGAATGCAATGGCCACCAGACGAGGACAATTAGGAAAACTCAGTTGCTCATTAGAGATCCTTACCTTAACAAAAATGCTATAATAATTTAAAGATGTATTATGTTGAAAGGAGGTGGAGAGAAATATGAACATTGACATTCATTTTGATCTCTCATAGTCACCATAATTTTTCCTCTTGTAAGGACATATTTCTTCTGAGAAGTGCTACTTGTAATCTACCAAAGATATCTTTTCCCTTTGATGTATCTGCTGACTGCCTTCTGTACTGAAATTTCCAAGATGCCATTACAGATGGTGGATTGCTAGTGTACGTAAGTGGGGTCTAGATCAATAACTGGATTACTAATCTGCTAAAAAGTATTTAAGAGTCACTACACACAGCACATAATATATGTGATAGGGGAACCAAAAGAAGAAATTATGTTCTATTTTGATGTAGCCATCAATCTGATGAAATATTGTGAAGTGGGGAACAATGAAGGAATACACTTTGGTACTGACTATAAGTGCAATAAAGGTTGCAAAAAGGTAAAAGAACAGTGTGGGCAAGAAGTATTGCATAAAGAAGTTAAAGATTAATCTGAAATTTAGAGAATGAACAGTATCTACCAAAGAAAGAAAACATCTAAACCTTGAAAAAATGCAAAGAGCTCAAGAATGCAGAGAATGTATAGAGAAAAAGAGGTGTGTTGCTCAGTTTATCTCCCCAAATAAGGAAGTTCCAAGACAGTATAGAATAAAAGTGAATAAATACCAAGAAATAAATTTATGGGGAGTCATAAATGCCAGACAACAGGTTTCATACATCTTCAGAAAGGAAGTGATAAGGTAATGCTGCTAAGAAAAAAAAGTAGTTTTAGAGAAACTGGCCTAAGAATTTTCTATCAGGAAGTTTGTAGACTAACAACAGGATGGAGTTACGAAAATGAAAACTAGGATTGTGAAGAGAAAGAATGGACAGGAAGGTGAAGTCCCGAGAGAGGCTGAAAGTAAAACATTATTTCACTTTCCCCCAAAAGATTACGTGAGAAGGATGAAAGGAAAGAAAGAAAGAATGGCAAGATTTGTAGTTTTTAATAATGAAGAAGAAAGGAGTGTGCGCCCATGAATTTTGTGGAGATAATTGAAGAATAAAACCAATTTGGACAGGAAATATTGATTTTATTTTGGAATATGGTCATCTTGGGTTGAGGGCAAGATATGGAAGTGGAAATTTCCTCTAGACTGGTGAGAAAACAGGGAGAAAAAAAGTACCAAAGTAAAACAGGAGATATAATATAAGCCCATCGGGACAATAACTTTGTGCTAAAGTATAAGGCAAAAATCTGGTAAGAATAAAACCTTAAGAACAGTCACAGAAAAAAAAAGCAGAGAACGGTCAAAAAGAGTATAGGAATAGTAGATCCATGAAAAAAAAATCTAAGTAATAATTTTTAAAAATAGGACAACCACCCTTAATGTAATATACTTCCTTTCATATCTTGCTTGAAAGTGATTATCGAATTTAATTCTGAATTACAGTGTATAGTGGATATTTTATAAACCCCACCCCCACCAACAATTAAGCACAGAATCAAAGAAAAAACACAATGTGGAATTGCCATTAGTGGGAATAGGTGGATTAGCAGCAACTGAGCAAGTCTTAAAGCCACAGCAGACAACCAGGCAGCACTCTGAAGACTAGCAAGGAAGGCTGCGCTCTTTACGTTCACATTTCCTGGATTTGGCTCACTAGAGTTTTAATCTCAGACAAACAGCTTGCTGCATCTTTGCTTAATACCTTCTGGGTGGAAACTAATTTTACTGTTGATTAAGTAGAAACATATTTTTTTTTGCGCTTGTACCACTATTTAAAGGGATAGAATCCAACAACTATTTTTTTTCACTGCACCAATCATTTAATACTCAGGCATATTATTTATATGTATATATAGTCCTTTCAAATAAAATAGTTATAGATAGTCATGAATATCTATTTACATCTATTTGAATAAAGAAATAACAAATCCCTAAAATTTTATTTTTAAAATGACACAGCATTGAGTTTCAACCCACCTCCCTCCACACGCATTTATTTTGTTGCTGTAGACAGTCAAAACCCTCTTCTCAAGTAAACGGATTTGGTGCTTCTTTTCTTTCCTATACTTTGCTTTGCTTTTCTCCTTCTAACCTAAATTGCCAGTTAAGTGCCAAACATTCACTTGACAATGTGTGAGGTATCTATATAATGCACTTTCTGAAGGTAATATTTTTTACTGTTTTGTTTTTAAAGGCAAAATTCTGAATGTTTATAAAAGAGCCATTAAAAACACTGTCACATGAGGTACTGTCCCTAGATAAAAATGAAGAGTGACACCACCCAATTCATTTATATATCAACACTTCTCTCCCCATTCAAAAAGAAAAAAAAAACCCTCTACAGACAATTAAAAAGAAATTTATATTTGTCAGATCTTTCCCACACACGTCATTTCTCTACTTTTTTCACTAATCTGTAGTCTTCTCAAAAATATGATATGCCCCTTCACTGTAAGACTGTCTTTCAACTTCTTAAAATTCAGCATGCAAACCAAACTTCTGGTTACACAATATATGTTAAACATATTTTCAGATTTAATTTAATTAAAATAGAAAACGTAAAATGTTTAAAAAAGTGACAAGACCCTGTTTTTGTAGTAAAAGTTCAATAAATATTAGCTGAAAGACTGAATAAATAAATCAATAAAGCTCTGGGAATTTTATTTTTATGTTTATTAGTTTATCTTTATTCAAATTAGGCTTTTCTATATACTATACATTATACACAGACACACACACACACACACACACACAGACACACACACACACTGTTAATATCCAAACTGAAGTCATGGAAGCTGGTTTTAATAAAACTCAAGTTTTATTAAAATAAATAAAAATTAATTATTATTATTTATTATTGTTATTATTAATTTATTAATAATAAAAATTAAAAATAAATAAAACTCAAGTATTCTTCTGTTCAGTTTTCTTTGGTGTAAATGTTTCAGAGGCAGGAACAATTTGGTGTCTCTGTAATCCTAATCATTACCATATAAAAAAGTTTGTTAGTGAGGATTATGATGCTTTATATTTGTATAATTTAACATATTTTTTATTCCAAGATCCCTTTAAATGTGATAGGGATGTCACTAACTCCTTCCTGTTTTGTGTTCAAGTGAAGAAGGTTTAATCAATCCCTTCATTCATGGTCTATTATTACCATCCACAAAAGGCTTCTCTTTTGTTTGAATTACAGTTACTTTATTTTTCTCCAATTTCTATGATTTGAATTTTTCTAAGACTTAACTATGTCTTTAGAGTAGCAGGTGTTCTTAATTTTAGTGTAATATGAAATGTGAATTTGCTCCTTTATGGTTAACAAATTTTCTGTCCTATTTAAGAAGTTATTTTTCTTACCAAAGTTCAGATGGTAGATTACTACATTTTCTTCTAGGGTAAAAAAAAAATGTGTGTGTGTGCCTGTTTGCATGCATGCACACACATATGTGCCTTTCACATTTAGGAATTATTATTTGCATATGGTATGAGGTTATGAGGAAGGAAGTTAAATTTATTAACATATTCTATGACTATTCGACTGATCTAGCAAAGGATATGGAAAAAAAAAAAATCTCTCCACAATACTGCAGTGCCAGGGGCTCCTGGGTGACTCAGATGGTTAAGCCTCTGCCTTCGGCCCAGGTCATGATCTCCAGGTCCTGGGATCAAGCCCCACATCCCACAGAGGGCTCCCAGCTCAGCGGAAAGTCTGCTGCTCCCTCTCCTCCTTCTTGGGCTCTCTCTGTCTCTCTCTCTCTCTCAAATGAATAAAATCTTTAAAAAAAAATACTTCAGTGCCAAATTTATCATACATGAAGATATCATATACCTACAAGTCCATGTTCAGACTGTTTTATTGTTAATGTAGCGGATCCTTGAAATAATAACACATCATTTTAATTACAACTTTTTATTAAATCTTAACATCTAGTAGAGTATGTTTTCAAAACTTTTGATAACTAAGTATTATTATGAATACCTATTAATTTTCTTGCATTTAGTATTCCTTCTTTTATAAACTACCTGCTTATATCCTTTGCCTAATATTTTAATTGTTCTCTTTGTGGTGTTATTAGAGTTTCTTATATAGGCCACATATTACTCCTGTCAGTATTCAGTTTTAAACAATGGAAACCTTAGTATATGTCACCTATGAAACTTATCTACAGTATACATCAATAATTAATGTGTGCCATTATTAGCCACTTAACAATCTTAATCACTCATGGCATGACCACTTACTGGTTTTGACCTCCTTCCAACTTTCCAAATATTTAGATAGTTTTGGGCCCACAATACCAACTATTTGCCAATATCCTATGAGAGGCTGTTTGGTAACCTAAAATTCATGCATTATAAAATCTGGGTAAGGAAGGTTGAGCATGTGAAGAGAAGTGGATTTTGTAAACTGAGGTACATGCTGTGGACTGGTTTTTGGACGTAAGGTAATTTGAAAAATGTAACTACTCTTGGAATGTTATGAAATGTTTGCAGTGAAGAGAAATATTTCTATGCAAAATGTAGATGAGCATGATACTTATACTCCATTATTAAACAGTACACATGAAATAACAGAAGAACATTGGAAATAAAATGCTTACGTGTAAAATGTAATAAAGTTCCAAACATAAAAGAAGGACATTGGAAATAAAGTGCTTACATGTGAAATATATTAAAGTCTCGGCATCTTTTATTTTTTTCAATATTATTCCCATGGCATTGATTATAGAATATAATATATGCAAAGTATTTTAGACAAATGTGTAAAGTAAGTTAAAAGTAAACTGCCTTTAACAATACACTGGATTACAGTGCATGTGCATTGGAAAAGATTAATAGTGTACTGTGCTATGTGAGCCTAAAGCTCACATAATAGTCTTTAATTGTCCTTGACTTAAAAAAGGTACCAGGGCACCACAGACAATGGCTGATTTAATGTCTAGGTCAATAGCAAGTCACATTTAACTGTAACAAAATAAAGACTGCTGAAAACCTTTGGAATTATTTTGAATAAAACAAGTTTGGTCTGAAAAAAATACAAAATAAAACTCAAATCTGTAACCTTAAAATAATTTACAAACATCTAGAACTATTAGGTTAATTTTATTCAAATATATCATTCATATTATAACATTTAATCATTTGTTCAGGATGGGTAAATGTGTATCTGTGCACAAAGGTTATAACAAAATCTTAAGACGAATGCTACTCTGAGGTTTGAGACACTTGTATCCATTGAGAGTAAAAGACATGCTCCTTTTACTGCCTAATTTGGGCCACAGATCTGGACAGCAGAACAGATTCAACAGAGTTCCCAGGACTGTTTAAAGCAAAAATGATGATATATAACACCCATAGCATAAAGAATGGGAGGTTTCTATGTTTTAGATAAAATGGCACAAAGTACTTATAAAGATGAATATAGAAATTTTAAAGTAAGAATTTAAAAATAATGAAAAGAGGTGTATATATAAAAAGCGAATACATGAATTCGAATATTAAAATATTTCTGATAATCGATAGATTACAGGAAGGGAAAAAAGTCTTCTTTATTCATCTTCATTGTTGATGGTGACTTCTACTGGGTTGAAATATTTTGTAATGGGGTTTTAAAATTATAGTTTCATATTTCTTAAATGCCATGCAATTCACTCCTCTCTTCCATAGAAGCCACTGAAAATTCAGTCATCCATCTTATGTTTACCCTTTTGAAGCATTTTTTTTGTCTTTGGTTTTCGATAGTGTGATTATCAGTGACTAGGTGTAGTTTTCTTTTTATCAGTCCTACTTAGATTTTGTTGACCTTCTGAAATCTAAATAAAAGTGAAGTACTCTTTCTTTCTAGAATTTTTACCCATTTTGTTCTTTTTTGCTTCCAGAGCTCCTAATATCTTAAAAGGTAATATATTTAAAGATAAATACATATAAAATTATACATATATATAAAATTTTACATCCTATGTGGAAACAAACATCCTAGAAAGACATTAGCAATGCTATTTTGCCCTAATATTGGGTAATTATTTGAAAAATTTAGAAGCACAGCTAAATCACTAAAGCTAATTACAGTACAATTGATGACTTTAATAACTTTGATTTAACAAAAGCATTATAAATCTTACCTTAGCAAGTTTTAAAGAAGGTATATATGGCCAATGTTAGAACAATCTGAATGATTACAGGTAAGACATCTGTTTACTGGAACATTGGCCATTGGACACACATACCCTTGCCCAGCCTAAGTTGGACTTAAGAGACATCAGAAGGGGATGAGTGTGTTTTACTACTTTTTGCTTATAATGTTTTCTCTTAATAATTCCTCATTTATATTTCACTATGTGGCACTATTAGTTTGCCTTTTCCCATTATATGAAAATTAGTTTCAGTGAAATGTTGTCTTGTTCTATCTGTTTTGTTTCACTACAGTGACAATGTTACTTAGTCTACCATGGGAGTAAGAAACTTCACTGCTAAGGGTAGTAGCAGAACATGAGCAAGACAGTAGCCAAGCATTCACAAACAAACAAAGTGGCAATGTGGTTTTCGTGTCTACTAACTCAGGGTCCTATTATAAAGGAATCATTGAGGTGTCTCTTCCAAGCTCATGCATGTGAGGAGCAACTAAAAATAAGAGGACAGATTTTAAAATTTCCAAAACTTTTCCTTCAACCCTAGAAGAAGTAGGGTAACAGATTATGAGTCTATCAGCCATGAGAAACAAAAATAATTAAGTCATTGAAAAAGAGGAAAGTTGCCAGCTACTCTCTAAAACAGACAGACAACTAGAAGAGTAGATTAACTACCAATGTAAGAACCTGGAAAGGTGAGATTCCTCATAGTGATAACAAAGGAGGTCATGCTCTTGAGTGTTCACAAAAAAAAAAAAAACCCACAAAATGATGGACTGATAAGTTAAAGGGATAAATGAGTTGGCTAATTTGTGACCTGTAGAGGCTGCTCAAAATGGTAGCAAAGATAATGAAAAAGCTGATGAAAAGACCCTGACTGGACTTCAGAAAAAAATATGGAGATGGGATAAACAGGTAAAAGGACTAAGTCTCAGATATTTTTATCGTGCTTTTATTAAATGCAATCATGGTGTCCACTGTCTGATTTAGAGCAAGTCAGCATAAAACATGACCAGGAAAGGTCTATATGCAAACCAAACTTATCACAATTGTGCAAATGACATCATTTTCCCACCAGGAAACTTTTTTACAATGGCTCATGTTGATTGCACGCCACCAAGCACACCTAAGAATAGATGATCACTGAATGAGATAAAAAGGAACAAAAACATATTCCCTGACATTCAAGTGACAATTTTATGACGAATTGGGCCATAAGCCAAAGAATTTCAGAAATAGATTGCTGGTCCTAGAGGCACAAGGAAAAAAAAAAAACTCACAAAAAGATTCTCAATATTTTATTGGGCCTTTTTAGTTATTTTAAACCGAACATCCACTGAGAATTTTGCAGGAGCCATTACAATCAACTGATATTGGATGTGGCCAAAGTTGACAGGAGAGCCCCTGTAGCAAAAAAGAATTCAAAATAGCCCAGATATAGTAAATCAAGCTTTGTACTATACTACTCTTTCTCCTTCATGCTCCCCAAAATTACAGATGTATAAGGAAAGACTCAGGTGATCAGTAACAGTGGATAAAGACTTCATAGAATATCATTGGTCTCTGGAATTTGGGACTTGAAGACTTCTGCTGGAAGTTGATGGTGAACTGAAAGTCATCTACAGGTTCAATGAAATCTCTACCAAATCCGAATGATTTTTTTTTGCAGAAATATAAAACCTCTTCTTAAAATTCACGTGGAATTTCAAGGTACCCCAAAGAGCCAAAACAATCTTGAAAAAGAAGATCACAGCTAGAAGACTAATACTTCCTGATTTCAAAACTTACTAAGCTGCAGTAATTAAAAACAGTGTGGTTTTGGCATAATGATGGATGTATAGACCAATGGAATAGAACAGAATAGAGAGCTTAGGAATAAACCCTCATATATATAGTCAAATGATTCTTTATAAGGGTACTAAGACCATTCAATGGAAGAAAGGACAGCCTTTCAACAAATGGTACTGGGAACAGTGGATATCCATATGCAAAAGAATTAAATTGTATCATTACCTAACACCATATATAAAAGTTAACAACATAATAAAAAAATTAACTCAAAGTGGATCAAAGACTTAAATATAAGACCTAAAACTATAAAGGTCTTGGGGCACCTGGGTGGCTCAGTCAGTAAGCGTCTGCCTTCGGCTCAGGTCATGATGGGATCGAGCCCGGCATCGGGCTCCCTGCTCAGCGGGAAGCCTGCTTCTCCCTCTCCCACTCCCCCTGCCTGTGTTCCCTCTCTCGTTGTGTCTCTCTCTATCAAATAAATAAATAAAATCTTAAAAAAAAACTATAAAGGTCTTATAAGAAAACATAAGGCAAAAGCTTCACAACTTTGGATGTCGTGATGACTATTTGGATACGATGCTAAAGGTGATAAGCAACAAAAGAAAAAATAGACAAATGACTTCACAAAAATTTTAAAAATGTACATTGAAAGACACTATCAACAGAGTAATAAGACAACACACAGAATGAACGAAAATATTTAGAAGTCATATGTCTAATACTGGGTTAATATCCAAAACATGTAAAGAACTAAAATTCAACAACAAAAACACAATTCAGCTAAAAAAGGTGGCAAAGGACTTGAATGGACATTTCTCCAAAGAAGATATAAATGGCCAATAAACACATGAAAAGATGCTCAATGTCACTAATCACTATGAAAATACAAATCAAAACTACAGTGAGTTACAACCTCATACCCATTAGGATAGCTACTATCAAAAAAGTGGAAAATGACTAGTGTTGGCAGGGACATGGAGAAATTGGAACCCTTGTGCACTGCTGTTTGTTTGTAATGTAAAATGGTATAGTAGCTGTGGAAAACAGT
Organism: Callorhinus ursinus; assembly: GCF_003265705.2. Lineage (NCBI taxonomy): Eukaryota > Metazoa > Chordata > Mammalia > Carnivora > Otariidae > Callorhinus > Callorhinus ursinus. Next base: position 47,421,730 of record NW_027397064.1, read on the forward strand.
ATAGTAGTTTCTCAAAACATTGAAAATAGAACTGCCATATGATCAGTAATTCTAATTCTGGGTATATACCCAAAGGAAATGAAAGCAGATTCTCAACGAGATATTTGTACATCCATGTTTAGAGCAGCATTATTCATAACAGCTAAAATGTTTAAGGGACTCAGGCATTTATCAATAGATAAAAGGATAAGTGAAATGTAGGATATACATACAGTGGAATATTATACATCCTTAAAAAGTGGAAATTCTAATGTATGCTACAACATAGATGAACCATGAGGACATTATGCTGAATGTAATAAGCCAGTCACAAAAAGAAAAATACTGTATCATTCCAATTTTATAAGGGAGTAGTCAAAATTATAGGGACAAAAAGTAAGATGGTAGTTGCCAGGGGCTCAGGGAAATGGGGAGTCATTGATGGGTGTAGAGTTGCAGTTTTAGAAAACAAAATGAGTTCTGGAGAAGAACGGTTGTGATGGTAGCATATTATGAATGTGTGTAATACAACTGAACTATATACATTTGAAAATGGATTAGATGGTAATTGTTATTGTGTATAATTTTTTAAAAATTGGAAAAAAATCTTCTGAGATGGGACCTCTCCAACTCCCTGAAAAATTAAGATGTTACCTCCAATTAGTAACTCAACCCAGGTCCCCAGTACAATACTTTGTCCACCTATTAGGCAAAGAGGTAGTTTTATCTGCTTTCTTCCCCAAACTAGTGGCCTGATAGGGGCCTCACCCACAACACTTGACACCTATGGCTTACTGATAAATCAGCTTGCCTCCAAGATGGACAAATCCAGTGGAATAATACATTCACTCATCTTGATGGTTGTAAGTTACTGATAAAACACAGCATTTGGATTCTTGATGGGGGTGCTTCTTGAATCTTGGAAAGGATTTGAAATGGACCTTTACACAGACTCATGAATCAGCACTATCTTCTAAATGTATGTGCTAGCCTTTGACCTACCCATGGATGGATTATAAATATGCATCCATGTGGATCACTTCCTATGGAAAATATTACAAAACTGGCTCATTAACTTAAATGTTATGTTGCTGATATACACATTCATCTGAAGCAAGCACATCTAAAAGAAAAAATCTAGACTAACAAAACCAATCAAGTCCATGCAGATATCATCTCTATTATAGCCGACTATATCCATGTTCAATGCTTCTATGGTAATAACATCACAATAAAGGATTGGAATGACCAATGAAAATCTTAGTTTTATGCATATGGAAGCCACTATTAACGTAAAAATTAAAAAAAAAAAAAAAGGATTACCAGGCCATACCGATCTCTGCCTTGGTGAGCTTCTAGATACTCAGGAGTCACGGAGTTGAAAAAATTTAAGAAGAAAACTTTTTCTTCCTCCTTTTTTTCTGAAGAGTAACAGTTCATTTATCTATTTTTCTTGCTTACTTTGGTCTCATGAATGAGTAAATAGTTCACATAATGCCTGCTTTGACTGCAGTTTATTAATGGATGGTTCATCTGACCTCAGCAGATGGATGTACATATTGTTCAGAAAGGGGATACGTGGAGAGAGACATGAACTTAGATTCTGACTATGTCAGATGGCAGTAGGTCTGCCCTTTTCTGCCATAGATATTGCTTCCAATTACAAAATGGTGACCCGAGGATTCTTGTGGAACTCATGCTGGACAAAGGACAGATACACTGATTTCTGTCCAGTAAGCCAGACATTTGGATCTCAGATCCAAATCAAGGATGTGGGTGGGGTCAGGGGTATTATATTATGGACAGACATCTTACAAGAAGACTTTTGCAAGTATCCTAGGAAGGGACTTATAATGCAAATTTCTCACAATTGCACATGTGTCTTTCTAATTGACCTAGTTGAGTGGGATCTTACTGATGTCCCATTTCCAGACCTGTAGTCAATCAGAGATAATGGAGGTACTTTTGTTTAACAAAAGAGAAATGTGGATGGCTCTGGAAGTTCATTCACTACCATCACCATCCTTCTTTTCAATAGCTAAACAAGAATGTAGCTCAGTAGGTCAGAATTGGCTCATTAGAACAGACTGATACTATCTACTGGACTCTGGAAGCTTCTACTTCTAATCAGGGAACCTTTATATTTGTATGGTCACAAAGATGTTTCTGGCTCACCTCCTTCCATTAAACCTGTAAATACATGTAGAACATTATGGGATAAGGCTCCTCTTTCCTGAAATACTGGCTAAGTTGCATACATTTGTCCATTTCCAGCCTGAGCAGAAAGATAATGAGAGTTTAAGGGATTCTATTATATACTTCTAATAGCATATATGATATTATTATCTCTATTTTATATATCTATATAGATCTATTTATTTGTAAGATTTCCCCCAACAAATCTTTTTTTTTTTTATCAGTCCCGTATGGCTTTAGTGGTTTTTATCCATGACTTCTTTGCACAAAAGTGTCTTCATTGGTTAAAAAAAATACTGCACATATACTCAGAGTAATTTAAAATGTGTTCATGACCTGACTAGTCATATTGGGAAAGAAAAAAGATATTATATCAGATCAAAAATTGTAATTGGGTAGAATATCTTCTATTTGTTCCTTGAGATTTATGATCCATTCTTCTCCACTTTACTTTCTGCCCTAAGGCTGACCTGTATGGATTACATTAAAAGGGCTCTTGTGTCCTCTGGTATCCTAACCAGGCTCAGTTAAAAATGAGACTCATACAAAATAGAATGAAAAGGTGTCAATTTTTTCAACTCATTAATTAAAGTGAAAACCAATAAGAATGTCTTACAGGGTGACACAATACAGGTTATCTTTTCTACCAGACAGAAGTAATTTGATCTCTACAGACAAAAATCTGCAACTTAACATGCAAGTTCATATAGTCTCAGCCTGTAATTAATAATAAATAGCAAGGTCAAACACTGCCCTATGCTCTTAGAGAAATAAATCACTTTCAGACGGCTTGTTAAATAATACCCCAGTATGACATTGAAAAGACCTGCCGTCTTCTCTTGTTTTATTTCTAACTTTTAGATAATTTTTCTTAAGAAGTTAAGAGGAAGACCAGGAAGGAGATTGAAAAAAAGAAAGAAAGATTGAAGACAGACTGAAGAGAGAATGAAGACAGACTGAAAGAGTGAAGTCAGGGTATTTATCTTGTTGCTTTTCCGGGGTGTCGCTGTGGGCTAACTTGTCTTTAACAGAATGGCTTGATTCACTGTCTCTACACAGGTCTTTCTCTTTCCAACTCCTCTGTCCTATCAGGCATAGCAGGGAGTGACCGGCAAGAAGCTACTAGCTCTGGACTATCTCTTCCTCTCCTTCAGAGCTGGGGTTACAGCTTTGTAACCGATCCTTGCTGACAAACTCTCATCTAATAATTCTATTTTGAGTCTGCTATCTTCTGTGGGGATTTGAACTGATACAGGGATCAGTCTTCCCTGATAGGACTAGGAAGAAATATTGCATAATTCTGTTGGCAACAATAATGTACTGAATAGTAGCAGAAATGTTGACAAAGTGTTAGTTTTTTGTACTATTAATAATAAGTGAAAATAAGCTAGTCAAGTTTGAAAATGGAATGGAAATTTAAGTTGAAACAAAAAATATTTACATTTGAGATAAGATAGTGCTGACAAAGGAACCAAGAAGTAAATGGAAACAGAACCTGTTTAGTGAGCGCTGTGAATTGTGTAAGACTGATGAATCACAGACCTGTACCTCTGAAACAAATAATACATTATATGTTAAAAAAAAAAAGAAGAAGAAGAAGATAGTAGGAAGGGAAAAATAAAGGGGGGAAATCGGAGGGGGAGACGAACCATGAGAAACTATGGACTCAGAAACAAACTGAGGGTTCTAGAGGGGAGGGGGGTGGGGGGATGGGTTAGCCTGGTGATGGGTATTAAAGAGGGCATGTACTGCATGGAGCACGCAAATAATCATTAAAACTCATATACGCAAACAATGAATCATGGAACACTACATCAAAAACTAATGATGTAATGTATGGTGATTACCAGAACAATAAAAAATTATTTAAAAAAAGAAAAAAAAACTAATGATGTAATGTATAGTGATTAACATAACATAATAAAATTTTTTTAAAAAGAAGGGATGCACAAAATCAGAAACATATTCGCGCTTTATGAAGGAAATCAGCTTTTTTGATTTATTAGGCAAAGCTTAAGGTCCAATTTGCATTGCATATTTGCTATATATATTCCTCACCTTCCCTGCCCCTTCCTTCTACAAGTTTCTGACGCATAGAGATATGAGAACTTGAATGTGCTGTGTAGCTTATTTTTTATCTATGCTTGAGTTAATTTTAAGGCTGGTAAAACATTATTTTAGATAATTACATAAAACCATAAAACAATGACTATAGGAAAATTAATGAGTAAGTGATGGTTCATACACTATAACTTGTTAAGTACTTAAATTATTTTACAGCAAACACACTTAGGTGTTGTTTTATTTTATTCCCCTCCCCATTGTGTGGCCTTGTTTTCCAGGACCATAAAATAAATCAAAGTAATTCTTAGTGTTTGAATTTCACATATTATCTAAACCTAAATATGCCAAAGATTTGTTTTGTTGTTTACTTTATGTTTTTAATTCTTCAAATATATATGTAACTATCTTAATGGAAACATATTTTTTAATCATGTGGAATAACTCTGTACTCCTTAATTATAAGTACCTATTTTAATGGAAACATATTTTTTTAATCATGTGGAATAACTCTGTACTCCTTAATTATAACTACAGACCACAGTTGGGGAAAACATTGATCTAGTAGAGTTTTGGAAAATATTTTCTGTTCCCTCTCTGTTTATGTACTCTGATAAGAACAGTTACATTGTTTTCTTTTCTATAACTTGAGCAATCTCTGAGAAAAGTACAAGGATTACCTTTCTGAGGAATACTTTATTCTATCAGCACTTAAGTCATTTAATCCAACATGCCAGAGATCCAATTCAAGAATCCTCTCAAAGCTTAAATATTCATTTTGCTTTATCTTTCCCTCCAGCCAGGCCCCTTAGGATCAAGCCTTAGGGGACCCACAGAAATCCATCAGATGGAACACCCCAGCCAAAAGGGATGGGGAATTGCATGATACACACTTGTTCTCACAGGGAGGGGCAGATGATCTCATACAGATGTGGTTTGTTTTGCTGGATTTTACCTCCATCAGTGGTCAGTCATGCAATCCAGTCTCTCAGCTGCAGAATCCTTTATGGGATATAAATTCCCCATTAAATAATTTTCTCTGTGGCTTAAGAGCATCTGCAAGACACAGATAATTCTAAAACTATTTTGCAAGGCTCTCGGTGAGTACAAAGCTCTCTGATAGCCTGGCATCTAAGGATTATTGTAAGTCTAACTAGTAAGCACTTTTGAGATAAACTGTGGTACATGCACACTCAAAAATGTCCTATTCCCCTTGGAATTATTAAAAAAGACAAGATGTGTGTATCTACAAAATATTATAAAAACGTTTCCATTGATCAAACAATAACATAGCTTGATGAATATGTTAATTTTTTTCTTTTTTAAATGCACTGCAAGACATAGGTTATGTGATCAAGTATAAGAAATATCCTTGAATTATGTAATGTAAATTGGCATTATAGAGGTTCTGTGAAAAATGGTAGCCATGACACTAATTTTATCTTGTTTAACTCAAAATATTGTAATCTTATTTAAAGACAGTTAGCTTTATTAATTTATTAACAATTAATATTTACTTATTGAAGCAATATTTTTAACTATTACTGTGGGTCAAACTGTATTACAGGGTGAAGAAACAGAAGTCTGTTAAAAAAACGTGATTCTGGTCCTCAGAAGTTTATACTCTAATAATAAAAAGGGTTCTTCTTAATATGAGTAAAGTCAAATAATCATTAAAACTCAGTTTTAAACATTTTACTTATTTTTTTATTGAATTAGAATTGACATACTTTTTTATAGATTATATTACTTTCAGGTGTACCCGAGAATGATTCAATATTTTTTTTAAAGATTTTATTTATTTAATTGACAGAGAGACAGAGAGAGACAGAGAGAGAGGGAACACAAGCAGGGGGAGTGGGAGAGGGAGAAGCAGGCTTCCCGCCAAGCAGGGAGCCCGATGCGGGGCTCGATCCCAGGACCCTGGGATCATGACCTGAGCCGAAAGCAGTTGCTTAACCAACTGAGCCACCCAGGCGCCCCGATTCAATATTTTTATACATTACAAAATGATCACTACAATAGGTCTAATTAACATCTGTCACTATACGAAATTATTACATTATTGACTATATTTCCCTATGCCTTACATTACATCCCATTACTTATTTATTTTATAACTAGAAGTTTGTAACTCTTAATCCCCTTTACATGTTAAATGTTTTCTATGTGACTTTTTCAATACAATAAATGACCCTTAGTGCAAATGTCATTCCTTTGTTTTCCAAATTTAGTATAACATGCCCCATCCTGAGTTAGAAATGCAAGAATTATTAGTATTAATTTTCTCATCTAATTGCAACACTTCTCCACTCATACCCAACTTCCCACTCAGTCCTGAATCTCTAAAATGATAAAATAGTAGTTACTACCATTTCAATGCAGTAATCATCTAATTTCTCATAAACAAGAAAATCTTGTATAATTTACCAATTTCTATAATCTGGAAAGTAATGTTACATCCACCCCACTGTTTTTCTGTGATAGGAAAAGAAGTCGTATATCATTTCTAAAAATTTTTAAAAGAACAGAGATGAATATTGCACAATAACACTCTTCTGTTTTTTCTGATTCTTGCAGATCAGAATAGTGATACAATTTACCTGTACTCTTCTGTTTATCTGTCTTTAGTGGTCTGAGAAGAGCAAAGGGTCATGTAAAAGGTTTGTTCATGCTCTTTCACTACTTTAAAGGACTTAGGTTTTCTTTGAAATATAAATTAAAGTCTCCAGGTCTCAGAAATCAATCAGACTTATTTAGCAGGAAGGTTATTTAGCAGAAAACTTAAAAGAAAACAAACAAACAAACAAAACATTAAGTGAATAGGAAAGAACAGGGCAGGAGACAAGATTTCCAATAAGATGCACAAATGACCACATAGCCTCTGAGAGAAACAGTTTGAGCATTTGCTTCCTTCCTATACACTTCTCAGTTCCAGTTTTGTGATGTCGCTGTTCTCCACTGTGTATTCCATGCTAGCTAGGACATATGTGTTTTATTTTTTCGAATGCTTTGAAAACAATTGAATCTTACTTGCTAAAGTAAGTGGCTCTACAAAGTCCTTTCTCCTGGGAACTGAAGCTCTTTCTCAGTCGATTGGTTCCAATCCTGAAAGAATAATGACTTTTTGTCTTTGTACAGATGGGAGATCAGAGAGGGTAAGCTAGTTCTGTCAGCACATAGCCCAGCCCCCCATGTCCTCTCTCACACTTGTACCAGAGACTCCCTCTCATCTCACAGCTATGGCCACATGTGGGAGATCACATACAACCAGGTGAGAGAAAAATGAAACTCCAAGCCTGGTTCATAGAATGGTTGACTCTGTATGTGGGTATAAGCCAAAAATCGATGATAGCTGCCCTGTGTCTTTACTCAGGGATGGACCTGAAAGCGGATAGTGAGGGAAAATTCTCATGAATAGAACTTGAGGCATTTTGAGGTGATCGTGATCCACCTTGAGTAGTTAGACTATAATAGAGACCACAGTAATGGACAAGGCAATTGGCTTGGTCAAGAATCTGGAAGGAAAAAGATTGTGAAATCTGGGGTAATTATATGTGGGTGGACATAGGGTAATTGGTACAAAGTGTGAAATCTCTGAATCACAAGTTAATGCCCACCAGAAAGCATTGACCTCAAGGGCTTATAGAATGTTTAACATAGGGATCCACAAAACACTGAGTAAGACATAAAATCCACTTTTATACCACATATAGCATCACCCATAAGTGCCTGATAAAGTTACGGAACAGACTGTTGAAAGGAGTCAATAAGATGGGGCACCATTCTCCAGAACACAGTACTATACACGTTGAAGAATTTTATTTAGTGCTATATCCCCAGTAAGTAGAAAACATGAATCAAATAGTGAAAGTAAGAGTGGTTCTGCTTACCATCACAATCAGTGACCTACTTGGAGAATTTATATTTTTGTTCTTGCAACTCTGGCTCTGCAAATTAGAGATCCTGACTCCTATAGTGGAACACTTCCACTAGAAGCACCAGCAAGAGTCCCATTGAACCAGAAGCTACAATATCCAGCTGAGTATTTTAGAATCCTCATTCTAAGAGACGAGCAGGCAAGAAGGAAAAAAGCTATCTTGGCAGGAGTAACTCACTCCTATCATTAGTAGGAGGTAAGTCTATTATTACCTATGGGATAGGGAGGAATATGTGTAACACCTAGTTGATCTACAGAAACACATTGGTACTCCTTTTCTCAAATTCTACGGTACATAGACAATGGCAGCAACCCAGACCTGATTAGGGTCTAGTAATGACTTAGGGAAATGCCTCCAAGTAACACTGAGATGAACAGAGAGAAAAACCTACAAAGGATAGGAGAGACAGAGTTTTATTTGCATCCCTGAGACCAGCTTTAGTGGTAGGAGCTGTTGTTGGATCCACTAACCTTCCTCTTTTAAATTTCCCTCTGGAAGTGATGCTCACCAGAAGCCTGAACCCCCTGATTGAATAAACTATGTGAAGCCAGGGATGTGAACCACCTAAGACATATACTGTGTTGATGTGTCACTCAGATCCCCCTTCAAGAATAATGGCATTGCCTCAGGCGTGGGAAGTCCTTTCAGAACATTGCTCTCAGCTGTCCGTCCTCTTCAGGACCTGCCACAGCCAAAGATACCAGCCTTGCCTCATGTCACATCTGTTTCCTGGAGCAGTCCACATCTGATGAATCAACTTAATACAATGCTAAAGACATATCCAAGCTTCAGAGCCTATTGTTAGGCAGATTGGGGCCATCTTTAAGACTACCTCACAGGTCAGATTCTCCCTCTGCATGGCTCTGCTTCCTTCCACAGCCTACTTAATGTCCTGTATATTAAAGATTTTATTTATTCATTTATTTATTTGTCATAGAGAGGAGAGAGAGAGAGCACAAGCAGAGGGAACGGCAGGCAGAGGGAGAAGCAAACTCTCTGCTGAGCAAGGAGCCCAGTGTGGGACTTGATCCCAGGCCCTGGAATTATGACCTGAGCCTACGGCAGACGCTTAACCAACTAGGCCACCCAGGAGTCCCTGCCCTGCATATTAATAACCATATCTGGGGAACCTAACTCTATTAGAAGGGAATGCTTCATGGTACATGGTACATTTTAAGAGCTTCAGCATCATGTTCACCTATGGTGATATCACTTTTATACTTACATAAATGAATTTTCTACTTTGAAATTAAATTTGAGATAAGGCACCTAATTATTACTACAAGTGTACCACCACTACCACGTAGATGCCACATTTTCTGAAATTCCACTCTAGAGATTTATTTCTTTGGTTTAGAAATTATCATTAATATTTTGAGACTTTTCTTTTTACAAATTAACACATAAATAAGTACAGAGGGGTCAAGGAGAAAAGCAACTGTTCCCAAATCCATACCCTTGTACCACTACACAGGGGCCACCACTTTGTAAAAATTTGCAATTTTAATGTTTTGATGGAAATCTTCTACTACTATATAATAATCTTATCATGATATTTCTATGTTTGAAAATTTTTGATGTTCTCTTTAGAATTTTTGCTAAGAAAAATGAGAATATAGTTCACTTGCTCCTCTTCTCAACTCTCAATTTTCAATGATAACAGTCCTATCATTAATTTCTCCTTATATGGTCCTCGAAACTTGAATTAATGTACATAAATATCTATTTTGTATTCTGACTACTATTCCTGTATCTTTAATCTTCCTGTTTTATAATATTAAAAAATTAACATGTCTGAATTTCCTCTACCTCTATACTTCTCTTCTATATCACATTAGAAAAGAAAGCTACAAACTTCCAGTTACAAAATAAATAAGTCACAGGAATGAAAAATACAGCATAGGGATTATAGTCAATAATAATGTAATAATGTTGCATGGTGACAAATGGTAACTACACTTATCATGGTGAGCATAGTGTAATGTATTGAGTTGTGGAATCACTATGCTGTACACCTGAAACTAAGATAACATTGCATTTCAACTATACTTCAACTAAAAACAAAAGAAAAGAAAAGAAAAAGAAAGCTGCGTCCTTACTTTTATACTGCTAAGGTAGGCAACTTTGTAGTCATTAGTCATTCTTTACTACATTGTCTATACATTAGACCTAAATTTGGAAATAAGATATCAGAATTCATGATAAATGACCATAAAAACATATATATTTTTATTTCTGGTCTCAAGACAACAGCCCAGAAAAGCGTTTCTAAAGTTCCAGCCAAGCTCAACTCTGATGAAAAGAGATCTCCTGAGAAAATCAGCCATGATCGTGATGAGGCATACTGGAAGAGCATGCAGCGGATGTTCCTGCTCTGCTAGAATATGAGGAAAAGATGTTGGCAAGCTCTTATCCTGACAAAAGTAGGGACAGACCTCTGTGATCACTTGTGTAAAGATGAAAGTTCCATGCTCCTCAGGGAACACTTGGCTTCTGGTGTTCATTGTTCTGCTACAACCCCATGTGTGTGATCCCAGAAGCCACAGTGGGCAACTGGGTGCTACAAGATGTTTTGGGAAGATGTACAGATTTCCTAGGTTCATCTCCGTACCCAAGCCTACAAAGAAAAGTCCTGGGAGCAGTAAGGCTTCTTTTAGCATCTCAACAGTTACTTTTGGAACATCACTTGACTTTTGGAGAATGGACTTCTGTTTACTACCACTCTGCTGTTGTTTTTCTACTCTTCAGACTATCAGAGTGACCAAAAACATGAGTACAAGAAAAAAAAATTTACATAAGAGGATCCAGTAAAACAGGCAGCTCTAAGTAAAGTAAAATATTCAGAGTAGACAGAAGAAAATAGTTTTTAAAATAATGGCAACATACAGGAGAGATTCAATTGAAGATAAATATTCCAGAAAACATAGATATTTCTAATTAAAAATTTAATATATGAACCTAAAAAGAGAATGATAACCTGGAAATGAAGTGGAAAAAAGTCTCAAAATACAATTATGGATTAGAAATATGATATGTAGCAGAGAGAACATTCTCTAGTCAGGACAGAAGGAGGATGTTCTGAGATACTGAAAGACAGAATCTATCATCAACACAAGCCATGTGAGTAAAAAGATGGAGATACTACCCATCCCAGGATGGGATCCCTGAGATGCAGGTTTTGAGACGGAGAATTACCTGCAGAAAGTGTTATTAGTGGATATTTTCAGGACCAACAACTGTAGGGAGTGAAGGAAGCAGGATTGGGCAAGAGAGAAAGTGGAACTTAAGGCTTCAGCCAATTCTATGGGGAACTGTAAAAATGGAATGACCCTTAATATTTGTTCTGAAATGGGCAAGGAAGCCCAAATTTTAGATTTTCTCATCAAAGAGCCATTGGAAGGAGACTGCCTCTTGGATGAAGCATGTCCTTAGGTGACGTAACTTTTCAGCTGAGGGCAAGCCCCAGAGGTACTTAGCTGAGAAACACTGATGCCAACATGCCCAGCATGTAGGGAAATGAGTGCTCCGGTCCGAGCAGGAACACCTGCATGAAACAGCACAATATCAAAAAAAAAAAAAAAAGAAAAGAAAAGAAAAGAAAGAAAAAAAAAGAAAGAAAGAAAGAAAGAAAGAAAGAAAGAAAGAAAGAAAGAAAGAAAGAAAGAAAGAAAGAAAGAAAGAAAGAAAAGAAAAAAGAAACAGCACAGCATCCACTACACTACCTAGAAAGAAAAAGGGAATAAGAAATCTACGAGGTAGGTGTGCGCCTGGGTGGCTCAGTTGGTTAAGTGACTGCCTTCGGCTCAGGTCATGATCCCACAATCCCGGAATCGAGTCCCCGTGTCGGGCTTCCAGCTCAGCAGGGAGCCTGCTTCAACCTCTGGCCCTCCCCCCTTTCATGTACTCTCTCTCTCTCTCTCATTCTCGCTCTCTCAAATAAATAAATAAATCTTAAAAAAAAAAAGAAATCTATGAGGTAGGCAAAGGTAAAAAAAAAAAGTGAAAGTTGTTGAAAAAATGCAGATAAACAAAAACAGTTTTAAATGAATAAAGTACATAAATTAGCTCATGTAATCCCCATACAGGCCTATGTACTGACATGTTATTATAATCAATTGTATGTTTGATGTTATATATATGTTGGTATTATACTTTATAAGGAATTTGAAGCACAGATTTTGTTTACATGATTTATCAAATATCACACATGTAGTAATTTACCCATCCAGAATTTTAACCTTCTGCCAGCTTCCTTAATCATATGTTGTACCAGGAAGGAGTGTGTATGTGTGTGTGCGTGTACGTGCATGCACTGTAAATGATACTGGTTCAGGGGCGTCTGGGTGGCTCAGTCGTTAAGTGTCTGCCTTCGGCTCAGGTCATGATCCCAGGGTCCTGAGATCAAGCCCTGCTTCAGGCTCCCTGCTCAGTGGGGAGTCTGTTTCTCCCTCTCCTACACCCCCTGCTCATGTTCCCTCTCTCGCTGTCTCTCTCTGTCAAATAAATAAATAAAATCTTTAGATGATACTGGTTCAGGAAAAGGCAAGTAGGAATAGACTAAAATAGAATTTAGCAATATATCTTAATATTTACCAATAGTTAATCTATGTCAGTGACAATCATATGTTGTTAAATATTATAAAATTGAACCTAACTTATATCTGAATAAACAAATAATACAATAATACATTGATGCATTACACATTTTAGAAGAATATTTAAGTAATACAATTTGTATACATGTATACAATGTATACACATGTATACAATAAATTGTACACAATAATATACTTTAGAAGAATAATAAAAGACTATATCTTAGCTGTTGGGAGAGTTTTAAAGCAATTCAGGAAACCCAAGGCTATAGAGGCAAAGATAAACATTAAATATAAATAAAAAAATAAAAGAAAGAAAACACCAAAATGACAAGTTGAGAAAAAATATTTTTGGCACAAACAGATCAAAATGATATCTATAATATTCAAAAATCTCCTTCAAAGATTAAAAGACAAAGAACTTATCAGAAAAGTGAAAAAGCCTATTAGGCAATTTTAAGAAACAGAAATAAGCATAAGAAAAGATGCTTAGTTTCACACTAGTTAATTTAAAGTAAACATGAGGTTATTATTTAAAAAAAAATAGCCACTGTTGAGTGATATTCAGAGAAAAGGGATATTCTCATTATATTGCTGATAAAAATGTGGTTTTTAAAAATTTTTTTGAAAGTCAATCTCTCAATAGCTATTAAAATTGAAATTAAATGGGACAATCTTCCTATTAGGTAAACAAATACCTTATAGAAACTTTCACATGTGAAGAAAGCAGAGAGAAAAATCAGAATGTTCTTCTATTGAGATAACTTGAATAAACAGTAATGAATTTATACGATAGAATAAAAAAAAAAGTATGCCAGTTGAAAGGGAGTGATTTCTACAATTCATTTTCAAACTCTCTCCCAACCAAAAAAAAGCATGATAAAGCAGGATAACAGAGAAGAATATATATTTTACAGATCCTATATTTATAAGACAAATAAAAATCCTATATATGTAAAATTAATATACAGTCATATCATCATTGAAAACAAGGTAAAGTGATCCACAACAAATTCACAACATTGATTACTTATTGGAGGAAAGGGTGATAGAAGGGGTAGGGGAATAGGAAACAACTGATAAAAGATACCCACAGTAAGAAACAATATGTACTGTTGTTTCCATTTGTGGGTATAAGTGTGTGTGTGTGTGTGTGTGTGTGTGTGTGTGCGTATGAGAGACAGTATATGTGTATATACGTTTGCATGTATATAAACATAGTTAGATGTATGAAATTATGAAATATTGCTAAACATCAAGATGTGGAAGTTTTAGTAATTTAAAATTTATCTTCTTTAATACCATATTGTAAGAATTTTTTAAATATGGGGCGCCTGGGTGGCTCGGTCGTTAAGTGGCTGCCTTTGACTCAGGTCATGATCCCCGGGTCCTGGGATCGAGCCTGGCATCAGGCTCCCTGCTCAGCGGGAAGCCTGCTTCTCCCTCTCCCACTCCCCCTGCTTGTGTTCCCTCTCTCGCTGTGTCTCTCTCTGTCAAATAGATAAAATCTTTAAAAAACAAACAAACAAAAAAAAAACAAAGAATTTTTTAAATATGCATTTATTTGGAAGGAAACAGAAAATACATGTATGATGCTATTTTCATAAAATAAGACTTCTAAAAAATATCACTACACAGGATTTAACTTCTTTGGGGTTCTAATAGCCTAATTCCTGCACTATTTTCCTTTTTAATATTCTACCAGTTGCTAACAATCATGGTAAATTACAGTTTGCTGTATTTGAGAGACATAACTTTTTTGTAGATATCTTATACTTGTTTGTTTCCTTGCTTTTGCTACATAATAGTGTAGATTCTTATAATCTTAATAAACTATTAATACTCCAATATCATGGTATAAAACTCCAATATCAGGAAATGAAATATTTTGTTCAAATTATTTTTTCTAGAAAAATCTTGTCTAGATTGGGGATCTCATCCAGGGTAGGATTATACTTCAGCTTAAAACATACATATTTGGCACTTTCAAAAATAAGTTTTAGACTATTTTGCATTAAGCCAGCACTGCTTGTAGAAATAACTACAAGGGCAGGCTCTCGGGGGAATAAATAAAATAAGAAAAATCTCATCAAACTAAATACTTTTCTTAGACCACATGAAAGTTAAAGACTCTACTCTTCTAGTCTAGTTTTGCTTCTTGAGTAGATGCTTTATAGTCACCATTATTTTCCCAGCATTTAATACATTGCCTGTCTGGACCATATTCTATTCCAACAAATGTTCCAATCCATTCCATATGCCAAAGCACTAATTTGGATTTAGCCTTCACTTCATTTTCTGTTAAAATTAATTATTCTTTAATGCTTTTTATCTCTGGAAAATTGTCCCATGGATCTTCTGTTTTTCTGGGTCCCAGTGTAGAGACAAATTTTCAGATAGTCTCCAAGTGGTACTTGGGCCCAGAATAACTCCAGATTGGAAAGTAACACTTATATTGTTATACTAAATTCTTTTGCGCATGACTGGAATGACCATGATGGCACGTTAACTTTAGTAAGTTGAACTTGTCAGATTAGTTGGAATTCCAAGGTGTCATATCCCTTCTTAAGTAACATTAATATAAATACTACTTCACTAAACTGAATTAAGCTGGAAATAACACCTTTCCTTGTAAAGAGATATTATAATCCATCAGCAGAAATTAAAAGTTCAATGATTGAACATTATCTTGTATGAAGAATGACTGAAACCATGGAAATTGCCTATGGAATATGTGTGCGCGCATGTGCATATGCATGTTTGGGCGCTCAAGTGTTTGTTTTGTGGTTGAAACATTGTGGCAACAGATACTGCCACAGGCAACTCACAGGTATGATACTAAGACATATGACCAAAGTCCTGTTTCTAGATAGACTATGCAGAATCAGTAGAAGCACAAACTACCCGTTATTGGTTTTCATGGTAGTTTGGTCCATATAATGAATGATCTTGTACTTTCCTGTTCTAAACTCCTACCATTTTCACTAGTGTGAATTTTTGTTTGTGCTTTTTTTTTTCTGATTTTCTTTCCAACTTCTTAAAAAGAAAAAAAATAACTAAGATGAATTTGACAACCTGGAGCATTGTCACTGATAGCTTTCTAAATGAGTGTGTGCTATTTTGTGATAGATATAAATGAAGATAATATGTTATCAACATATTTCATTTTCTATATGATAAACTTTAAAACTTGTAAATGGTCATACTTATGAGCTCCTTGTGAACTGATATTAGATGAGTATTTTAAAGCAAGATTAAAATTGAGCACATCAATTCATCTGGAGACTGAATCTGAGATTCTTTGTACTGAATTACAGATGAAATCACTAATATTGCCTGGACTAACAGTAGCTCAGTGAAATCCAGACACCAAAATCATTCAATTTCCTCTTAATGTTATAGAAATTCTTAATTAAAATTAAAATAAAAGTTATCTATAAGAAACAAAATTGGAATTTTAGTCATGAGCACCGAATAATCAGGGGCTAAAAAGGAGCCTCTGGGGAATTCTTACAGGAAAAGCAAACACTCAGAAATAGGAATATCTTGTCCCAAATTGCATCTGTTCTGGAGATTTCTAAATTGGATTTTGATTCAAAATATGGAAAATGTATAAATAATGCCACAATAAGTAAAACAGAGAACTTTTCTGTGACCATTTTGTTGAAAACATGTGATTCTTTATTGACTGAAATAATCATAGCTAACACCGAGGGCTTTCTTTGTGTCAGATACTTCTTTATGTTCTTCCCAAAATAGTATGGCAAAAGTAAAGCACAACAAATTTCAATCACTAAGGTCATGAAATGTGTAAGAAATAAAGTTGGCATTTGGGCAGGACATCTGATGCTAGCACTCATGTACTAAACCACTTAAAGCTTCCTTAAGTCAAAACAAAGTATTATTCAAATGCTGAATTCTTATTCTGAGTTGGATAGTGTTATTCATCTGTAAAAATAGAAACACAGAGCTTGCCACCAAGCAAATTATGGAATATATGTTAGTGAAATGTTCATTTCACATGAATGAGGGTTTATATTTTATATAAATATGAAGCATTCATTTCAAATTTGTCTCTTATTAGAAATGAATTTATTTCACAAGTCTTTAGTGTTCTACAAACTGGTCCATCTCTCTCTCACAACCACAAAGACAGTGAAGAAATTTGATGATATTTTTAGGCTAAGCAAAGGCAATATTAATATATTTAAGATATTTATTTTACAACTATATATTTTTCTTTAAAGATAATCTTACGTGAATTATATAGATTTGAGAAAGATCAGACTTAATATATGGGTAGAAGAGATCATTATCAAAATGTTAAATTTGGTATTGTCTTCCAAAGTCTCTCTCATCTGGTCACTGATAAGCATGTATCAACATTTATTAATACCTGCTATTCCAGGTAAAATCATGGGAAGTAGATATTTAAAAATAATAACTAAGTAGTAATAAGATAATGTAGGTTTAACAAAATAGTATTGGAACATACTGGAAGGAGGGATTAGCATGAGGCAAAACCTAAACTTTTACAGAAATGGCAACATTTACTCTGGGTCATGACAAAAGGATAGGAGTTTGCTAGATGGAAAAGAAGAGGAAAGAAATCCAGGAAAAGTTAACAGTATAAACCAAATGTAGAGGTAAGAAACTGTAGATCATGGGCAGGGAACCCAGAAGAAACAGAGTAACGTTCAAGAATGTCTCAGTATGACAAACAACAAAGCATTCACAAAAAAAAATTGCAAGAGAGCCCAGCAGTAAGAAATTGACTTGCCAAATAATTTTTAAAAAATAAACTTGTTTTAAAAAATATACTTGTTTAAAGGACAAGAAACACAGTATCATCAATATTTCAGTTCATTGTTTCTCAGTTCATGTTGATCACACAGGAATTTTCTCACATGATTATTATATTCACAAAGATCATTATCAGATATTAACATTTGAAAAGTCAGGGATAAATATGTTTTTATTAGGGAGTCAGCAACCCATGAGAAATGCACGTAAGACAGGGTGACTCTGATTTTTGTTGTAGTTATTGTTAATTTCAGGGTACAAAGCACCACTTCTTCCTAACTGTGGGATAGAATTTATATGCTCACCCTTAATAGCAACAGGGCAAGATGTCAGTTTTGGTTCTGCAAGAGCACTGGTTATTGTTGAATAAAATGGATAACCAATAATCACACCAGAGAGGTAGGTTGATACCAGATAGTGTAAAACCTCAACTCCAGATTCCTACCCTCTGAGCACCTTACAATTTTCTATCATTAGAATCAGTATCCACTGACATTTTGCCTTTACAAAATTGCCATCAGGTTTTTCTTCACGCTAATATTAGCCAATTACAATGAATTTGTTTCGCACTTTAGTGAGACAACATCTTGGTGACTGAAGATAGCATATACAAAAATTAATGTAGCTCCACTGAAACCTGAAATTGTATTCTATGGTATGGTTCGGGCTGAGAAGAGCAACCCAATGTAGCACACTTCTTCTAAGTTCCACTAGGGGAAACAGCCAAGATGGAGTTTCGAATGGAGTCTTACCTTATATTTCAAAAAGAATTTTTTTTTTTTTTAATCTAAGCATAGTTGACACACAATGTTACATCAGTTTCAGGTATACAACATAGTGATTCGACAAGTTTATACATTATGCTATATTCACAACAAGTGTTATCATCTGTCCTAATATATCACTATTACAATATCATTGACAAAATTCCTTATGCTGTGCCTTTTATTTCCATGACTTATTCATTCTATAACCAAAAGCCTTACTTCCTGCCCCCCTTCAACAATTTTGCCCAACCCCGATCCCCTTCTCCTCTAGCAATCATTAGTCTGTTCTCTGTATCTGTAGATCGGATTCTGCTTTTGTTCATTCATTTTTTTAGATTCCACTAATGAGTGAAATCATATGGTAATTGTCTTTCACAATCTGACTTATTTCATTTAGCATAATACCCTCTAGGTCCACCCATGTTGTCTCAAATGACATGATCTCATCCTTCTTTGTGGCTGCATAATCGTCCATCACACACACCCACAATTCTTCCTTAAATATTTGTCTATTGATGGACACTTAGGTTGCTTCCATATCATGGCTATTGTAAATACTGCTGCAACAAAAATAGGGATACATATCTTTTCAAATTAGTGTTTTCAATTTTATTGTTGAGGATATAATTCCAATAAAATAAATGTCTAAATTATACACGGCCTCTCCATTAAATGGTCTTTTGAAACTATGTCGTTTTTTTCCCTACTCATATTTTTGAATAAAGTTTAAGAGAGCCTAATATATGCAAAGGAATATGTTCTATTTATTGTTTAAAAATGTTTGCAAACGGGTTTTCTTTTTTTTTCCAAAGTGTTTTACTGATGTAATGTCTTTAGTTCTCGCCACCTATAAGCCTTAGGCCAGCCATTCTTATAGATTAGGTCCTGATCCACAGGAAACAGCGGCAAGTTCTGGGCTAAAGCAGGACTTTGCCTCACTTATCAAGATCCTTCTCTGCTAATAAGTTTTTGTTTTCTCCTGCAGCTTTGTCTTGCTCCTTTACCGCCGACGGATCTTCAATTCCCTCTTTTCCCGAATACTTGACAAAATTGTTTTCTCTACTTGCGGAATTTTCAAACACATGGTCCTTAGGCACTTGCATGCTTTGTGACCTCCTGCCTGACCTGAGCTTTATTCTGTGTAGCTTGTTACCAGCTTGTCCACCTAAGACTGGCCCACTTCCTTCCCTAACTGCCATACTTCACCCTTTTAAAATATATATTTTTTTCTTTTCCAGACTGTTTTTGACCTCTTCCCACCAATATTTGTGAATGCCACAAAGGCAGGTTCTAATGCAGTAGAATTAGTAGAATGTAGTAGTACTACTAATGCAGTAGTACTCTGACCCGAGTACATGAAAAATAGAACATCACCACCACCACCACACCAGAATGAGGCGCTTGGGACAAAACAAACAGTTATCTCTATGCGCGTACTCATATGACTTCATGACCTGTACTATTTTGGTTTTTCATGTGTCATACGAGGCCTGCTACTCGAAGCTGCATGTTCCCCCTTCTTTGCTGTCCTGGATTCCCAAAGGGCTCCAGTGTCACTTTTGCCACCTCTTTAGAAAGGCGCTAATTAGGTCATTCCCAACTCCCTTTCATTAGAGACTCATCAGTTATTCTGTCTTGAGCTTTGCTGCCTCTGAAGAAATGTCTTCAAATCACTCTTTGCCAGTCGCACAGTAACCCCTGTAACTGATCTCTTCGTGACTGATTCCAGCTGAACTATAGGGAGCAGAGCAGAAAATCACGTCAGTGCAGCAAGGAGCACAATTCTTCTCACAACCAGCAAAGATCCTTCTAGGTGTTCTGTTCTTGCCTTGAGTCCACTGCCCTCACTGCAAAGAGCAGTGGCTTACATCCCCCTTTAATTTCATTTCACTAATTGTGGTTTTGTATTTAATGACTGTGTTCTCTAAAGGGATTAAATATATTTTTTTCCTTCTCAACTTTAATGCCTTTTTTTGAATTCAAAACAAGACCCCCTTTTAAGTACTTTTCTTTTTAATTTAGTGGTTTCTATAGAATTCTTCACATTTTACTTTCACTTTAAGTAATTCATATCATTAAGGATCCTGAATAAATCAGAAAATCCACACCATGTATATCAACCTAAAAAGATTTCATTAGTGTTTACTATTTAGTCTCTGTTACACAGAAAATTTTTTTCTTTTAAACATAACAAAAGTAACGGGCTATGATCGCTAGCAGAAACCTTGAAGAACACTGAATGCTCAATCAACATGCAGTCTCCTCCCTGTGGAGGCAGATCAGTCCCTGGCAGTCTCCCACTGTGGCTATGAATCCGAGCCTCTAGGACCAGATTTTCCGGATTTGAATTTTGATTCCGCCTCTTCCTCTGTGACCCTGTGCAAATTACTTAACTTCTCTGTGTCTGAGTTTCCTCCTGTTTACAGTGAACTTGCATGGCACAGATGATGTAGGGCACATAGAAGAATGCCCACCATATAGTCAATGTTTGATGAATGTTAGTTCACAGTCAATCTTTTTGACCAAGGTGCTAGTAGAAGTCAGGTATCTACAGTTCTCCTAATAGAAACAGTGATTCCCAGTCTCCTTTTGCTGTCCTAACTGAATTTTCAGCCAAGGAACAGATGACCTCAAATAGTTTGCTTTGTGTTGTGGGTTGAAATGTGCTACTCGAAAATTCCCCTCTTGAAGTCCTAATCCCTAGTACCTCAGAATGTGGCTTTATTGGAAAGCAGCGTTTTTATAGAGGTAATCAAGTTGGAATGAGGTCATTAGAGTGGGCCCTAATCCAGAATGACTGGTGTTCTTGGAAAAGAAGTTTAGAGACACACACACACAGGGAGAACTCCATGTGAACATTGCAACAGAGATCTGGGTAATGCATCCACAAGCCAAGGAACAGTAATGACTGCTGGAAAAGCACCAGAAACTAGGAAAGAGGAGTGGAAAAGATACTTTCTCACAACCCTCAGAAGGAACCATCCCTGCCAACACCTTGATCTCGGACTTCTAGCTTCCAGACCGTGAGCCAATATTTGTTTGTTTAAGCCAGCCAAGTCCATGGTGCTTTGTTATGGAAGCCACAGCAAACCACCTTGTTTCCCCATTTCCCTTGGTGCTCATTTTCTAGAGTCTGCTTGAGCTATTCTGAGACAGAGTTTTTATGTTGGGAGAAGGTGGGGAAACCTGGGACTGAAATGTGGACAGTTTCACCAGAATGGTAGTATGCACGTTTCTCCCCAAATAAAATAGTTTGTTATTATGAACCACAGCAGGGTTCAGCTAAGTATATGGATTAATATGAGATCAATAATGCGAAAAGTTCACTCTATGCCAGATGATTTCCATGGTCTTTCATGATGCCTCATTTTATACTCATTGAAAGTCATTTGTTTGGCTTAAGTTTAAAAGGTATATGAGAAGGTATAACTACGTCTAGATTGCATACTTTATAAGTGGCAATTTTATAATTAACCTGAAAATAGGGCTTAGAGCATAAAAAGCATGATAAAGTTCCAGTTCTCTTGAGGGAAGAAATACAAGGATCAACACTTAGCTAAAAGAAAGGAAAGGGAAAGGAAGTAGGATTAAGGACTGAATTAAGAATTTCACTGCCAACTGACATCATCAAGTATAAAAGTTGCAAACACAGATGAAGTTGCTGTATAAAAACAAACAAAAACAGAATAATTTAACCAACAATGTTTGTGGTAGGTTTTCTGAGGTAACTAATGATAAGTTGGTTTGGGTTTTATTTTGTTTTTGTTTGTCTTTGTGGTTTTGTATTTAATGACTTTGATTCCCTACCACCAACACACATCTTCCCCCTTTGGGCTCTGAAAACCATAATTGCTAATTGGGTACATAGAGAAAGAATCAATTTAAACTAACCGGGTCATAAACCACATACAGGTTTCCAAACCAAGGAAGTAACAGTTTAAAATTGCACTCCAAGGAGATGACTAAATCACAGGTACATTAAAGTTGTGCAAATGGTTTCAAGAAATATTCAGATTTAGTACAGTTATTACCACACAAAGTATTCATTTGCTACTCTTATACTAATCCACCCACTGATGTCTACTAATGATAGAGAAGGGACAATGAGCATTAATAACTTGATCCTAAGGGTCAATTTGTCTCAATTAAAAGTTATTATTTTCCCAAAGTATGCTCTTATTTCAAGACTGTAGTTGGACTTCAGAGGTATTCTTGTTTGCATGGCACCATTAAAAGTATATAAGTTACAGGCCTCAAGAGCCCTGAAGGAGATGAACTTTTACAATTTTAGTCATCGGAACTTCTCAGAAGTTTTGTAAAAGGTTCTAAATCATTGCTTTGCTCTTGAGCAGTGTTCCTCAACACTTGGTTGCACATGAGATCACCTAAAAAAGTGAGAGAAAAAAATCTCAATACCCAGGGCTTGCCACAGACTAATTATAAAATCATTTTTAGAGATGTAACATCAGGATCCATAAGCCAACCCATCAGACTCTGAGGTACAAGGGCTGTAGAAACCCCAGTGTGGGCCACAGGCCAGCAGCACAGAGATCACCTGAGAACTTGTTAGAAATACAGACTCTCGGGTCCCACTCCAGGCTTACTAAATTAGAAAGCACTTTAACAAGGTCCCCAGGTGATTAATATGCACTTTAAAAGTGGAAAGCCCCAATCTAGGCTAGAGAACCTTATACCAAACTTTCTAAAACTTCACTGGAGTCATTAGAATACCCTGGAACAGCTATTGACCTAAGGGCTTATTTTTTCCAGTTTCTATTCCTCAGTGCTTTAGTCAACTTGGTAAGAATATAGATATTTAAAGGATATTTTCAGATATCATAAAAGGTCAAATACACTCTCATATAAAAATACATAGATTATAAAGGATTTCATCTAAACTTAAAGAAGATTTGACATTGACTAATAGGCAGGGGCACTTCAAAGAAAATTGAGCTTATTTGTACCCCATTGGCTATTCCAACAACATTAAAGCTCTGTATTTTAAACATGAATTTTCTACTCATATCCCAAGTCTAATATGTTCCTTATATTTTACTGACCTAACTGGGGCATGTTCTCATCAATATGTATGAAAACATATGAGTGATAAAGCCATTTAACCACAAGATGAAACCAAGGTGACTGACTTATTGATCAGAAACAGTTGGCAGTGTGAAAGGTTGATTAAATAAAAATGTGTTTTTATGGTGGTCTCATTTAGTTTGAAGAGTTAAAAAAAAAATCACCAGAGGAATAAAAATGCATTCGAATTTGTATTATATGGCTGGAAAAAATAATAGTATGATGAGCCCCTATAAATATGTGTTAATTCAAAAAGCAGTAGTAGAATGGGCAGAACAATTTATTTTTGATAAAGAACATCAAAAGTTGTAATTAATTATCACATGTTTCATGACAACCGTAATTCTTGCTGTAATAACATTAGTCTATATTCAGCTAATAGAATGTGTTCAAAGGTCCTCTTAATGTAATTAATAATTTCTAAAAAAGAAATATCTTTTTGACAGGTATATAAATTAAAATTTGTTGATTATTTCTTCAAAACAATTTCTTAATAATTAAGTGGTAGAAAATTTAAAGAATTAAAAGCCTTTTTGATGCTCTACTTATAACAATACATTAAATTCTAATAAAGCAAAGTGTTAAAATAGAATGTGAAGATCGGTTACTACAAAACTAAAAAAACATACTGGCCACAGTTCCTTTTCTCAGTATGACTCCTAAGTGTGCTCTTTTCTGCCTTACAAGCTCACTCTCCCCTAAATTTTAGTCACTTTGTTATATTAAATATCAGTGATTATCACAGTTAAATTTTCATTATTTTAAATTTCCCTTTAAACAACTGAGTTGGTTCTAATATTAAAATATTCATTTTTCTCTCTCTGTTGATATCCAAAACCATCTTCATTTTGTAGTGCTTCTTCCTTGCTTCAAATTTTTTAATATGGACATTTTAGTAAGTTCTTTTATCCTGTTTTTCTTTATCCACTTGTTCCAAATTATCTTTTACCAATTTATTAATAAATCTATAATACTTTGTATATGTTTATCCATCTCACTAGTTTTATAATCCAGATGAATAACCATACACACACACACAGACATGTATTGAATTTTCTCTTAATTTAGGAGTCTTTGTCCATCAATTTAGCATTTTATTGAATTGCATGGGTCATATTTTTATTGTTGTGACTCAACAGTAATTGTTAGAGAAATATTTTTTTCACTATTTTTTTTAGGTTTTATTTATGTAAGTAATCTCTACACCCAACATGGGGCTCAAACTCATGACCCTGAGGTCAAAAGTCACATGCTCTTCTAAACGAGCCAGCCAGGTACACCAGTATTTTAAATAGAATTTTAAAATGTGGTCAATTACAAAACTGACTGAGTTGTAGTTAAGTTTTACACTGTTTAATTCTTCAATACTTAGTACAAGTCCACAAACTCTTTGGGTCAGTTGCGTTTCATAATTAAGAATGGCTCAGATTTTTGGAACTGTAATAGTATGTATATACCAAATATTACATAAACCCCTAGATGGATCTGATATAGCATTCTGTAATTAACACGCTGATATTTCTATAGCAAAACATGTGAAAAGCTACTCTAAATGGTATCATATGAATTATAAATATTTCACATCTGTGTAGTAAGATTTAGATGCCAAGAACATTTGTTCCATTTCCAAAAGGTTTCAGTTTTCAGAGTTTTTCAGAGCCCACAGGAGGAAGATGTGTGCTGGTGGTAGGGAATTCAAGTCATTAAATACAAACACACAAATATCAGTTCTCTGGATTTAATCATACAGTAATATTCCTGTGGGTTAGCCCTAACATGCTTGAGTTGGGCAGGATCTGGAAATCATTATATGGACCCATAAGTGCTACTTTTCATTAATCTTCCCCCTCAGTTAAAGGGCCAGCCCACTGGTATAGTATCTTTCTACCACCATGGTCAATTTTGCTCAAAAATAACATAGCTTATATCTGTAGTTGGACCTTGCTTAGGGTCTCAAATATTGGGTTGTTCCCTGATGTTTCTCAAATATCTGACACAGCTATATATTGTGATATATATGTAGCTAGCTAGTTATTGCTATAGACCAAATGACTGAATGAAGGTTTCAATAAATTTACTTCTAAAAAATATTCTAGAATCCTTATGCATATTGATCCAGTTTCTCACTGTTTAAGGGCAGTAAATACAGGAGCTAGACAGACACTTCATTTTTATCTAGTTATTAAAAAACCAATTCTGCTTAAACAAGGATAATAAGAATAGCTGGGTGAATCAAGTTCTCTCTCAAGCGTAAGTCCTCTCAATTTTTGCTAGATATAAGAATTATTTGGGGAGCTTATTAAAAATTCAGATCCTATCCCTGAGCCCAGAGCTCTGATTCAGGTGGATAGACCCAGGAATCTGTATCTTTAATGGTCATCCTTGGAAATTCTAGCACAGAGTTTTTATGAATCACATTCTGAAAAATAATGTTTCAAATAAGCCTACAGCAAATTGGGTACTGGTAACATGAACAAGAGTTGAGAGTGAGAGGCACGGGGCAGAAGAAGTCATTATTGGCCCATTAGATAAAATAGTAACTACTCTAAAGTTTTAGATAAGCAGGAACCATGAGATGGATAAAAGAACAATGTAAAGAAGAAGTTGGTGGGCAAAAAGTAAGGATATGCACAAAAACAAAGCAATAAGGACAGTATCATTAATGAATAGTTTAAAGTGGAGATTCATATATACAACGGAATATTACTCAGCCATCAGAAAGGATGAATACCCACCATTTGCATCAACATGGATGGGACTGGAGGGGATTATGCTAAGTGAAATAAGTCAAGTGGAGAAAGACAATTATATGGTTTCACAATTATGTGGAATATCAGGAATAGCGTGGAGGACCACAGGAGAAGGGAGGGGAAACTGAATGGGAAGAAATCAAAGAGGGAGACAAACCAGGAGAGATTCTGGACTCCGGGAAACAAACTGAGAGTTACAGAAGGGAGGGGGATGGGGTAGCTGGGTGATGGGTATTGAGGAGGGTGCGTGCTGTGATGAGCACTGGGTATTACACGCTACTAATGAATTGTTGAACACCACATCAAAAACTAATAAAAAACCCAACTATATGTTGCCTAACAACACAAAATTAAAAAAAAACAATAATAAAAAAATAAAGTGGAGATCCACAAACTTCAAATACTGAGGTCCCCTGGGTTGCTTAGGTTTCTAAAAGAATGTCCATTCCCAATACCTTGAAGCTAAATTATACCACGGTTTCTGCTTTTTTCAACAATCAGTCTAGTTCTGCATTCCTTGACTCCTGTGTTACTGAGAGCCCTGTTTTTCTTCTGTCTTCTATCTTATCAACTCACACCTAAATTTAGAATCTTCCCCCATTGGGGGGGGATAGTTTCAGTAAATCTCTATTATCACAAAGAAGATTTTGGTTGGCTATAAAGTGCACCCCCCCAAAGATGTCCACGTTAATCCTGTGAATGTTACTTTATATGGCAAAATGATTTTGTGGATATGATTAAGACAAAAAGTTTGAGATGGGGAGATTATCCTGAATTATCTATTGAGGTAGTTTCAATGTATCACAAGGGTCCTTATAAGAGGAAGGCAAGAGATCAAAGTTGTGGAAGCAACCAAAATGCCCTTCAGGAGGTCAATGGATAAAAAAAAAAAAATGTGCTATATCCTGACAATGGAATTTTATTCAGTGCTAAGAAGAAAAGAGCTATTAAGCCATCAAAAGATATGGGGGAAACTTAAATGCATATTACTGAGTGAAAAAGCCAATCTGAAAAGGCTACCTACTGTATGATTCCAACTATATGACATTCTGGAAAAAGCAAAACTGAAGACAGTAAAAAGGTCGGTGGTTGCCACAAGTCAGATGTAGAAATGGATGAACAGGTGGAGCACAGAGGATTTTTAGGGTAATGAAAATACTGTTATGATACTATTGTGGTGGATACATGTCATTATACCTTTGTCCAAACCCACGTAATGTATACTACCAAGAATGAGCCCTAATGTAAACTATAGACTTTGGGTTATAGTGAGGTGTTAAGATAGGTTCATCAACTGTAACAAATGCACCACTCCAATGGGATATTATCAGGAAATCTATGCATATATAGAGGTAGAGGGTAATATGGGAACTCTCTGTTCTCTCCACTCAATTTTGCTGTGAACCTAAAACTGCTCTAAAAGATAAAGTCTGTTAAAAATAAATAAATACCTCTAAGAAAAAGTCCGACTTGAATTCATCAGCTTCACTACTTATTAGTTATGTAAACTTGGGCAGACCATTTAACCTCTTCTTAAAATTAAAATGAGAATAAAAATCACATCATAGAATTCTGAAGATCACATTTTTGAAAGCCCTGTGTCCCTAATAGGTGAATAACAAATGCATTTTCTTATGCATAAATATATCTAGTTTGTACAATATTTCTAGCTATACAACATTTAGCCATGTGTCTTTATCACTTTTAATAATTTTTAAATGTGAATTCTTTAAAAAACACACTTGAGGGGCGCCTGGGTGGCTCAGTCAGTTAAGCGGCTGCCTTCGGCTGGGGTCATGATCCCAGGGTCCTGGGATGGAGCCCCGTGTCGGGCTCCCTGCTCAGTGGAGAGTCTGCTTCTCCCTCTCCCTCTGCCTTCCTCTCTGCCTACTTGTGCTCTCTCTATCTCTCTGTCAAATAAATAAATGAAATCTTTAAAAAAAATAAAAAAATAAAAAACACACTTGATATTTTGGAAGTAAGTGATCTCAAATAGTTGCCTTATTTGTCTTTTGCATTCTACAGAATTCAATGACAAGCATTAGGCTTAAAAATTCTGGATTCTCATATTTCAATTTGCTAAAAGACTTCCCTTCTCCTTGTATCATTATTTATAAATTGAAAATAATATAGGAACATATTCTAAATTAATTAAATGTTTCAAAGTTCTTTAATTCACTCAAAAGACACAATACAAATATCAGAAGCCATTTTCTAAAATTATAGTTCAAATTTGAAATCCTTTGATTTTGTTTCTTTCACAGGATTTATAACATGAGAAATCAAGCAACAAATACCATGATTTATACTAAAGCTTTTTATAGCTCTAAGAGTTTAGGGAAAATGGCCTTTTTATTATATTGTACAGCTGCTTTTCTATTCAATTTTCTACTAATTAAAATATAGTCACTTGTGTAAACATAATTAAAATACCTTTAAGAGTGAAAAGGGATGTCTATTACAATAAATAGATTCAAAAGTTTAATTATTTCTGCTTATTTAGTATCAACCTGTTTTTAACCTCCTGAAGAGGGGTTACATTTTTTTTTGCATTTTGTTAAATTTTCTTTTTATTGACTAATTAGTTTTAAGAAACTAGAAAGATTATCTCATTTGATACTCTATGCCCTCCATATATACTGGTTGATTATAATTTTAAAGTTCTCAATTATTTTGTACATTGTTTCTGTATCACAGTTAGCTGAACTTTTCCTTGCCTAAATCCATAATTCTTATTCTTATAATCAGAAAAAATAATACTTCATATACCCAAAGGCATTATCAATCATTTGTCAAAAAAAGAGAAATAAAATGAGAGGGATTTTTTAAGATCTTTAACTGAGCATAGTTAGTACTCCCTATTGAACAGAATAGACTTTTTCCTGCCAGTTAAGGCAAGTTTGACTATACAAGGTAATATCAGCTTTTCTGTTTTTGCCTTAGTCAAAACCAACATTAATCTTTAGACATGTATTTTCTCATATAAATTCAATAACTTTGGATCTAGGACTTCCCATACCCATCAGTTATATTTTTTTTTAAAAAGACGGGGGCAGGGGGCACCTGGATGGCTCAGTCAGTTGAGCGTCTGCCTGCCTTTGGCTCTGGTCATGATCCCAGGGTCCTGGGATGGAGCCCCATGTCAGATTCCCTGCTCAGAGGGGAGTCTGTTTCTCCCCCCACCCCCGCTTGTGTTCTCTCTCCCTATCTCTGTCTTTCTCATTCTCTCTCAAATAAATAAATAAACTCTTAACAAAAAAAGAGGAGGTCAGAGTGTAAATAATCTGATTTTTATTTTTTTCAGATTTTATTTATTTGACAGAGAGAGACACAGAGAGAGAGGGAACACAAGCAGGGCGAGTGGGAGAGGGAGAAGCAGACTTCCCGCTGAGCAAGGAGCCCGATGCGGGGCTCGATCCCAGGACCCTGGGACCATGACCTGAGCCAAGGGCAGACGCTTAACGACTGAGCCACCCGGGCGCCCCTAAATAATCTGATTTTTAAAATGAGTGCTACTCTTGCTATATCCTGAATTTTCTTACCTGCTGTGAGGCTTTTTTGTTTCTGTTTATTCTAATTGAGCATACCACAATTGACGCCTCTCTAAGCCAAGCTATTTAAATGTATACATCATTCTGGAGCCTCTTATTTAGATCTCCTTCATTGTCACCCATGTCCCAACTTCATCTGCCTGAAATTTGGTTTAATTTAAATTTTACAATTCAGAATTTAGTAAGCACCATATGCTGTGCCTTGTACTGGGTGTGGGAAGGCATTATTAATACCTACCTAAAAACATTATGACTTTGAAAGCAAGCTACTTTGATTTTCAGATTTTTTTAATGCTAGATTTTATTTATTTCCACTAGTCTTTATTTTCCATACTTAACTAAAAGCTCCAGCATACACAGGCTGGATAACAAAAAAAGCTGAGTTTATTTTAGACTTGCAAAGCTTTATTACCACCTTGTCACTGCCTTTAGTGACATCTGACAAGATAATTATGATCAATGCATCAGTCAAAGTTTTAATACACTGCATCCTTAATCAAAATCAATGTTACTTCTATTGACTTGATTTTCAAACAAAAAAAAGATTAAGGGAATATGTAAATGTAAATATGTAAATATGTAAACACTTTCAATTGGGCAATAGGATGTTAAAAAGGAGTTTAAAGATACAAAAAATATCTTTAATTTTTTTGAGCATAGGAAAGTATATTATGCCACTTACATACTTTGCAGTAGCCAATACTGAGCATGGAGTAGATAATAAAAATGGTATCAGACATTTATTAAGAGCTTCTCTGTGCCAGGTACTTTGTTCAGGACTTCACTTATTTAAATGTAAAATCTTAGGTATGGATGATAGTTTATGCCTACTTTAGAAAGAAGTTTATTAATGTTTAGAAGGAAAAGTTGGATAAACTTGCTAATATTAGTGGGTTACAAGTTGAGGATTTTAACTTAAGCAATAGATCGTATTGCTTAAGCAATAAACTAATAAAATAATATAATTAACATCTAAAGCCAGATGTTAATCATTATCAGTACTTCCTCTACCATTGTTAACCAATATCTATTTACTTTGATTCATATTTCATTAGAGAGTCAAGAAATCTTGTTTATCTGAAACTTTATTCCATTATTTTAGGGGGAAAAGTGAAATCAGAAGGTGAGAAAAACATATTATGTGGAAAGCTCACTCCAATAACTTTCTCCTTTATCAGGTATCAAGTTAATCCTGACATGGTGTCTGATTTTCTAGAGAGTCCACAAAGAGGATTTTCCTTTCATATCTAATGCCATTGACCTGCTTTGTTGCTTTGCTTTTTTCCTCCCTAGCAGCTTGGTAGTCATGCAGAGAGAAAGTCATACTAAAGATTAGTATTACATTCCCAAGCTTGACCTTAGTTCCAAAATAAGAGATGGCCTTCAGTTAGGAAAAAATAGAGAAGTGACTCTATAAGTTCAAGGGAGCTTCTTCAGTAAATTCAATGAAGAAATTGTATCAATGAAAAAAGAAAGCTATTTTAAAATATACATTATAAATATGGGTAAATAATATGTAGCAGGGGCCTTCAGGTAAGGGCAGGTCCTCAAATTTTAAAGCCTTGATAAATGTAAGATAAGAAAACTTACTAATTTAAAATTGTATATAGTACTATTTTTCTATAAAATTCATCTACTTTATGCATCTGATAAAACAACTATATTAGATTATTTAACAACACAAATATACAAAATTATCAAAATGTGTTCTCTGGGAAAAAAATACAAGTCAAAATTTTTAAAAAATGGGAATGTTTAGACTAAGTGTCCAATAGCTCTATCACACCATAACTAGTTATTTCTCTAGAAAAATGTGGACTGGAGACTTGATGACCTATATAAAATGCTATTTAAAGCCAAATTGTCTCTGGCAATAAAAGACTACCTTGTATCAGACCAGCCCTCCTGGCGAGAACAACAATAAAGTCTCAATAAAATATAAAACCAACCAACCAAAGAAAAAATGCTGTTTGAAAGGGTCAGGGTAAAACAATACAGCCAGAAATGGACAGGCTAAAATCATAGAGGGAAGGGCAGCACATTAAGGTGAGCATTTACCTCCGATATGTCCCCTCAGGACACATTCCAAAACACTGTGCTAGGGATAGGGGCCAATCAAAAAGAATGACTTAGGGGTTTGCTGGACTAGAGAGACAGTTTAGAGTTCTGTGTGCAAAGCACACAGATAGATGAGTCTTAAGTAGCCAACATAGTCTGTAGGAAGAAATCACAGGAGCTGAATACCCTAAGTATTCTGCCTGCAATTATTTGCCAAGGTGACTGCCAACTCTTAAGCATTCTGTAACCTGAGACAAAAATAAGAAAGGAGCTAGCAAGGTGCTTAAGGTCTGAGCAGGAATCCCTGCAATCTACAGATGCTGAAGAGCTAGAGATTGCAGTTCAGAGCCTGAAAAAGTAGAAAGTCCTAAGAAGTAGCCCAGTCTTCAGTTAAGACCCTTCAGGGCTATGCTTTAGGAGTAAGCACAAACCAGAGTCTGAAACACAGCTTTGATTGGATTAAGATGACCTGTTAGTATTCTAGCTTCATGAGAAAGTTATATTATTTCTGGGGGAGTATACCAACATTTAAAGTCTTAACAGTGTCACTGTTAAGAGTGTCACTGTTAGAGAATCTTTGAAATTCAAAAAAAATATATCACCACACATGGAAAACTGGACTAAATGACCAAAATCTAAGGAATAAGTTGAAAAAAGAAATAAAGAATCATAAAATAAATAAAAGAAATAAAAGAAATAAAATCATAGGATAGCTAGATACAGAAGTTATCAAATTCCAGTGGTTTAAAATCATCATGATTCAAAAGCCGAAGAGATGGAAAATGTAACCAGATAACTGGAATCTATAAGTGAATCAAATGGATAGTTTTAAGCTGAAAAGTATGATGCAAATAACAATAAAATATAATTAACAGACTACACACACATATCAGACTAGCCACAGGAAAGGAGAAAATTACAGAACTGGAATAGGACTGAAAAAATAACCCAGTTGAAATAAAGAAATTATTAAAAAATGGAAAATATGGGGCAGAAATGACATATGAAATAAAATGAAATGCCAACATACAGATAAATTAAAGTCTCAAATGAAAGGATTCAGGAATTTCCCAGAAATACTGGTTTTCAAAATAGACTTCAAGCCAAATAGTTAAGAAACATAAATTTCAAGCAGTGTATATTCAAAGAAATAAGCATTTAAAACATCACAGAGTAAAACTGTTAAAAATTAAAAAAAAAAAAAACAAATATTAAAAATAGACAGACAAACCTAGAAGCTGACTCTCAACTAGAGAAAAAACT
This sequence comes from Callorhinus ursinus, assembly GCF_003265705.2. Taxonomy (NCBI): domain Eukaryota; kingdom Metazoa; phylum Chordata; class Mammalia; order Carnivora; family Otariidae; genus Callorhinus; species Callorhinus ursinus. Next base: position 47,454,776 of record NW_027397064.1, read on the forward strand.
GATGGTTACCACAGGGGAGGTGGGGAGATAGTGAAATAGGTAATGGGGATCAAGGAGGGCACTTGCTGTGATGAGCATCTTGTATTGTATTGAAGTGTTGAATCACTGTATTGTACCCTGAAACTAATACTACACTGTATGTTAACTAACCGGAATTTAAATAAAAATGCCAAAAAATAGCCAAACAGGCAAAAATTTTCAAAAGAGGGAAAATGAGAACATAAACCGACTTTTTAATTAAAAAAAAATGGAAGCCTAAAGACAACCTTGAACTGGTAAGAGAAAATTAATGACCCACCCATAATCTTAGCCCCAGGGACAATATTCTTTACCAAAAAGAAGAAAAACAGATAGGTTTTCAAAGAGAGGGAGAGAAGATGTACAGCTAGTAAACTAGTAATAAAAACAGCATTAAATGAATTTTATCAGAGTAATGGAAAATAATCACAGTTTCAAGAAAGAAAATAATAGCTGAAAAGTATTAGGGTAAATATAAATAAATATCTTTATTTAAAGCATTAATAATAACTTCTTGTGGGCTACCAAATATGGGTAGAATTAACTTACTTGACCAAAAAAAGAAAAAGAAAAAGGAAAAAAAGCACAAAAGCCAGTAAGGTAGTAAATGAACCTAAACTACAGTAAAATCCTAGCATTGCTCAGGAAGTGGTAAAATCATTTATCTATCTATTTATAGACTAAAAAATAGTAAATATTATAAGTAACCATAGCAATACTAGTTGTTGTTGTTTTTTTTTTTTTAGATTTTATTTATTTATTTGACAGAGAGAGAGAGAGCACAAGCAGGGGGAGTGGCAGGCAGAGGGAGGAGAAGCAGGCTCCCCGCTGAGCAAGGAGCCCAGATGCGGGGCTCAATCCCAGGACCCTGGGATCATGACCCGCAGATGCTTAATGACTGAGCCACCCAGCAATACTATTTTTAAAATGTATAAGTTGTAACAAAAACAATATTTGATTAATTTTCACACTGGATGTAGTCTAATTTCATAGTGTTCTCTGTATCAGATGTCTTGTTGATCATCATCCAACCTTCAGTAAACTAATGTTAAATATCATAGTTCTGTTCAGGTTTCAAAGAAGAGTTGAGAGATACTGAATAGCAGTGGGGCACCCCCTCTCTGACATTAGTGTCTACCTGGTAGCAGTCAACTATACTCAGAAGTAGAACAAGTTCTGTCCAATAGAATAGCAATCTAATGTTCGGAAGCAGTAGTTAGCCATGCAGAATATGTAGAATTTTCTCCTGAGACAACAACTAGAGAACTCTCAAAAACATGAGGGGGGGTCTCTTTGAGAAGCTTTTCTGATAATTCATTCAGCCATTTCTTTCTTTAACAAATGCTTATTTGAATACTTACTATGTAAGAAGTGCTTTATAGGATCTAGAGATTTTGCAATGAATAAGGTCTCAGGCAGGAGATAGGGATCAAAAATAAAAGGATAATCAAATGAATACTTAAATATCTGTTGGCCATAACTGTCAAAAAGAACAATAAAACAGGGTGAGGAAGCAGCAGGATGTGCTGGAGGAAGAGTTGTTCTTTTAGGGGAAGTAGTTGGAAAGCCCCCTTTGATAAGGTGGTGTGTGTGTGAAGGCCTGAGTCAAGTGAGAGTTCTAGTCGTGGCGATGTCTGGGGGCACAGCATTCTGGACAGAATGGAAACATGAAGGACTTGAGAAATTTTTAGTTTGGTGTATTTGTGGAGAAAGCACAAAGCTAGCATAGCTGGGCTCAGTGTGCTTGCAGAGAGTGAGAAAGGGTAAGGTGACACAGGTGAAGGGGCCAGGAGAGAGAAGGTCATGGAGGTGATGCTCAGGGCTGGGATTTATAATCTGAATGAGATGTTTGTAGACATTTGCGTAGCTGTTGTCTGGACAACAGATCGTGGAAGGAGGAACAGTGGGAGGGTGAAAGCCATTTTAGAAATTGTTACAACCCAGAGTGGTAGCAATACAGGTGGTGAGAAGTGCCTAGATACAGTTTGAAGGCAGAGTACACAAGATCTGCAGAAAGAGTAGATGTGAGTGTGAAAGGAACACATAAGGGTGATGCCAAGACTTTTGTCTTCAGAAATAGGGACAATGATTTAAGAGCAGACTGAAGGGAGTAATTACAAATTCTTTTTTGGATACACTGAGACAGTATTAGACATTAAACATTTATTCAATAAAAAAGTATTCAGTGTCTTCTTTATGACTAATACTTTTTTCAGTGTTGGGGTTTCTGCTTTTATTGAGCTTTCTAGGTGGAAAGGCCTATAAATATATAAGCAAATAACATATATGTAAATGGGACAAAGTCAGAGTTGCAGTTGACATGAAGGACATCTATAAGGTGATTAACTCTGTTTAGTGAGAATGAGTTACCATTTACTTTTTTACTATTGTTTTTTAATATTTTCTCGTATTATGACAATGATCATGTAAAAAATATAGCCTACGATTTGAAAAATGAATTCTGTAGATTGATTTCAATAATTTCATTTTATTCTTTTATTTCTCCTGTCACTGATTTAATTATCATCTTATATGGTTTTTATTTCAACTTTTAATTCTTTATTTTCCACATCGGTCCAAAAAATTTACAGAACGCCTGGCTGGTTCAGTTGGCTAGGTGTCTGCCTTCAGCTCAGGTCATGATCGAGTTCCACATCAGGCTCCTTGCTCAGAGGTGAGCCTAGTTCTCCCTTTGCCTGCTCTCTCTCTCTCTCTCTGACAAATAGATAAAATCTATAAGAACAAAAAAAAGAAGATGGTTTATACATATAAATAGAAAGCTACAATCCCATCACATTCATAGAGATTTATGATCTTGAGGTGATAAAGACATATAGATTTGTTAAAAAGGAAATTTACTTAGCAAAACTAAAGCCAAACCAAGCCAAAAAATTCTCTATTACACACAAAATACAGACACAATTTATTTCTACTTATAAACAGATTTTTTTTCCTTGGGGAAAAATAAGCTGTTATTTGGGACACATGACATGTTCTAGAAAATATTACTTTAGCAATCATCACATTTTCTAATATAGCAATATTTTTTTTCCTCAAGTGGTAAACACTGTCTTTCAGGTTTCTTCTTTTGAAAATTTGGGATAAGTCATGAACACGTACACTTGACCTGTGTATGTTTATACTTTTAACTATCTCTTTTTTTAATTTCTCAACTATATATAACTCACACATAATATGGGCTTAAACTGATGGAGGTGTATGGTCTGAGTATTACTCTTTGCCTGAGGAAATAGAAAGGCAACAAGCAAATGTCACGATCCTCTATTAGTACAGACACTATCTTAATTTAAGATTATAAATTGCAAAGTAGGTTTTCAAACAGAATTATTTTAATGTCTCTCCTCCAACATCTTACTACTCAAAAGAATAAATGGTTTTTTAGAGAACATAATGCCTCTTACCTCCCACCTATCTAGACTTACTTTCACCAAGGTAAATTGGTGTCTTCAGCCATGCCAGAATTTAAAATTAAATTTGAATTAAAATTAACACTTCCTTTCTCCGGCATAGGTGAGGATGGGGCAAAATAGGGTAGGAGGAGATAAAAGGAGACAAGATGTTTTCATGAAGCTGATCTTTCTTTTCCTATCTCTCCTTTGCTATCCAAACCTGCCTGTAGACCCTCAAAGATAATATTTTTAGAAACAAAATAAACATATGTGCTGTGATTATGCACAAAAGCCACATAAACTAAGTACTTGTATTAAAAGGGGGGGTGGGAAGAGAGAGAGTGAGAGAGAGAGAGATAATAAAACAATTCAGAGTTAGAAAACTAAGGTCCTTTGTAATTACTAATAAGGTTTGGAAAGCTAGAAAGTGACAACTCAATTTGCATGAAAGTACTGTGTTACTCACTGAAAATAATCCAGTATCATCAAAGATCTCCAGATGCTGAGGTAAAAGAGTATCTTATTGTTTCTTAATGAGGAAGAAGTGAGACTTCCATGATAAATCATGAATTTACTTTAAAGGTCACTGTATACAAATCTATGTTACATATGTATACATGTGTGAAATATAATAGGTATGCATCAGATACAAATTTTATCTATATTATTTTCAATATGTAGCTTTGACAGTCCTCAAATTTTATTTTTTCCTATCTATAAAGTATCACGAATCCTTTCAGAAATTATTATAAATACATGACATTGACAAAAACTGCATGACTATTACTCTAAATATTGTGGAACGTGTTATAAAGCAGATATTTTATGGAGTTCATGACCAAAGAGCATTAGCGACTCCCTTCTTGACAAGCTCTGAATTAATTAATTGGTTCTTTTCATAAGGCATTGAGCTAATGACTCATAAATTCAAAAGAAGCATTAGTCAGATGCTTTCTACTTTCTACTTAAAATATTGTTAATATTTATCCATGCATTGAGTTTTAGTTCTTTTTAAATAAATTTAATTCCTAATTCCATGGCCACTTATATAAATTTTCTTTAAGAGGTTGTTACTCTAGTTAACAATAGTAATGCTTCAGCGTCCAGCATAGGGACTAGCAGGCAGTATTTTTCAAAGGTGTGTTGGCATACCAGGTAAATAACACCCATTACAGAACACTGTATTTATGAAGTTTCTTCCTTCTGTATTTCGACCTTAGACCAAGTCTTGCTGACTACAGCATTAGCCTACTCTTTAAAATCATTTTAATTGTAAATGTTCCATGTGCCATTATGATTACACAGTCATGTCTCATTCTTTTTTTATTAAATTGTTTTTTCACGCACCCATTTAGCATTAGCAAATCATTATAAACTAACCAATTAGACTGATTTTCCATAAGTTTCTTCAGAAAATAAATTCCATAAGCCCTGTGAGTCTTTAAATACTGTATCTTTATGGATTTAGTAATTATTGTAAAATATCATAGGAGGTACCTCAGTACCTGAGTTCAATAGAGCCATTACTTATAGTTTCTTTCTTAGAAGATGTCCTTCTAGATAATGAAATGATAAATTTGATACTATAGAACAAGTGACACCAGATATTTTTTAGTGATTTCCACAGAATACACTGTTTCATATTTTGGCTTATTGGATACACACACCCACAAATATTCACACATATAATACTTTAAGTATAAAAGTTTTAGAAAGAATTTGCTATAAAACCACTAAAAGTTATGTTAGATTATTCCTTTCTTACTTTTAGTTTTACAATTATTCCCTTCAAATTACATTTTCCATTAAGACTATCAAAGTTAAAGTTAAATATAGTCAGAAGGTCTTCTCCACCTGCCTTGTCCTCACTATATGAAAACATTTAAGAATATTAAACCTTTTTCTTCAGAAGTAACCAGACTCTACCATTACATGTTTTTATCCTCAGTGAAATGTTTTTTCTTTTTTTCTTTTTTCCTTTTTTTTTTTTTTCTGGAAGACCCTGACCTAATCACTAAAGATTAGATTTTTTGAAGGAGTTACTTCTCCTCTAGAGCAAATGGCCACTAAATGAAGTTTTTTTAACTTACAGAATACTTATGTCTGGTCATCTTTCTTATAAGTATCTAAAAAAAGGAAAATGTATATGCATGAACATCCCTACCGAAAATGAAATCTAAATACTTTTGTGTTGGGGAAATACTTATTTTTTAAAAGATTATTTATTTACTTGAGAGAGAGTGAGTGAGAGAGAGAGAGAACAGAGGGAGAAGGAGAAGCAGACTCCCCGCTGAGGCGAGAGCCGGATGCAGAGCTCGATCCTAGGACCCTGAGATCATGACCTGGGCCGAAGGCACTTAACTGACAGAGCCATCCAGGCGCCCCTATGTTGGGGAAATATTTAAATTGAAATGAAGCATTATAGCCTTAGTATGAAAGTGAACTTTCAACCTGAATATAACTTATTGACATATATTTATCTTAAATGTACTTCAGAATTTCTACAAAGTTCCATTTGCTAATAAGATTTCTCCAGTTTTTCAAGGTCTTTACTAGTTTTCACATTCATGCCCTTTTCACTGCATTTTGAATAATTTCTGAAAGTTCCAAAAGCCAATTTTTCCTCTTCCCTGAACGTCTATATTTTTATTTCATTTTTCTCATTAGTTTTAGCTCTATTTTCTCAATATTAAGGATCCTGTTCCTCTTTTATCCTCCTTCTCCTAACTGTATTTTCTTCAATGCTATGCTTTTTAATTTTACTACCCTTGCTGGACCTTGATCCTGAGACTTCACTTATCTTTTAAATATCAATGAAAGTAGATCATAAATACATATTAGGCATTTTATCTATGGTCAGTCATTTTCAATCACACTTCTTATTTTACCTTTAATCTGCTCCCTTTCTAGTCATGTTGTAAGCAATTATATTCTCTTTTTTATTTACTGAAGTTCACACTTCTGGCTAAGGTGACCATGTAATTTATCTCTCAAGTTGGGACATATTTGTGAGTAAAGGAAGGCAGTATTAACAATTCCATAGGGGTAGCTGAATTTAACCAAATCTATCTCACTCAAATGAGAATATACAGTCACATTACATCTGGAAGACTACAGATTGAAGAGTCAAGAGTTAAGTTGTGCTCTATCTCTTTTGTGTTCATATACCAATAGCTGTAAAAACTGTTGCTTCTGATTTAAGTGGGAGAAAAAGAAACCATTCTTAGCAGGCAAAAAGTGGATGGGTACAGAACTAGGAATTTGCTGGGCACAGAACTGAAAAATTAAGAAAGAGCTGGAGATGAAAAGCTTATAATGTCAAAGAAAGTAGGAAAGCTTTCCTTATTAGGCAAAAGTAGGGAATCACAGCAAATAGATGTAGTATAATGGAATTTTTGAATGAAGTATAGTTACAAATCTAAAACAGCAAATTCTAAGCATGAGAGGACGATAGTGATACAAATCTTATTGGGGTATGAAACTTGGCTGAATTTCAGGCGATGTCTAAGGCAAAAATTAAAAGGGGGTTTGCATGAATAGAGCAACAATGCATCACTTAGGGTATGATAATAGGAAATAAGGTGGTTTAATTGCTAAAACTGAAATCAAAATCACCAATGTGGCCCCAGTGTCATGTGATTTTTAAACAATAAAAAAACATCCATTAGTTTTTTGGACTTAATAGAAAGCTATAAAAGTATTTACTTGAAATCACTCTACCTCAAGACAAAAGTTGTCCATAGGCTAGAAGGGGTCGGAGTCTACAAGTGGCAAGTTAATCAATGGAGATATCTGCAAGGACTTAGAACCAGGCATTGCCTTAAAATGAAACTTGGTAACCTAAGGGTATTAATTAACTCCTGTCATAACTGGAGTTTGTGGAAGTATAGAAAACTACTTAAAATATTTTTTTCAGAGCAGTTCTAGGTTTACAACAAAACTGAGAAGAAGGTACAGAGATTTTTCATATACCCCCTGCTCCCAAACTTGCATACCTGCCCCATTATCAGCATCACTCACAAGAATGGGTACTTTTTTTTAAGCCAAGGATGAACCTACATTGACATATCATAATCACCCAAAGTTCACAGTTTGCTTAATGTTCCACTCTTGGTGTTATATATTCTGTGAGGTTGGATAAAAGCATAATGACATGTATATCATTATAATATAATACAGTATTTTCCCTGCCCTAAAAATCCTTTATGTTCTTATTTATCTCTTTCCCTAAAAACTACAGCTCTTTTTATTGTCTACATAGTTTTTCCTTTTATACAATGTCATATTGTATAAAAGGAAATTGGAATCATACATTACGAATACAGATTAGCTTTTTCATTTAGTAATATGCATTTAAGTTTCCTCCACATTTTTCATGGCTTGACAACTCATTTCTTTTTAGCACTTAAGAATATTAATTGTCTAGATGTACCACAGTTTATTCATCAATTCACATACTGAAGGACACCGTGTTTACTTCCAACTTTTGGCAATTATGAATAAAGTTGCTAAAAACATCTGTTTGCAGGTTTCTATGTGGACACAAGTTTTCAATTCCTTTGAGGAAATATCAACAAGCATTATTGCTAGAAACTAAGAGTACATTTAGTTTTGTAAGAAACTGCCAAATGTTCTTCCAAAGTGTTGTTTCATTTTGCATTTCCACCAGCAATGTATGAAAATTCCTGTTGCTCCACATTCTTACCAGCATTTGGTATTGACAGTGTTCTGTATTTTGGCCATTCTAACAGGTATGCAGTGTATGTCATTGTTTTAATTCACTGATGATACAGGATGTGGAACTTCTTTTCAAATGCTTATTTGCTATCTATATCTTTGCTGGTGAGGAGTGTTTTTAGGTCTTTGGACATTTTTTAATCAGGTTTCTTTTGCTTAATTGTTTAGTTTTAAGAGTTCTTCATATATGTTGGATAACAGTCCTTTATCAGATGTATCTTTCACAAATCTTCTCCCAGTCTGTGGCTTGTCTTTTAATTCTCTCATTATTATCTTTCAGAATGTAGAAATTCTTAATTTTAATGAAGTCTAGTTTACCAAGTTATTTTTTTCATTAATTGTGTCTTTGGTGTTGTATCTAAAAAGGTATCACCAGGGGTGCATGGGTGGCTCAGTCATTCAGCGTCTGCCTTCGGCTCAGGTCATGATCCCAGGGTCCTGGGATTGAGCCCCTTATTTGGCTCCCCACTCTGCATGAAGCCTGCTTCTCCCTCCCCCACTCCCCCGGCTTGTGGTCCCTCTCTCATTGTGTCTCTCTCTGTCAAATAAATAAATAAAAATCTTAAAAAAATAAATTAAAAAAATAAAATAAAATAAAAAGGTATTACCATATTCAAGGTCATCTAGATTTTCTTGTATGATATCTACTAGTAGTGTTAAAGTGTTATGTTTTATATTTAAAGTCTAAGACCAGGCGCCTAGGTGGCTCAGTCAGTTGAGCGACTGCCTTCAGCTCAGGTCATGATCCTGGAGTCCTGGGATGAGTCCCGCATCGGGCTCCCTGCTCAGTGAGGAGTCTGCTTCTCCCTCTAACCCTCCCCCCTCTCATGTACTCTCTCTCTCTCTCATTCTCACTCTCTCAACATAAATAAATAAATCTTTAAAAAAAATAAAGTCTAAGGCCAATTTGAGTTATTTTTTGTGAAAATGTACGGTTTGTGGTTAGGTTCATTTTTTTTTTTTGCATGTTAATGTCCAGTTGTCCCAGCACCATTTGTTGAAGAGACTGTCTTTGGCCCATTGTATTGCCTTTGCTCCTTAGTCAAAGATCAGTTGACTATATTTGCAGGGGTCTATTTCTGAGTATTCTTTTCCTTTGGTCTATTTGTCTATTATTTCACCAATACATCCTGTCTTACTGTAGCTTTATAGTAAATCTTGAAATTGGGTAGCATCAGTTCTCTAACTTTGTTCTTCTCCTTCAATATTGTGCTGGCTATTCTGGTCTATTGCCTCTCCATATAAAGTTTAAAACCAGTGTGTCTATATCCATAAAATAACTGGCTGGAATTTTGATTGAACTGATAGATAAAGTTGGGAAGAGCTGGCATCTTGACAATACTGAATCCTATTATGTATATAAATATATATACATAGAATATATCTCCATTTATTTAGTTATTTGATTTCATTCATCAGAGTTTTGCATTTTTTTCATATAGATACTGTACATATTTTGTTATATTTCTATTTAAGTATTTCATTGGGGGGTGCTAATATAAATGGTATTGTGTTTTTAATTTCAAATTCCACTTACTGTTGGTATATAGGAAAAAAGAGCTATTTTTTAAATTATCTTTTTGCATAGTTATTTATACCCAGTTCAAAATTTATAAATCTTGTATTTCTCATTAAGCTTTTTCCTTTTGAATTCTATTATGCTTTTGCACAAAATTTTACTCAACTATTATTATGAATCCACAATAATTAAAAGTTCTATGCTAAACAAAGGAGAATTATTGTAAAGAGGCTCTCATACATGTATTTTATGTATGCATATATTTAATACATATGTTTAATAAATGTAATTTACAGTTATTTGCTGTCTTACAAAGAAGTAGATTGATTTGTAGTTTTTCCTAGTATCTTAGCCCTACTAGGGTGTATTATGATGGTTTGCTGCTTGGCCTGCTAACAAAGTCTATGGAGGTATGTTGTTTTAAGACAAAACACAAAGAAGAATGCAATGACTACTAAGATCTACAGAAGAATTGATAAATATTTAAATATAGGATAGTGAAGACATAAAGTTTTGGCTAGTGAAAATTTGTTTTCTAAAAATTGGCCTAACTATTGACACACACACACACACACAAGCAAAAACAAACCAGGAGGAGGAGCAAGATGGCAGAGGAGTAGGAAACCTAAATTTCGTCTGGACCCAGGAATTCAGCTAGATAGGGATCAAAACCATCTGAACACCTAGAAACTCAACAGGAAGTAGAAGAAAAGAATAGCAGCAACTCTCTGAAGAGAAAAGCAACCACTTTCTGGAAGGTCACTTCTGATTTGTTTACTGTATATTCTTCTGGGGTCGTTGTCACCCTGTTAGCATTTTGTTCTCTCATTCATCTATTGTCCTCTGGACAAAATGACAAGACGGAAAAAATCACCTCAAAAAAAAAAAAAGAACAAGAGGCAGTACCCACTGCCAGGAACCTAGACATTTTGGACATCAGTAAGATGTCAGAACTAGAGTTCAGAATGACGATTTTAAAGATACTAGCTGGGCTTGAAAAAACCATGGAAGATATTAAAGAAACCCTTTCTGGAGAAATAAAAGAACTAAAATCTAACCAAGTCGAAATCAAAAAGGTTATTAATGAGGTAAATAAAAAATGGAAGCCCTAACTACTATGATAAATGAGGCAGAAGAGGGAATTAGTGATATAGAAGACCAAATGAGGGAAAATAGAGAAGCTGAGAAAAAGAGATAAACAACTACTGGATCATGAGGGCAGAATTCGAGAGATAAGTGATACCATAAGACAAAACAATATTAGAATAATTAGGATCCCAGAAGAAGAAGAAAGAGAGACAGGGGCAGAAGGTATACTGGAGCAAATTATAGCAGAGAACTTCCCTAATTTGGGGAAGGAAATAGGCATCAAAATCAAGGAGGCACAGAGAATCCCCCTCAAAATCAATAAAAATAGGTCAACACCCCAACATCTAATAGTAAAACTTACGAGTCTCAGAGACAAAGAGAAAATCCTGAAAGGAACTCGGGAGAAGAGATCTGTAACCTACAATGGTAGAAACATTAGATTGGCAACAGACCTATCCACAGAGACCTGGCAGGCCAGAAAGGACTGGCATGATATAGTCAGAGCAGTAAATAAGAAAAATATGGAGCCAAGAATACTATATCCAGCTAGGCTGTCACTGAAAATAGAAGGAGAGATCAAAAGCTTCCAGGACAAACAAAAACTAAAGGAATTTGCAAACACGAAACCAGCCCTACAAGAAATAAAGGGGTCCTCTAAGCAAAGAGAGAGCCTAAAAGTAACATAGACCAGAAAGGAACACAGACAATATACAATAACAGTCACTTATAGGCAATACAATGGCACTAAATTCGTATCTTTCAATAGTTACCCTGAATGCAAATGGGTAAGTGCCCCAATCAAAAGACACAGGCTATCAGATTGGATAAAAAAACAAGACCCATCGATATGCTGTCTGCAAGAGACTCATTTTAGATCCAAAGACAACCCCAGATTGAAGTTAGTTCAACATCCGTAAATCAATCAATGTGATACAATACATTAATAAAAGAAATATAAAGAACTATATGATCCTCTCAATAGATGTAGAAAAAGCATTTGACAAAGTACAGCATCCTTTCTTGATCAAAACTCTTTAGAGTATAGGTATAGAGGTACATACCTCAGTATAATAAAAACCATCTATGAAAAACCCATAGCAAATATCATTCTTAATGGTGAAAAACTGAGAGCTTTCCCCCTAAGGTCAGGAACACGGCAGGGATGTCCACTATCACCACTGCTATTCAACATAGTACTAGAAGTCCTAGCCACAGCAATCAGACAACAAAAAGAAATCAAAGGCATCCAAATCGGCAGAGAAGTCAAACTCTCACTCTTTGCAGATGATCTGATACTTTATGTGGAAAACCCAAAAGACTCCACCCCAAAACTGCTAGAACTCATACAGGAATTCAGTCAAGTGGCAGGATATAAAATCAATGCACAAAAATCAGTGGCATTCCTATACACAACAAGACAGAAGAAAGAGAAATTAAGGAGTCGATCCCATTTACAACTGCACACAAAACCATAAGGTACTTAGGAATAAAGCTAACCAAGGAGGCAAAGAATCTGTGCTCGGAAAACTATAAAATACTCATGAAATAAATTGAGGAAGACACAAGGAAATGGTAAAACATTCCATGCTCATGGATTTGAAGAACAAATATTGTGAAAATGTCAATGCCACCTAGAGCAATCTACACATTTAAAGCAATCCCCATCAAAATACCATCCACTTTTTTCAAAGAAATGGAACAAATAATCCTAAAATTTGTATGGAACCAGAAAAGACCCCGAATAGCCAGAGGAATGTTGAAAAAGAAAAGCAAAGCTGGTGGTATCACAATTCCAGACTTCAAGCTCTATAACAAAGCTGTCATCATCAAGACAGTATGGTACTGGCACAAAAACAGACAATAGATCAGTGGAACAGAATAGAGAACCCAGAAATGGACCCTCAACTCTAAGGTCAACTCATCTTTGACAAAGCAGGAAAGAATGTCCAATGGAAAAAAGACAGTCTCTTCAACAAATGGTGTTGGGAGAATTGGACAGCCACATGCAGAAGAATGAACTTGGACCATTTCCTTACACCACACACAAAAATAGACTCAAAATTGAAAGACCTAAATGTGAGACAGGAGTCCATCAAAATCCTAAAGCACAACACAGGCAGCAACCTCGTCGACCTCAGCCACAGCAACTTCTTCCTAGGAACATCGCCAAAGGCAAGGGAAGCAAGGGCAAAAATGAACTACTGGGACTTCATCAGGATAAAAACCTTTTGCACAGCAAAAGAAACAGTCAACAAAACCAAAAGACAACTGACAGAATGGGAGAAGATATTTGCAAATGACATATCAGATAAAGGGCTAGTATCCAAAATCTATATAGAACTTCTTAAACTCAACACCCAAAGAACAAATGATCCAATCAAGATATGGGCAGAAGACATGAACAGACATTTTTCCAAACAAGACATCCAAATGGCCAACAGACACATGAAAAAGGGCTCAACATCGCTTGGCATCAGGAAATCCAAATCAAAACCTCAGTGAGATAACACCTCACACCAGTCAAAATGGCTAAAATTAGCAAGTCAGGAAACAACAGATGTTGGAGGGGAAACAGAGAAAGGGGAACCCTCCCACACTGTTGGTGGGAATGCAAGCTGGTGCAGCCACTCTGGAAAACAGTATGGAGGTTCCTCAAAAAGTTGAAAATAGAGTTACCCTATGACCCAGCAATTGCACTACTGGGTATTTACTCCAAAGATACAAATGTAGGGATCCGAAGGGGTACATGCACCCAATGTTTATAGCAGCAATGTCCACAATAGCCAAACTATGAAAAGAGCCAAGATGTCCATCGACAGATGAATGGATAAAGAAGAGGTGGTATACACACACACACACACAAACACACACACACACACACACACACACACACACTGGAATATTATGCAGCCATCAAAAGGAATGAAATCTTGCCATTTGCAAGGATATTGATGGAACTGGAGGGTTTTATGCTGTGCGAAATACGTCAATCAGAGAAAGGCATGTATCATATGATCTCACTGATATGAGGAATTCTTAATCTCAGGAAACAAACTGAGGGTTGCTGGAGTGGTGGGGGGTGGGAGGGATGGGGTGGCTGGGTGATAGACATTGGGGAGGGTATGTGCTATGGTGAGCACTGTGAATTGTGTGAGACTGTTGAATCACAGACCTGTGTCTCTGAAACAAATAATACATTATATGTTAAAAAAAAATGATGAAGAAGACGAAGATAGCAGGAAGGGAAAAATGAAGGGGGGTAATCGGAGGGGGAGATGAACCATGAGAGACTATGGACTCTAAGAAACAAACTGAGGGTCTAGAGGGGAGGGGGGTGGGGGGATGGGTTAGCCCGGTGATGGGTATTAACGAGGGCATGTACTGAATGGAGCACTGGGTGTTATACGCAAACAATGAATCATGGAACACTACATCAAAAACTAATGATGTACTGTATGGTGTTTAACATAACATAATAAAATTTTAAAAAAGAATTAAAAAAATAGAAAGAAATCAAAGACCTAAAAAACAACAACAGCAAAACGCAAACAAACAAAACAAAACCTTTATATTCATTGCTTCATCTCACTAAAATTCATAGAATATAAAAGTTTTAGTATCCTCAATATAGACATCCATGTGTAATACCATCTGGGAATTGCTTTGTTATTTTGTGCAAACTATGGTATTATTCTACAAAGTAAATATTTAGTAAATCATTATATCTCTTTTAATGGAGTTAATAATGATGGAGAAATAATGAACAACCATCGTGGGTTATTAAACAGATGTATTCTAAAATTTTGAAATAATTAAGTCAATGTGCTTGGAACCTGCATAAAAATAAAACAATTCAATAATGAATGTTGAGATTTATAAGATTTTGATTTGAGTAATTAAAAACTGCACCGATGATAAGACAGACTTAAATAGAAATTCAGTGAAGATTTAGTTCTGTGAACTTACCTCCTAGTTGAGAAGACAGATCTGGAAATTCAAGGGGCTCAATTCTTTGACAAAATCACAGAGTCAGTCAGTACTTCAGTCTGGTTTAAGACTTGGGTAACTAACCCTACTTCTCCTATTTTCTTGATATTTACATTTTAACTGCTGCCTCACATTTAATTTTATTGACATGGATTTATATTGGATTCTGCTAAGGCCAACCTATTGAAGTACAGCTAATTTTATTTTAGCCCTCCCCCTCCTCTCGCTCCTCCTCGCCCTCATATCTTTCCCTCTCTCCCTCTCTCTCTCTCATACACATACACACACACACACACACACACACACACACACACACACACACACACCCCTGAAGTATATGCATTAGTGGGAATCCATGATCATAAGGGAAAACTAAATATGAAAAGAAAACCATCAGCAATTAATTACATTAGTATTTATTTTACTATTTTATAATATTTAGTATATACTATACTATGAATATTAATTAACATGTATTAAATCTTCTTTGAATGTTTGCTAGAATTCACCAGTGCAGTCCTCTGGTCTTGGACTTTTGTTTGTTGGGAGGTTTCTGATTCAGTCTCTTTACTAGTTAGCTATCTATTCAGATTTTCTATTTCTTCTTAATTCAGTCTTGGAAGATTGTGTTTCTAGGAATTTTCCGTTTTTTCTAGGTTGTCCAATTGGTTGGCATATAATTGTTCATAGTAGTCTCTTATAATCCTCTGAATATCTGGATGTGTTGTCATTTCTCTTTCATTTCTGATTTTATGAAATTGAGCTCTCTTTTATTCTTGGTGACTCTAAAAATTTGTCAATTTTCTTGATTTTTTTCAAAGAACCAGCACTTAGTTTCATTGATCTTTTCCATTTTTTAAAAGTTTCCATATCATTTGTTTCCACTCTGATCTTTATTACTTTCTTACTTCTGCAAGCTTTGAGCTTCATTTGTTCTTCCTTCTCTAGTACCCTTAGGTGTAAGGTTAGATTGAGATTTTTTTCCTGTTTCTTGAAGTAGACCTAAATTGCTATGAACTCCCATCTTAGAACACTTTTGATGCATCCCATAGATTTTGATTTGTCCAAAATCCATTTACTTCCATTTTCATTTGCTCAAGTTATTTTTTGACTTCTCCTATTGGTTATTAAGTAGCATGTTGATAATCTCCACATATTTGTGATTTTTCCAGTTTTCTTGTAATTATTTTCTAGTTTCATGCCATTGTGGTTAGAAAAGAAGGTTGATATGAATTTAATCTTCTTTAAATTTATTGATAATCTCTTTGTGGCATAACATGTGATTGATCCTGGAGAATGTTCCATGTGCACTAGAGAATGTATATTCTGCTGCTTTTGTATGGAATGTTCTGTTTATGTCTATTAAGTCTGTCTGATCCAATGGCTCATTTAAAACCATTGTTCTCTAATTGATTTCTGTCTAATCAATCTGTTGATGTATATAGGGTATTAAAGACTCCTACTGTTATTATACTGCTGTCAATTTCTCCTTTTTGATTTCTTAAAATTAGCTTTATATATTTATGTGCTTCTATGTTGGGGCATAAATATTTACAAATGTTATATATCCTTTTGTTGGACTGACTCCTTTATCATTATATAATGTCCTTCTTTGCCTTTTATTACAGATTTTGTTTATATAAAAGTCTATTTTGTCTGATGTAAGTATAGTTTCCCCAGTTTGTTTTGTTGTTTTTGTTTTTGTTTTTTGTTTTGGCTTCCATGAAACATCTTTTCCCATCCTTTTACTTTCAGTCTGTGTGTGTCTTTATTTTTCAAGTGAGTCTCTTGTATGTAGCACATAGATAGGTCTTGTGTTTTTATCCACTCAGCCACTCTATGTCTTTTGTTGGAAGAACTTGGATCATTCACATGTAAAGTATTTACTGATAGATATGCACTTATTGCCATTTTATTAATTGTTTTTTTGCTGTTTTGTAGTTTCTCTATGTTCCTTTCTTCTTCTTTTGTTCTCTTCCCTTGTGGCCTGATGTTATGTGTCATGTTTAGATTACTTAGCGTTATGTTTAGATTCCTTTCTCATTATGTTCTGTGTATCTATTATAGGTTTTTGCTTTGTAGTTATCATGTGTTACATATAACATACATATAACAGTATGTCTGTGTGTGTGTAAGCAGTCTATTTTTCAGTTTATAGCAATTTACATTTGAATGCATTCTAAAACTACAGAAATACTACCTCCCACAGTGTTTTTGTTTTTAATGTCACATTTAACATCTATTTTGTGTATCCCTTAACTAATTATTGTAGTTTTCATTAATTTTACTACTTTTGTCTTTTAACATTCATACTGGCTTTATAAGTGATTAATACATTACCTTTACTATATATTTACCTTTACCAGTGAGGTTTTTACTTTCATATGTTATCTTGTTACTGGTTAATGTCTTTTCTCCTCTGCTTAAAGAAGTCCTGTTAACATTTCTTGTAAAGTTCATAGTGATGATAAACTCCTTTAGCTTTTGCTTCATCTTTCTTTCAATTCTGGATGATAACCTTGCTGGGTATTCTTGCTTGGAAGTTTTATTTTGTTTTTTCCTTCCACTGCTTTAAATATATCATGTCACTTCCTCTGTCCTGCAAAATTTCTGCTAAGAAAATCTGTTCATAGTCTTATGGGATTCCCATTGTACATAACAGATGTTTTTCTCTTGCTGCTTAAGATTCTCTAACCTTTGACATCTTAATTATGATGTGTCTTTGTGTGGATATCTAAGGATTCATCTCTTTTGGAACTTCTGGGATTCCTGGATCTGGATGTCTGTTCCTTCCCCAGTTTAGGGAAGTTTTCAGCCATTATTTCCTCAAACAAGTTTTCTGCCCTCTTTTCTTTCTCCTCTCTTTCTGAGTCCCCTATAATGTGAATGGTATTTATTCTACTTGATGTTGACCCATAGGTCCCTTAAGCTATCTTTGTTTTTAAAAATTATTTTATTCTTTTGCTGCTTTTTTGGGGTGAGTTCCACTGCCCTGTCTTATAGATCATTGATTCTTTCTTCTGCTTCATCCACTCTGCTGTCAAACCCATCTAGTACATTTTTCACTTATTGTATTCTTTAGCTTTCTTGTATTTTCTGTCTCTGTGTTCACCCATTCTTATCCCCAGTCCAGTAAAGATAATTTTATGACCATTATTTTAAATGCTTTATCAGGTAGGTTACTTATCACTGTTTTATTTTTATTTTTTTGAAGTTTTATATTGTTCTCTCACTTGGAACATATTTCTGTTTCCTCATTTTGCTTGGCTTTGTGTTTGTTTCAATGTATCAAATGCAATAGCTTGAAAGAGTGGCCTTCTGTAAAAGATAAATTTATTATTCAGCTTTGCCCTAGCTTTTGATTGTCTCTCTAACCTATTTGAATATCTAAGCAGCCAGATTTATTCTTGATAGGTCTCAGTTGTTGAGGGTGTGCCAAGACCTGTCAGTGTTCCAGAGGGAAGGATCTCAGTCAGCACCTAGTTTCAGGCTGATTGGCACCAACTTTTAAAATATGCAAGTATATACAGGCTTGTGGGACCTCATTGAAAACTCTGTTAGCCACCAGGGTAGGTGATCTGGAGGTGTCCCTGGGTTATGGTTGCAAAAACTGGGGCTGCAGATGAGTGTATTAGCTCCTTTCTGGGAGCTACCAGTGAGCCATAGCAAGGCCAAGGGAGAGTACAAAGATAGCATCACCTGGCCTACTTTCCATGAGAGCATATTTTTTAGGTTCCAGACATCTGGTAAACCTGAGGACTACCTCTCAGGCTGAAGCTCCAGGTCAAATAATAGGGGTTTTTTTTTACAGAAAGACTGGTGGTGTGCTTTAGTTTGTTATCCACGCAGTGCCCTGGGCATAGTAGCCCTCCAAGAACTGTCTCTCCAATTGTTAAGTCCTGTGGGGACCCAAGAACTGAAGGTCCCCTAGTCACCAGACCCAAGCAATCAAGGAATGTCTTCTACATGTACTGTATGTGCCTTCTAGCTTTAGTGAGTCAGAGGAAGAATGCAGGGTGTGCCTGTTGGCTTTAGCAAACAGAGGAGAACACAGAGCCAGGGTGCATCTGCCAAATTTAGCAGGGCAGTGGGAGAGTTCAGGGACTCTGTGCACCTGCTAGCACTTGCAAGGAAAAGGGAAAGCACAAAAATGGTGCCCACAAGTGCCTCCATCCCCAAAGAGATTGCTAACAAGCCCCTTCCCTTCCAGCAGACTTTTTATAATTAGCAAATGAATTTATTTTGCATATAGGTCTAGGTGTTTTTCAAACTGCTGTTTCTGCACTAGACCTCGGGGTAATTGAGTCTGTGTGCAACCTCTTTCAGAGCAGTATCTTAGTTCCCTACACTCCTTTGTATCTTCTAGACACATTCCCCATTGCATTCAAAGCCAGATGTTTTGGGGGTTTGTCTCTCCAGTGGAGGTCCCAAGTGTTGGGGTGTCTGATGTGGGGCACCAACCTCTCACTCCTCAGGGAAAGGCTCCAGATTTCTGAGAACCCTACCAATTGTGCATTGCTGCACTAGGGGTGGGACTTTTGGCAAGACAGTGTCTCTGCCTCTCCTACTTGTCTTGATGTGGTCCTTTTAATTTGTCTTGAAGGAGCTATTCAGCTGGTTTTCAGAACTTTTTCAGAGGAAAATGATCTATATGTAGCTGTACATTCAGTGTGTCCATGGGAGGAGGTGAATTTAGTATCTTCCTGTACTTGGATTACCATCACCTTTGCGTTTTTTTTTTTCATTGAAAATTCTATGACTCTTTATTTTAAAGAGAAAAGCAAAATTTTTAAAAGCCCTTACTTCTCTAATAGTTTTAGACCCTGAGCAGTTTAAAAAGACAATAGAAATGTGTTTTGGGATCCTTGTGTTTATGCTTAGCATAAATTATAGGAAAATGAATATTTGCAATTCAAAAATCCTATAAAAAACAAGTAGATTGTAGTTGGTTTTCACGGGACTTACGTGGCTTCAGCTAATCTACATACAGACATGCATATGTATGGATGTGTATATATTTATTTTTTAAAAAATGCATTTCTGTATATGCAAATGAATAATTTTTATAAACAATTCATTTCTGCCACACACAGTCAATCAATCTTCCATTAATAATAGAGAATACTAAGTCCTTAATAGCAATTCTCCACTGGAATGGAGAAAGCTAACAGCTTAAATGTGACAAAATGTCACAAACTATTTTTCAGGTCTTTTTTTTTTTTGATACACACAACTTTTCTAATAACGTTAAACTCTTATTTTACAAGACAACTCAATCTTTATGCTTTCCCCTCAGTCTCATATAATTCATCATGCCTTCATTTAGGAGAGGTATTCAATATTCCAAAAAAATTATAAATCTTTATAAATATGTTCTGGATGCAACATATTGGGAGGCAATTAGAAATAAATACCACAAAAATCTGAGCAGGTAAATCTAGAAATTACATTTCATATGTGACAGAACCATCTTTTATTGGTTAAACAAACTTTATCTCTAGAGCTATTAATGTCAGTTGTTTATGTGTAGTGAAGAAAACGATATGCCATATTTGCAAATGAGCATCAAGAATAAAGGCAAGAATCTGTCTTATCTTAGAGTCATAACTGGTAAAAAATTAGCTTTGAAATATCATGTATTCAAATATGATAATGATACAAACCATAATCACAACAAAAATATTTATTTAATGCTTACTATTATAAACACAGTGATTGATGGGTTCTTTCTGGGCATTTTATAATCCTTACAGCAACCCTATGAGGTAAGTAATGTTATTTTCCTCATTTCAAGTTGAGGAAAATGCAGCTTAAAAAGTTTGTTAATTTTGCCAGTATATGGTAGTGACTAAGGCAGAAATCAAACTCTTATCTATCCTGTTTCAACATGAGGGCACTTCTCAACTATAATTTTTCTTTAACTGAATAAATTGTTTATAAGACATATTCTGGGAAATGGGTTTTATGTAGGTAATATAATTGGTTGGGAAATAAGAAAAAAATAAATGGGAGAACACATAATGAAGAAATATTACCAAAATGCCAAGTGAATAGTAATTAGTTAAAAAAATAATAAATCTAAGCCAAGTTTTGAATCAAATACTGATATTTATCCCCTCTTCTTTATTAAGAATAATTTTCTTTACAGAGTCATGAAACTATTAATTAAGTCTACTTATTGTTTAAATCAGTATTTTTAATAGTTCAATAGCTAACTTGTATGGAAAAATAAGGGGTAAAGAAATGATTAAAATATATATACACGTGGCCACTCAGAGTTTAATATTTTACATGATGCCTTCTATTCTCAAATACATTTTGTCCATTTGATTGATAGTTCTTGAACTGGTTGCAGAACAATGCATTTTATATATCAGTTCTAAAACCTAAGTATGTCTGTGGGCGCCTGGTGGCTCAGTTGGTTAAGCGACTGCCTTCGGCTCAGGTCATGATCCTGGAGTCCCTGGATTGAGTCCCGCATCAGGCTCCCTGCTTGGCAGGGAGTCTGCTTCTCTCTCTGACCCTCCCCCCTGTCATGTACTCTCTCTCATTCTCTCTCTCTCAAATAAATAAAAAAAAAATCTTTAAAAAAAATAAAATAAAAAAATAAAACATAAGTATGTCTATTTACTCATCTTTATATTTCAAAATCTTGATGGCCATAAAATTTGTTTATAAAGAAATATGTTCAAGTTTGAAAATTACATGAGAAGCTCATTATAAATATATTTTACATACATGTCTTTATTGATGAATAATCAAACATTGTTGGGAAAAATTACATTCAGTGACCATTTCTCACTCTGGTTAGACAAGTATGTGTGGTACTATTTCATACCGTCATATGGAAAAATAGATATTTCAACCTCATCTGTCTCAGACATTTTATTTTCCTAAATCATTAAGTTATTAGACTTGGTTTTCTGTATTTATCAGATTAGCAGTTAATTAACAACTCTCTACTTCATTTCAAAGATAAATTTAATGTCTACAAATATCCAAACATTTTCCACTAGAAAATGACCAAAAATAGAATTTTCTACATCTGTGTGTTTGTGTGCATCTTCATTTACATTAATGTATATATATATATATATATATATATATATATATATATATAATTTTTGAAGCTTACTGTAGGGCACTAAGTTTATTTTGGACTGAAAGAGATTATGTCACAGTAAGTTGGGAATTGGAAATGTCTGTGTTACTTCTGAGAGACTGAGCTGTTTGTTACCACATTTCACATTTTTATGACAGAGAAATGGTGACAGGTATCTCTTAACGTTCCCTAAGGAGTCTGAAAACTAAAATGCATTAAATTTGAACTCCTTTTGTACTATGCACATTCCTTAGATGCTACAAAGAGATCCCGTTTTAACAATTTCTAGGTATGAATACCAATATCTTTGTAATCATTCTCTATTTCAATCACTTCACGTGATTTAATGTTTAAAAAAATAAGATATTTTTGATGTTGCCCTAAATTATTCAAGAGTAAAGGAAGGACAACACCACTCAATCAATAAGTAAAACTAAATTAAAATCTAGCACCTGCTGATATAGCCAGCAACATGATTGATATGTCCCTGCCTGCATAAAGATTACATAGCTACTCATACAACTTCAATTACGTTAACTTCATTCAAGGTCTAAGCAGTTTTGTACAAGTAGATTTTCAACAGTTCCAGCCATCTTTTGCAAAATCTGTCAATCACTTTAGTTTTATATTATTTGAGCATTTCTAATTGCTGAAAATAAGTTATCTCATTAAATATTTAACTAGCCTTTCCATAATTTGGATTTTTGGTGGTAAAGGGAGAAGGAGAAGTGAACCAACACTTATTAAACATCTAGTATAAAGTTAGTGAATCAAATAAGTTATCACAATAATTGCTATAAAAATTCCAGAATATAAGCACTGCTATTCATTTTATAGATTAGCAAACTAAGTTGTAATGAGGTTAAATAAATTGCCAAAAAATACAGTTATTAAGAATAAGAGCTATGGCTTATTTCTAGTCTCTCTTGTCCCAATCTAGCCCATACTACACCATTTGAAAACACTCTTGAGTAATTGTATTAATTTTGATTTTACTTGCATTGCAAAAATGGATCCCATTTAACTGAACAAATGATGGCCAGCTGTTTTCATTCATTTTATTATTCACATACTTAGTACAAACCAGCATCTGATGAAACTTGACTTTTCTCCTTTGATAAGTTTATGTTCATATAATATCACACACACACAAATAGATTAATCTAATTTAACTTAAAATTGTAATTATCAACAAAACAATTTTATATCAATCTTAGCTGTAAAAAAAAATAAATGGCTGTATAATTCTCTTATACTTTCACCAAGTGTGGTATAGTACTTTGAAAGACCTGACAATTCACTCCAGGGAGCCCACTCTCAATAGAATTCAAAAAAAGCTGACTTAGCCTGCTCATTCTAGACAAGTTTTGATCATTGGACAAACTGAATATTTTTAGTTATCTCACTTTTACATTATTTATCTAAGAATTGACATTCCTCTGATCTACTTCCACTTTTCTGTCAATCATCAGATATACATTCCTTTCGATCTCTTTTCTCCAATGTTATACTAATTCAGAACAAAGCTGAGACCAATACCAAAATACTTTAATTTTCTTTTCTGTTTCAAAATAATTTTATATAATCCATCTTCCTATGCCACACATACTCAAAAATCCCATGTTTTTTATACCTTTGTGGTTTGTATTTTCACTTAAACTCACCCAAAAAAATTCAAATTTCATCATACAAAATACTTCCCTATATTTAGAAATGGCAGCATAAAGGTTAAGAATTTGCATTCATTTTATATATTAAATAACAGAGATGCTCAATGTCTTGTCTTAAAGATGAGATGATATAGAGGCCAGTATTTTTGAATGCTTTTGAATCTTCTATGTCTAGTCTTTATTGTTTTTCAAATTGCAGGGGTTTTCTTTCCTTTCTTTTTAAGATTTTATTTATTTACTTGAGAGAGAGAGAGAATAAGAGAGAGAGAGAGGGAGAGATCACGAGCAGGGGGGAAGGGTAGAGGGAGAAGCATGCTCCCCGCTGAGCAGGGAGCCTGATGCAATGCCTGGCTCCATCAGAGGACCCTGGGATCATGACCTGAGCTGAAGGCAGATGCTTAACTGACTGAGCCAACCCAGCTTCCCCCTTTTACTCTTTTAAGTTCATCCATGTGTATGAATTCTGTATACTTGTTGCTGCAGACTGCTCCCATTTTCCCCACTCCCAGCTCTCTCTGTGAGTACCATAGCTTTACCAGGTTATGGCTAGTCACAAAACCTAGCAACTTTGTCCTTAGAGGTGGAGGAATTGATTTGAGAAAAGGTAGGATAACCCATGGCTTTGGTGGCTCAATGGGGAAGAATCAGCTCAGAACTCATGGCTCTGTGCCTCAGCTCAAGACAAGCAGCAAAATCACTAGAAATTAATGTAGAGATCCTAGAAAAGAGAGCACCATAGAAATTCTGAAATGAACCCTGCATATAACAGGTTATTTTAAATTATATATATACAAGGAAGAACTGAAATATTCTCATATAAAATGAGAGCCAATGGAGACTTGAGAACTGGCTACAGCTTTGAATAAATTCCTTCATGTATATACAGTCAAACTGACAGAATATAAAAGCTTTAGAGGCATGATACTATGAGCTGTGACCCTCCCATATTCATATGTTGAAGCTCTAATCTCTGTGTGATGGTATTTGGAGGTGGAAATACTAAAAGATAATTAGGTGTAGATGAGGTCATCAGGATATAGCCTCCATGATGGAATTAGCACCATTATAAAAAAAGACCAGAATGCTCTCTTTCTCCACTTTGCCAGGATACATCAAGAATGTTTCCAGTCCCTAGAACCATGAGAAATAAATCTCTTCCATTTAAGCCATACAGTTTGTGGTATTTGCTATAGCAGCCTGAGCTAAGACACATGAGATGTCTTATCAAAATCTTTCTAAACTACTGGTTCACCACTAAACACAAAGACACAGGCATCACTCTCTGGGGAGTAGTACTGAAAATAAAAGCATAAACATTAGAACAACTAAGCAGAGATATCAATGATAGAATATTTTGAGGGAGATAGATTTTATAGTTTAAGTCAAGGCAAGAAAACAGTACCTTCAGAAAAACAAAATCCCAGGCTGTTGTAATATATTATTTAAAACAACTAATTGTTAATCAAAAATTATTAAAAATGCAATAGAACCCCAAAATATACATTATTGGGTTTTTAACATTTAGACAAAACACACATATATTATAGTAATAGCACAGAGAAATAAGGACAAAATAGAGATATGCTGGACTTAGTTGCTATAATTCACAAGACTTAAGAGAGTATCAATATAAAATAAACTATATTTAAGATAAAGATGCATATTGTAATCCCTAAATCAACCCCCCAAAATCCTCAGATACAGCTAAAAAGTCAACAGAAGAAATAATATTCTATACTAAAAGCATTTGACACAAAGAAAGCAGCAAAAAGAGTAAAAAAATAGGAATAAAAGAGATATGAGACATAAGAGAAACAAATTAAAAATGGTAAACCTTACTGCAAAAATTATCATAATTATCTTGAATGTATGTTTACTAAATACTCCAAATAAAAGGCTAAGATTGTCAGGTTGAATAAAAAGTTAAGGAAGAGCTCTAGGCCATTCAACAGAGAAGCAAATTAATTTCAGTCACAAATAGGTTGACAGTAGAGGCAAAGAAAAGATATATGATACACTCAGTAACCATAAGAACTGCGGTGGATGTATTAATATCAGACAATATAGGATTTAAGACGAAAAGTGTTTCTACATACAAATGACAACTAGATAAAGAGCCACAAAATAATGCAGTAAATATTACAGAATTTTAAAATAAAAAACCAATAATAATATGGGAAACTTAAACAACATTATTGACTAAGTGGACTAAATTGACATATACTGTAAACTCCAAATAATAATAGAATGCACATTCTTATCAAGTACACCTAGAACATTCTCCAGGATAGACCATATGATAAACCTTCCCAAAAACTTTCAATAAAATTTTTAAAAAGTTAAAATTAAACACAGTATGTTCTCTAAGCACAACTGGAATTAAGTTAGAAATCAGTAACAAACAAATATTGAAATTTAAAAATGTGAAAATTAAGCAGCGTACTTAAAAATATCCATGTGTTGAAGAAATAGTAAAGGGAAAATTTTTTTAAAAGCTTGGGAAAAAAGTTAAAATGCAATTTGAAACACATGGAATACAGTTAAACCAACATTTACAGGGGAATTTAAAGCTTAATGCTTTTACTCAGAAAGAAAATATTAAAATCAGCAGTCTATGCTAAACTAAAGAAGTTAAAAAATTATTAATCAAACATAAAAAGCAGAAACTGTGAAGTAATATTGATCAAATAGAAAAATCAATGAAATAATGGGGCACCTGGGTGGCTCAGTTGTTAAGCGTCTGCCTTCAGCTCAGGTCATGATCGCAGGGTCTTGGGATCAAGCCGCATGGGGATCCCTGCTCAGTGGGAAACCTGCTTCTCCCTCTCCCACTCCCCTTCCTTGTGTTCCTTCTCTCACTATCTCTCTGTCAAATAAATAAATAAATAATCTTAAAAAAAAAAGAAAAATCAATGAAATAAAACAAATAGAAAAGTTGGTAGATCTACAAATTGGTACACATTTAGTAAAAAATGCATGAAGATTGAAAAAGTAAACTATCAAATTCAGAAATCAAAGATGGGATATCATTATTGATTCTACAGGAATATAAAGAACCTTAAGGAAAAATTATAAACAGCTTTATGACAACAAATACAATAAATTATACGAAGTGGATGAATCTTAAAAATACAAAACAAAAAAGCTCAAGACAAAAGCAAAACGTAGATAGACATTTAGCATCTAGCAGAATTAGTAAATAGTTCAAAATCTTACACCAAAGTCAAGTCCTGGCACATAAGACTTCACTGGGGGAAATGTATCAAACACTTAAGAAATAATACTATTCACATGCATATTTTTTTCAGAAAATATAGAAGTAGAGAAAACTTCCTAACTCCTTCTAACTTCTTTGGCAGTATTACCCTGATATCAAAGCCTGATAAAATATTACAAGAAAACTAAAAACAAATTACCTCATAGGGGCGCCTGCGTGGCTCAGTTGGTTAAGCGACTGCCTTCGGCTCAGGTCATGATCCTGGAGTCCCGGGATCGAGTCCCACATCGGGCTTCCTGCTCGGCAGGGAGTCCGCTTCTCCCCCTGACCCTCTTCCCTCTCGTGCTTTCTATCTCTCATTCTCTCTCTCTCTCAAATAAATAAATAAAATCTTTAAAAAAACAAAACAAAACAAATTACCTCATAAACATAGATGCAAGGAACCCTACACAAAATACTGGACAACACCATCTAGTTGTATATATATATATATATATATATATATATATATATAGATA